>NW_028251225.1:0-600000 GCF_964263255.1 Lissotriton vulgaris
TACATATATATATATATATATATATATTTATATATATATATATATATATATATATATATATATATATATGTATATATATATATATATATATATATATATATATATATATATATATATATATATATATATATATATATATATATTCACTGAAAAAACCATAGGTTTCACACCAGTTATAGTTAGGAATTAGCATTTAAAAAACCTATTAAATTCACTTAAAAAACCATAGGTTTCACATCAGTTATAGTTAGCTGGAAATTTTACTGTCATAAAACCATTGAAATTCCACGTTATAGTTAGTTGGACTCACTATAACTTGCGCGTGTAATGCACTGCTGATGACGTCACATATTACATCACTCATGACATGGTCAGTGACATCACTCATGACATCACTGATGACACCATCCAGTGAATGTGTGTCTTTCTGAAAAATAAAAAATTTTTATATATGTATTTGTAAAGAACGATGGAAGAATAAATGGTTAAATAAGTGTGTAAATGGATGTTTTTTTCAAAAGAATTGATTGGTTAACTGCCTTATTAAGTGTATTTTAGTGTATATATATATTAGCAAGTAACTTTTAAATATTGTAATATATGTATCAGGGTTTCACTTTGTGTATAAGTGGCTGCATGGGTTGGTGACTGACTCACTGTTTGTATGTGTTTAGAAGACAGCATATGTGCAGGACTGTATGGGTGGATGAGTGTGTATATGTGTGTGTTAGTGAGTGAATGACTATCTCACTATTGTCTTTATCAGTAACAAGATATGTTTTTATCTAGTATATGTGAGTATTGATGTATATAAGTGAGTATATGAGAGAGTGAGAGATTGTAAGAGTTCCTGTTTAAATAAGTATGTGTTTCTATAAGTGATTGTTTAAGAGAGTAAGTATGTGTAAGTTTCCTTAGAAGTAACAAACACAGAATGCTATACAATCCATTGAATATGAGGGGCACAAACACACGTCCTCAGAAGGCATTGCAGGGGCTTTCCAAAGCTACTATCAGAAGCTATATCAAAATGAAGATCAACTTTCAACATCCGATACCAAAATTTTTTTAAATAACTGGCTTTTGGATACAAACCTGGGCAAGACTATTGATGATTTGACTAGGGATGATCTGGATAAAGAGATTTCAACTACTGAGGTGGAATTAGCACTGTCAGAACTTGCTACTGGAAAGGTTGCAGGCCCAGATAAAATCCCTATTGATCTTTATAAAGTGCTTGGAAAGCAGATCATACCTTATTTATTAGATTTGTTTCTTGGCGTGCAATGGCATGGTAATCCACCTGATTCCTGGAAACACACAAATATAGCCATTTTCCCTAAAAAAGGTAAGCCTCCTGAGTTACCTTCCTCATATCGACCCATCTCACTTATTAATTCTGATTCGAAGCTTTATGCCAAGATCTTTGCCAACCGGCTCAGCAGGGTTATCGAACATCTGGTCTCCCCGTGGCAGCATGGTTTCATCCCCGGTAAGGGCACTACAGATCACACCCGTAGAGCCATCTCCCTTTTTGACACCATGGGAGTTTCGGGGGGCCAGATGTCGATGATCCTGCTGGATGCCGAGAAGGCCTTTGATCGGGTCTCTTGGCTGTTCCTATGGGAAGTTCTGGAGTTAAATAACTTCGGACCAACTCTTGTAAAATCCATCAAAGCATTGTATATTGACCCTAAGGCTAAGCTCACCGTGGGGGGCTGTGAATCGGAGGTTATTAATATCCAGAGAGGCACGAGGCAGGGGTGCCCGTGCTCCCCAATCTTATTTGCTCTTTATATCAACCCACTTATTTTGAAATTGCTCACCTCTCCCGTAATTGAGCCTGTGAAAGTTGGTAGTTTCTATACCAAAGTACTGGCATATGCCGATGACGTGGCGGTATTAACACCTAACCCCACAGAGGCAATCCAGGAGATTGAATTAATTACCCGATCCTTCGGTTCATATTCAGGGTATTCTCTGAATAGAGACAAGACAATGGTCATGTGTACTGAAAATACATCTTTTGAAAGCCCATATAGAGTTAATAATGCAGTATATCTAGGTGTATCCATCTCTCCCAAAGTAAATGAAATTATTCAACTTAATTACGACCCACTCATTAAGAAAATCAAAAAAGATCTTAATAGAGTTAACAATCTTCATTTGTCAATTATCGGCAGAGGGAACTACCTCAAAATGAGTATTTTCCCGAAAATATTGTATTTTTTCCGGGCAATCCCATTTTTGGTTGAGAATGGTATTATTAATACTCTTGATTCCTGCATGTCGAAATTTATGTGGAATTATGGGAAAGTCAGGAGGGCCTTGCCAAAGCTAACACTACCACAGCAAAGAGGAGGGCTAGCTATACCAAATCTGACATTTTACTTATGGGCAACTCTCCTTCAACAAATGACCCCTCTTTTTGACACTAAACCAACCGTAAGCATTATTCCAGGCCATACTATACCCTCAATATATGAATTGGTATTAGGGGACAAAGCCAGAGGACTGCTCTTAAAACAAGTTGAACCCTCATATTTTAAAAAGATTAAATTTAAGATCATTATTGATGCATGGAAAATCTGGAAACACACTAGTAAACATCTGATAATACCAAAATATACAAAATACACTCCTCTCTGGCACAGTTCAATTATACCAATTCAACTTAATGACAGCATTTCCAGGAAATGGGAGAGCTTGGGGATCGTGAAAGTAGGGGATTTCCTTGGTCAAGATCTTACACCATCATTTGAGGAACTACGGGATAAATTTATGATCCCCTTTACTGACTATTTGAAATACATACAAGTTTATACGACCATCGCACAAGTTGTACCTAGAATAGAACTAAAAGGTATCCCATTTTTAGAATTAATAGTTAGGCGGACCACCAGGATAGGAAATATTTATGAACTACTGATGAATAACTACCCTGACGATCTAGAACGGGTTGAAAGTGGTTGGGCCACTAAATTAGACAATTCAAATACTGATGTTGACATGTCCTTGATGCTATCCTCTAAACTGTTTTTAGCTTCTAACCTAAAGGCCCAAATGTATAAAACAATATACGATCTTTATTATACCCCTGCAAAGTTGTTTACCTGGGGTAAAAGGCCAAACGATCAGTGTCCAAGATGTGCTCTTGGTCCAGCTAATCTTATACATATGCTTGCTGACTGCCCTAAGTTAGAAGTAATTAAAAAAAAGATCTCTGAATATTGGGCAGAAATTTTTGGGCATGAATTAAGGATATCGTCGACACTTTATGTTTTAGGTTATGATGACTCTCTTGGATACAGTAAGGAGGAAGTAATATCCGTTTTTCTGGGTACTGCTGTACTCCGAATCATCCTGGCAGCTCGCTGGAAAGAGGCTGACGTTCCCACTTTTCAAATGTGGTTAAGTAGACTTTTGGGAATATATAAACAGGAGATTTCCATCTATAAAACCAGGGGGAAAAAATCTAGAATTCTTGGGGCTCAGATATGGGCTCCTGTTTCAGCCTGGTATGAGAACAAAAGAAATTTGTAAGCTGCTAAAATGACTTGCTATGGGAACTCGGTATCTATCAGTATGTATGCTACAATTTTACACAGCCATGTTTCTAATTAATCATAGCTAAAACTATGTTTAAAAGTTTTGCAATGTGATTCTGTAACGCTGGATGCAATGTATGGTTTTTAAGTATTTATACCTTTTCTACCTATAATTTGTATGCTGTATATTTTTGAACCTGCTCAAATAAATATATATTAAAAAAAAAGAAGTAAGGTTGTAGTGTGTGTATACTTGTATATGCAAATAAATGGATGTTTATTAGTTTATTTGCATATGTGAGTATATGTGTGAGTAACTTTTTGATGGACTGTCGGTGTGTAACAGGATGAATAGGTGTATCACTACATATGATGAGTGAGTATATGTATGAGTGACTATATGGAACTGTTGATGAATGTGTAAATGTATATATACATGGTGGAATTATTGAATTGGTTGTTGTAACTGGTATGGGTATCTCCATTTTTTAAAATGTTTTAATTTATATTTTTCAATATGTTTTTCATGGGTTACATTACAGTGAAAGGAGGTCTGTCACTCTGTCACAAGGATGATGTCTGCAGTGATGTCATGAGTGATGTCACTGACCATGTCATGAGTGATGTAATATGTGACGTCATCAGCAGTGCATTACACGCGCAAGTTATAGTGAGTCCAACTAACTATAACGTGGAATTTCAATGGTTTTATGACAGTAAAATTTCCAGCTAACTATAACTGATGTGAAACCTATGGTTTTTTTTGTGAATTTAATAGGTTTTTTAAATGCTAATTCCTAACTATAACTGGTGTGAAACCTATGGTTTTTTCAGTGAATTTCATAGGTTTTTTAAATGCTAATTCCTAACTATAACTGGTATTTAACCTATGTTTTTTTCAGTGAATTGTATAGGTTTTTTTTATACTAATTCCTAACTTTAAATCTCACTTTATAAGTAAGACTGTTAGCGCTCTAGTTGTTTAGAACACTCTGATACATTCTGTCATTGGGCTACAGTTTGGCTACATCTGGCTGATATTTGAGATATATTTTTTTTGTCTCTGGTGGCCATCTTTGGGCTACATTGGGCTGCATTGGGCTACATTTGGGCTACATTTTGGCTCTAACATATATTAAGCCCAATGTAGCACAATACATATTTTTCTAAAGTTAAATTTTTTAAAAACCACTTCAGAATAGGGCTACCTGTCCCTATAATTATCCCTTTTTTTTTTTTTTTTGAGCGCTCCCGGAGCGCGCCCTGGGGAGCGCCCCGGAGAGCGTACTTCTAAAAAGCGCCCCGGGGCGCGCTCCGGGGAGCGTCACGTGAGCGCCAATATCGCAAACGAAAACATGATCGTGACGTATCGCGTAGCCGCGTCCGCATGATACGCACGGCGTAAGCGCACCCGGAAGTACTCGAGCGAATACGATTGCGCAACGTAAACATCTGACGCGCTTACGCTACGCAACCCGGGACGCGCCCCCGGGCGCGCCCCGGGGCGCGTAGCGTAAGCGCATCGGTCATGTGACCTGAAAATAACACTTTTTATTGGTTCATAACAGTTTTGGTTTCATAATGATGAAGCCCCTGGTCTTGTGACCTGAAAATAACACTTTGCATTGGTTCAGGACAGTTTTTTTTCCAAATGATGAAAGACCCCACCTTTTTTCCTTATTCTGACTTTGTCCTTTGACTGAGGAAGACCTGTTTGTACATCTCTGTACCTTTTTGATCTTAATAATGGCTTCAGTAGCAGCAGCAGCTGGTGCATCTGCCCCACCACCACCACCACCACCACCAACAGGACCAGCTCCAGTTTATATTGATGGTCAAGAAGAGGAGGAGGAGGAAGAGGAACAGGAGGAGGGGAGGAGAAGATGGCTTCCTGAAGAAAATACCCCATACAAGCCCAAGCCACACATTGTATGGGAGTTTTTTCAATCCCAGAGGGGAAGAAAAAAGTCAATGCGGCCAAGGTAACTTGCCAAATCTGCAATGAAGAACTTTCAAGGGGCAACCCAAACAAAAAATATTAATTTGGTAACTATACCATGATTCGTCATATGACCAGAAAGAACCCTAACAACTATTCTCGTGCAGAGCTCAGGGAACTGGCCAGTAACCTTCCCCATTCTTCAAGGATCACCTCCCAAAGAATCAAACCCTCTTCATCAGGACCAGAAACATCAGAGATGATGCCTTGTATTCAGCCAAGATTTGCTGATTTTAAAATAACTTGTACTGCATGTGGCAAGCTTATCGCCTATGGTGAACAGAGCGTAAAGCTAATCGTCCTTGCAGGTGACAACCACAAGTGCCCCAAAAAGAACTAATTTTTTGGGTTTTTTGTTTTTTTGCTCCAGTTGAGCCAGTTTCAATTCCCTTTTTTTTGTTTCTCCCCCTAAAAAATACAAAAAAAATATAAAACTGTTTTGAAAAGACAAAAAAAGTACAAAATGTTCAAAAAACACAAAAAAATATAAAACAACAAAAAGAAGAAAAAAAAAGTTCTTTTTAGAACTACCTCCAATTTCTAAAATATGGCTTTCTTTTTTAAAAACTCTGTCATTCTTTTTTCCTCATAGTGCGCTCCCCGGTACGCGCACCGGGGAGCGCACCGAGCGCTCCCCCCGCGCAAAACGAAAAAAATATATATTTTAAATGCCCCGCTGGTCCCTTTTATTGCCCCCACATCAAACCTAGGGGGTCAGAGGGGGTCTATCCCTGATGCCCTATGGTCATTTCCCCCTTTGTTTTAGTCACCTCTTATGTCTCGATTTTACCGAGACACAAGATGGCGGCCGCTCCGGACTGTTTCGAATGTTTACAGACACCCGAGAACCAATCAGCTTTCCGTGCGCACCTCACGTGACGCGCCCGGAGCGCTCCCCGGGGCGCGTACCGTGGCGCGCCTATAGATATATATATTTTTTTGAACCTAAATTACTCAAAATCTACAGGAGCACATATCTCGAGACATAGCAAAGGCACATCGGGCTACCAGTCCCTACAATTTTGCCAAATTTGGTGAAAATCCATTCAACCGTTCGGGCTAAAAGTGAAATCGACCGCCCTATGGAAATTAACATGGAGAAAACGCGTTTTGGGACCCCCCTTTTATCTCGGCCCCCGCTTGACGAATCCCCCCCAAACTTTCAGGGAAGGACCGGGGCGCCGCGAGGCCATTTTCAGGAAATTTTCAGGCAGATTCGTCAACCAGTGCCAAAGTTATTCCAAATAGAATTTTGAGAATTAACATTGAAAAAAATCCTAACTATAACTACCTACTGGCGACCGCCAGTAGGTAATATATATATATATATTGCATTCAATTTTAATTGTTCATTTAATCATTCATTTGACATTTGGGAATCTGCATTTACTGATATATTCGGCTTTCCTTATAAACGTTCTATAATTAAACTTGTGTGTGTTATTTTTAAATGTACCAGCATTTGTTTTTCCTGCTTTCCTTGCCTAAAGGGAGTGCTGTGTCCTTTCCTTGTCTTTAGGAAGTGCTGTTTAAAGTGTATTTTTAAAAGGTGCAGTGGTATATTGGCCTCCAAAGTGGGAGTGCAGGGTTTGGGTGTGTCCGTTTAGTGAAAAGGACATTCATTACATCTATGAAATCCAGCAAGCGATCATGACTACTAGTAGGGAAGGTCAAAAAAGAAGTAGATTTCATATTTCCAGGTGGAGTCTTTCAAACAGTTATATTGGCAGGGATAGTAGCTTGTATTTCCTTTATTTTGTCCACAAAGAAGTAGCTTAATATATCATATAGTTTTTGTATAGGAGTGACAGGTAGGGCTGCTCATTCTGGATTAGATAAATCTATGACAATTGAAAAAATTACTATAGTTGTCTTATCAGAACTAGGGACTCTTAAAAACAAAATGTAGTTTTGTCCTCTAATATAGATTTTTTGTAGCTTATCAAACATTGGGCATACATTTTCTTATTTTCAGACAGATAGGTTTTTTACCATTTCCATTCTGCTTGGGGAAGATTTATTTCTCCAAGAGCACTGTAGATGCATCATGACATCAAATCTATTTGGTTCTTCAAAGTGGGAAATGGGTCTCGCTGCCCAAGGTTTGCCGATCTAGTATTGCCTCCTCAAATTCTTCCAGGCTCTCAGAACAATGAAATGATGATAAATAGATAGTTACTTGGATTAAGAAATAAGGGAGCTCTTCCTGAGAGGGGAATGTTCAAGTACTTCACTTGCTTGGAATGGTTTTTATCAAAGCTTTGGATCAAAGTGGGGGGTTATTTACTTCTACTGCCATGACTCACTGTAGTGAATGTATGATGTTACTTTGCATGCTTTTATTACGAAGTTTTTACTTAGCAAGTGCTTTTATTTACCAGCATTTTATAACGCATGCCATTATTTCACATGAACATAGAAAACCATTGAAGTGGCATTACTTAACAGTACATTACTTCACAGGTTTTTACTACGCATACAGATTCTATTTAAAAAAAAAATACCTTTAGGATATGAATTACATTTCTGATCATACAGTAACTCAAACACTACTCTACCCTACACTACTCTAACATCACTATACTACCCTAAACATTAAAACTCTACCCCTACACAACTGTCCCTCTTCCCCAGTCCGTGCACTTCACTCTAACACTACTCTGTACGACCCCCCCGACACTACCCTAAACGCTAAAATGCTACCCTACACTACCCTACACTACACATACACTACAACACTACCCTAAACCCTAAAACACTACTCCCTACACCACACATACACTACAGCACTACCCTAAACCCTAAAACACTACCCCCTACAATACACATACACTATAACACTACCCTAAACCCTAAAATACTACCCCATACACTACACATACACTACAACACTACCCTAAACCCTAAACCACTACCCTACACTACACATACACTACAACACCACCCTAAACCCTAGAACACCACCCCTACCCTACACATATACTACAACACTACCCTAAAACATAAAACACCACCCCTTCACTACACATACACTACAACACTACCCAAAACCCTAAAACACTAACCTACACTACACATACACTACAACACTGCCCTAAACCCTAAACCACTACCCCCTACACTACACATACACTACAGCACTACCCTAAACCCTAAAACACCACCCCTACACTTCACATACACTACAACACTACCCTAAACCCAAAATTACTACCCTCTACACTACACATACACTACAACACTACCCTAAACCCTAAAACACTACCCCCTACACTACACATACACTACAACACTACCCTAAAATGCCACCCCCTACACTACACATACACTACAACACTACCCTAAACACTACCCTAAACTACACATACACTACAACACTACCCTAAACCCTAAACCACTACCCCCTACACTACACATACACTACAGCACTACCCTAAACCCTAAAACACCACCCCTACACTACACATACACTACAACACTACGCTAAACCCTAAAACACTACCCCCTACACTACACATACACTACAACACTACCCTAAACCCAAGAACACTACCCTCTACACTACACATACACTACAACACTACCCTAAACCCTAAAACACTACCCCCTACACTACACATACACTACAACACTACCCTAAAACCTAAAACACCACCCCCTACACTACACATACACTACAACACTACCCTAAACCCTAAAAAACTACCCTACGCTACACATACACTACAACACTACCCTAAACCCTAAAACACTAGCCCCTACACTACACATATACTACAACCCAAATACACTACTCTACACTACACATACAAAACCCTTAAACCTTAAAGATAACATCCTGCATGACCCTAAAAACTACACTGTGATACTTACGTCTCTCTCCTCGTGGTCCCTCTCTCCTGCTTCATGGTGCACGTCGTGGTGGATAGTTTGCAAGTAATTTTATTTGCGAAGTAACGGCACATGTGAAGTAACTGCATATGCGAAGTGAAAGCATGCTAAGTAAAACCATGCGTAGTAAAAGATCCTGCTAAGTGAAAAATGTGCACTAATGGTAAGTCATAGTAATGACTGCGAAGTAATGGTAGATTAACACTGTAGTTGTTAAGAGAGGCAGATATGTATGCCACCCATTATCAATCATTACCTCCCTGCCCATGGCATTTCGCTAGTGCCACCCATGACCTAGCTTCCTCATGGTTCAATTTGGAACTGCATTGTTGAGTGTGCAATGTGTGTCTGCTTCAGTTTTGCAATATATGGCAAAGAGAAAACAAGGTGTGTTTCCCTTCCCTTTGGATATCCACTCAGTCATATCCTAGTATTTCACTCCTTTCTCCTTTCCTACATTCTGTACCAGCCTCCCAAAAACTTTCAAAAATTCATTTTTAGCATGTGTCATATTTTATTGGCCAAGTGCTTTACATATTTCATTCCTTCCATAATGGACCTACGCCTGTTCAAATGTTTCCTTTCCAACATTCGGCAACTTCACTGACTAACTAAGCCAAAGCTTATGCACATGATGATCAGTGACACCCAACTATTCAGTATCAAAATGTCTGCTTAATCCCTAATCCCTCTAATTTACCCTGCAGTAGAGTAAGTTAAGTTTCCTTTCCTTACTGCCAAGTGAATGTATTTGTTGAAAATAATTATAAATTGTGGTGAAGGGCAAGGCCAGGGAGTAAAGTGGGAATAAGTGCCTTGAGTTTTGCATATAGAATAGTCTGTGACAAACGTTCCAAATACAATCTATAAATCCCATTCCTTAATCCTTTCCCTGCACTGCAATGCACTGCTTTTTCCAATGCCTACTTACGCCAGGCAGGATATATGCATTTTATAAGTGACATGTGTGACAGATCATTATTATTCATCTGTCTTTAAGTCAAAGTAAAAAGGAAAGGCATTTTGGAGAAGAGCAAGGCCATTGAAATTAGGCCTGGGAGCTAAATTCCTTTCCGCTTGCGGAATTTGGGTAATTTCACATTCCGCAGTATTTGCCAAAAATGTCGCGATCCGCGGCTTCGCAAATTATTTTCCTTGTTCGCACTTTCAAAATGCATGTTCGCGAGATACTTCTCTCCAAGCATGCAAGCAGCGTTCGTGAACAGGAAAAAAGCATCACGAACGGGCGGAACAAGCAATTAAGAGTGTTTGAGGAACTTTTGCATGCTCACTGAGATTTTTTACCTTTGCGGAGCTTTCCAAATTCTGCCCACCCTTATTTGAAATAAGATAATTGTCCATTACGGCTGCCCCAGCTACAGACTGCAGAGAGTAGCAAAGTACTACTGAAAAGTTAGCTAGCATGCCTCCGTTAATTTAGCACAACAAGAATACCCGTACTCCGTAGCCCGTAATGGCTTACTCATTAAAGAGATGGAATATATTTTTATGTTTCCACACAAAGTGTCTGTTTGGATTTTTACTAAGAAATCCTTTAAAAGAAAAAAAGAACAGTTTTTTAAATCAAGTGTATTGGTATTCTGCCCATTCCTTTCAGCCAGTTAGTATATTTGCCTTTTATGTGAGGTATGTCTGGATACAAAATGTCTGTGACTCTAATCACATAAATTTTGAATGCCCTGTTAATATCTGGGAACCTACCGACCTCAATACTTATACTACACAATGGGCCACACTCGGCTGCATGATGGGCAAGAGTAAGATTGCACAGCTTTGGGGAGCCTCACAACCACCCAAGGTAACAGATTGGGAGCGAAATCTTGACTGGAGTATGCTAAGGGAAAAAACTGTTTATATGGCCCGTGGATGCCCCCGCAAATGGTCCAAAGTTTGGGCCCCCTGGAATGCATATCAAGGCAAAATATGTACCCCCGTGATGCTGATGATGATGATGTTACCTCATCCCCGTGAATTTCAATGACTTTTACTGCTGTATTCATGAGCAACTTGGTTTCACTGTAATCCATTTCTTGATTCTGTGCTACTGTACTATTATATCAAGAATGTTAATAAAAAGATTTTCAAAAAAAATGTGAATGCCCTGGGGGACCAGCAATATACTGCTACTGTGCCACAATATAATTTTAAGCAACTGAGCATAGTTTAAAATGTGTCTTTTTTCTTTCTTGTTGTAGCTACTCCTGCTGACCTACCACCTACTAGGTAGGAGATAGCAGCCTGGCTATGGCAGCAGAGGCTTGAGGCCACATCACCAAATTTCAGGGGCTGGGGGCCCTGCAGGAAGAGGAAGATCAGGAGGCAGCAGCTGCCTAGAGCCCCAGTCAGCTGCCAGCACCTCCAGCCTCCTGTCAGGAACAACGCCAGCACCGCCAGCAGCTTCCTGTCACATCACCTCTGCTGCCCCCCTCACACTCAGACTTTTTTGCGGGGCACCTCAAAAAGCTTCTGACCCACATTTAGCGCCCTCTTCTTTAGCCTCGTTTTTAATATTTGTTTTGGTGGGAGAGACGTTTTTTGGTTGTAAAGGTTGGGAATTGGGATGGGAGTTCATACAGGAACTGTTACTTGGACTTTTTATTGCACATTTGGATATTGATTGGGAACAAGTAGATTTATTTGGGGAGAAGGGTGGACCTGCTGTGAGCAGAAGAGGTGGTTTTATTATTCAAAATATTGAAGGGTATAAACAATAATTTTCCTTTATGTATGCCTCAAATATTTTGGGGGTGTTTTACATTGCATTACTGCCTTTAAGGACAGCCTGGTTTTTAAATCTGCTTAAAAAGTATAAAACAGTTAGTTATGCAGTACCCTTGTCCTCCTACCCTCTGTAACTATTTTGAACACTAGGGGGCATTGCCTGTATTGCCTACATCAATGCTCCATAGTTCTGTTACCTCAATAGCTAAGGCGGGGGCTGCCACCTCTATCAGCCTTCTTAAGGCAATGTTTTTCAACTTGCCATGGTGGTGGTAGTAGTAGCAGGCTAGTGAAGGAATCACAAGCAAGGTCCCACCCCACCTAGGACAACCCTAACTGTAGATTTATTCAAAGCATTTCCCATCACAATCAACTAGATTGAAAGAAAGCACAGAGTTAAAGGGTTATATTATTATATCATAACTTTAAAAAGACTGAGACAACAAAGATCTGATGTGATAACAAAAACTAGTAATAGTAACTTCCTCTGAGTATTGGGAGCCAGTATTTAAAACTGAACTTAAAAAATCTTCAAGTAAGAAGGAGTGGAGTCAGAGTCAGGAGTGGAGAAGGTTAAGCATTTACACAATACAACACAAAGCTTCAATGGTGATGATGATGAATGATGTTCTTCCATTTCTAAAATATGGATCACTTGTATAAGTGGGTGGGTAAATGGGTCCAGTGTGGGCTATTGCTCAGAAAATTCAGAAGTAAGTTGGTATCAGTTTCCCCAACTCTACCCCACCAAGTGTGTGATCTAATTATTACGCCCCTTTTCAGGCCACGCCCCCCGCCCAGCTTGAAAAGGAGCTGAATACGAGCGCGTTTCAGAATCATTACTCCTGAGGCGGAAGCCGGGAGCTGTACTTTGTTTTAATATTTGAGTGTCACTACTTGGAAATTATGTTTTTAACTTCCTTACCTTCACAAAACCCTTGGCACAGGAACAAAACCCTAGTCAACCGCGCAGCGGCTCCTAAACGCTGACAAACGATCACTGGCTGACGCCATTGCCGGCGTGCACCAAGGCCACGCCCCCTTTCAGGCCATGCGCCCCTCGCCTCCTCCTCCTACATAAAAATGTGCCACTGGCGGAAGCACAGAGGATGAGCGCAGCGGGCGCGCCTAAAGCAAGCCCGTCTGTGCCCGTCATCGCCAAGACATCACCTCTCGCCTGCCCCCCTGGGCAAACTTCCCGGGAAATACATCGCTATAATAGAGATTTCCTCATTGCCCTGAACCCTAGGAGGAACTGCGAGATGATGTCGGGATGTCTCGGACAGACATACCTTCACTGTAAGTCATGTCATTTCTCTACACCCAATCCTTGCCTCCCCAAGCGCCTCTCAGCTGCGCACAAACCTACCACTCTCACTATCGTACAACTCAATGTGAGGTCTCTTTGTAAACATCATCAAGAGGTTAATACCCTCCTATCTGAAGAAAATCCTGACATCCTCTTCATCTGCGAAACCTGGCTACATGATAACACTAACAGTATTTCTAACCTCGCGCTACCAGAGAGCTATCATATGAAAGCGATAAATAGAGACACTAGAGGCGGCGGCATCGCTATCATATACAGAAAGCAATTTCTGTGCTCCTTCACTAAAGAACCTATTTCGAACAGTGAAAGCGCCCGCTTTAAAATCATAGTGGGCCCTCATTTCTCTCTATCTGGCCTCTATATCTATCGGCCACCTGTTCCTTCATCTAAGTTTATAGAAGTTCTTCTTGAAGCAGCAAACTCTCTGATAGTGAGCTCGGCTAACTTCACTATATTAGGAGACCTGAACCTCCACTTTGACCAAAACCAAGATCCCATTATTAAAAATCTCCTGTCCGACTTGTCAGCCCTACAACTCTGCCCCCTGATTCAGGATGCCACCCACGCGGCTGGTCACATCCTAGACCCTGTTTTTACTAACCTCCCGGAGACAACAACTGATGTGCCCAAACCCATGGATTGGACGGACCATCATCTAATTAAATTCACTATACTGATTAAGGAGGCATTCACCAGGGCCGAACCTTCCCGTCATCTCAAAAGAGCATGGCATAAATTCTCCTCTAGTGACCTGCACGCCACTTTAGGAGATTTCCACCAAGAAGCACATTTAAACATAAACACCACATATGCTGCTTTTCATAACTGGATCACTCAAGGATTAGACACCCTTATACCTCTTAAATTAACCAAGGGACGTGGCTCCCCCTCCAATCCTTGGTATAACAACACCTTGAAAGCCATGCGAAGGGACTGCAAGACAGCCGAAAGAGCATGGAGACGAGAATACAGTAACTTTGACAAATCTGTCTATCGTCTCAAACAAAAGCTTTATCACAAAGCTATCTGCTCCGCTAGGGCCGCCTTCTATGCTGAAGAAATCAACTCTTGTCCTAACCGCTCTAAAGTTGTGTTCAAACTTGTAGATGAGCTGCAGAGTAGCAGATCTTCTTCCCATACCATGTCGGCGCAGCAATGTGAAGATCTTGCATCTTTTTTCGTCAACAAAGTAGAAAAAATCTATAAATCCTTCCCACAATATTCTGCCACATCTCTCAGCCCCCCCTTACCCATCAATGAAGGCATCAAGTTGGAGCACATACCGGAAATCTCTCACGAAGATCTGACTATACTCTGCAGGAAAGTCAAGTCTGGTTCCCCAGCAGACCCTATGAGACCGGTCCATTTCTTGGAATCTCTGGACTTTCTGCTTCCCTCCATAGCATATATACTGAACCTATCTTTTTCTTCGGCCACTGTCCCGATTGCCTGGAAGCAAGCTTGGGTCTCCCCCATCATTAAAAAAACATCTCTCGACCCCTCCAAACTGGAGCACTTTAGACCCATTTCACTGCTTCCATGGATATCTAAACTCGCAGAGGCCCACGTTAACATCACCTTATCCAAACACATGGATCTAAACAACATCTTAGATCCCTCACAAAACGGCTTCAGGCCAGGCCACAGCACTGAGTCCGCCCTCCTAGCCATGTCAGAACATCTCCAGACAATACTTGATGCCGGCCAAAGTGCTGCGCTGATCCTCTTAGATCTCAGCGCGGCCTTTGACACGGTATCCCACAATATTCTGCTGAATCTCTGGCCTCTGCAGGTATCGCGGACCATGCTTTGGAATGGTTCTGTTCCTTTCTGGAGGACAGGTCTTTCCGGGTGTCAGCCCCCCCATTTCTCTCCCGGTCCCACTCCATCGGACAGGTAGTTCCTCAGGGCTCCACACTCAGCCCGTCCCTATTTAACCTATACGTACAACCGCTGGCGGCTGTAGCCAGAGAATGGGACCTCTCGCTGGTGTCATATGCTGATGACACACAGCTGGTTATCACACTTACCGAGGGCCCCTCCATCTCTGCAGCAAGGTTCAGGGATGGGCTGGCTGCTGTAGCCCAATGGATGACAGATAACTGCCTGCAGCTTAATGCAGGCAAGACGGAGGTGCTGCTCCTTGGAAAGAACACCAGTCACTGGAACAAGCAATGGTGGCCAACATCGCTGGGCACCATCCCACCCCCCAAAACCTTGGTCAAGAATCTAGGCGTTTGGATGGACTCATCACTCAACTTCCAGACCCACACAAAAAGAGTAGCAGCCACTTGTGTGGGTCTGATGAGGAGCCTCAATCCCATACTCGGATTCTTTGACCCTAAGGTTCGTCAAACGATCATTCAAGCCACAATTCTGTCCCGCCTTGATTATGCGAACGTCTTACTCTTGGGTGCTAACAAAGCGGAGATAGCGCGTCTGCAACACGTGCAGAACACCGCAGCGAGAACCTTGGTCGGACTCCCCCGTAGGTGCTCGGCCAAAGCTACAATTCGAAAACTACATTGGCTGCCTATCAAGTCCTGTATCCAGTTTAAAGCTCTCATTACAATCTTTAAAATTCTTAAGGCTGGATGCCCAGAACTTCTCTGGCCACTCCTTGCACCCTATGTGCCCCAGCGCAATCTGCGCTCACTAGGTCAACACCTACTGACGGTTCCTCTCACAAAGTTGGCTCGCACTGGCGGACGCTCTTTTAAAGTGCTTGGAGCCAAACTTTGAAACAACCTCCCTGTGAGCATTTGCTCCCTGGAAAATTTGGCTGCCTTCCGGAAAGCCATTAATACCCATCTATTCCCTCCCCTCTAGGTCCCTTGCCTCCTGTTTTTGCCCCTCTCGGAGTTTCTATGGTTCTCCAGCGCCGGGACGCCCCTTTGCTGGGGCAGCTGTTGCGCTCTACCAAATTTTAACTTAACTTAACTAACTTAACTTAAATTAAGTCATGCCTCAATAAATCATACAGCCCGAGGGTAGGGGGTTAGGGGTTTGATGAATAGATGGCAAAGGGTATCTGGGGAAAGGTGTGACAAAGACAAACACTGCACAAACACAATGACAATATTCATCTAGGTGATGAGCAGGACATCATCATCTATCTCTTGTGGAAGGAAATGAAGGAATGATTATGACATAGTTCAGTTAAATGCATTGAAAACAGTCCTTCAGCCCCAGAGACCCAAGTTAGTATTATTCTAAATGTTTATCCTTTAAGTTTGAATAATACAAATTAGGAAGAATTGAAGTCAACCCACCCAGAAAAAGTATTCTTAAAAGAAGAATTATATTGTATTGCCAAATTGGGTGGGGTATCTGCATTCTTCTCTGATTGTTTGTCAATCTTGGGTGCCTGGCTGAAGTGGTTCACTAAGGTAAGTAGGAGTGTTCTGGAGCTTGCGCCTTTTCTGCAGGCCTCTGGATTGTAAAACAGAAATTATATTGTAGACTCAAAGAGAAGGACAGATGGTAAACTTCACGAGGAGTGTACTAAGAAGACTCAGAGGCAGAGCAAGAGCACAGTTTGCTGCAATCATTCATTTTATGACTCGTTTGATCAATTAACTGAGAAGTGAGAACAAATTACAACCAATCACAGACAGGTGGCTGCATGTACTGGGATGATAAATCTCTCAACTGTCCTCATAACATTTAGCAAAACAAGTGAATAATGTGATGATGGGACACCACATGTCTGTCCCCGTTTACATACAACACCAGGCCCCCCACTCGACCATACAACCACATAACAGAGGGGATTCAGATTTGAGCCAGTATAGACACTAAGCAGCATTGCATTTCCCAAGCCAACTCTCACCCATCCACATGTTGTTTTTCCTGAAGTTGAGAACTTCCTTCTTCTGGTTGTGGCAGTCCCACCCTGAGTCCTTCCATCATCCTCCTGACTCTGTGTAAGTAATCTGTTTAACTCCATCCCGACCCAAATGAGAGAGATTGACCTGTGGTGCACTGCTGTTCATGATGAACAAGAAGAGAAATATTATGTCATTTTTTTGTGTAGATTTGTATTTGTTAAATAAACAGATGTGTCTGGTCTTTGAATATTATGAACAAAAAAAGTGGGCCTGGCAGGTAAATCTTACTAAGTGTGAAAGGGGAAGGACCAATCACCTCCAGTAAAAATGATCACCCATCAGACCACAAGCCTTGCATATAAATTCCTCACTGTCTGCCACCGCATGAATCATCGCTCTCAATCACTCAATAATATATGTTCAATATATTTACATGTTCCAATCCAAGCACAGTGGTATACAATTATCACTCCTCTTTGATACATGCAGCACACATTCCAAATCAAATGTTCTTAGGCAGCCCTGCTAGAGGATGAAAAAATGGATAGGCACAGGATGGAGAACTGCATTGTCTCACCAATGTCCTTGAAGGGAATGGGGTCCTCTTCACTGTATACTGGTCCAACTGTGCACTGGTCCAACTCCAAATTGGCCATACATGTGCCTTAAAAGGTGGGGCTGCTAAGTCAGTCAGACGCAAACAAAATAAATGATGTTTCCCTAGTTATATCCATTTTTGGGGGGGACAAAGCAGTTCAGCGATAAAAGGGTCTATGGTAACCTACTCAGTCAGAGAAGTGGAGCTCATTCTCAGATGTAGGTGGATCCCACAGAAGTTGGTCACCTAACACACTCTGATTTGAATCTGACCAACCACCCTCATCCTCTTCTTATGGTATGTCAGTAACAGTATAACTTGGTGCTATGGAGTGTTGGTTAATTTTGATCATGGTCAGTCTCTCCACTTTTTGAGGCAAGAAACTGGTCTTTCTCACTGCAACATTTGTGCCAGCTGCACTAAATACACACTCAGCAGACACCGTACCTACTGGACAGGCTAAGTACTTTATGGCCAGCGTGCTGAGCTGTGGCCATTGGTGAATCTTCACCTACCAGTACACCACTTGGTTTTGATCCACATAGACCTCGCCTGGGTCATCCAGATACTCAGGGAACATCCTCTCAATGGTCATTGGTGCTGCCACTTGCTTGACCTCTTTTGCCATCAGCTCTGCACTTTAATACCAAGTCAATGCAGAGGTTGTGGACGATTCTTGTGTTCCTGTTGTAGTTGCCACAGGTGTTATTATTGCTGGTGTTGGCTGCTTTGATAAAACAGGACTGCCCTCTCCAGACATTAAATGCATCACCCCATAACTTCTTTAATCAGTGGGACGCCATGTTTTAGCCGTTCTTCTTCCAGGACTTTGGCTCCCTCAACAATCCTTGTCTTGTAGTATGAGACATACCTTTCTAAAAACAAATTTACAGTGGCCAGTATTTTTTTTAAATGTGCATGCAGTATTTTGGCACAGATGTACTCTAGGACGATATTATGTCTTTTTGCAGCCTCATATTCTCAGCCAAGCAAACGATTAAGCTCTGAACCAAGGTGTACGCATCTTTATTTTCATCGTCCACAGCTTCAAACCTGGTCCTTTAGCAGATACAACAACGGGATAGCTTGGCCCATTGTACTGTCCTCCTTGCTGACCTCCCATGTGAAAACCTCAAAAGGAAGTTGCACCTCTGTGAGGCATTTGACTAGTTTCCATTTGTCCATCCCAATGGTCATACATTTAGTTACATTCCCTCCTCTTTGCATAACATACTCATTGATCGGTTTGTACTGCCTAAACAGACATTGCAAAATGTTATAGGTTGAGTTCCAACATGTTGGAACTTCTTGTTCGAGGCCTTTAACTGATACTATATTAGCACGCTGAATTATCCTTAACTGCTTCCGGGCTTTAAAAGAATGGCTGAAATGAGTGTAGATTCTTCTGCAGATGGTCAGTAAGTTACTGACTAGGTTTTCTTTTTTGAGAACGTCCTACACAATGATGTTGATGCAATGCGCCAAACACAGGACCCTGAATAGCCACCATCTGCCATGGCCTTAACTATATTACTGCCATTATCTGTGGCAACAAATCCATTGTTAAGCCCTCTTGGTCGCAGTCATCCAAACACTTTGCTGTTAAGGTTTTCCAAGCTGTTTGCAGCTGTATGGGATTTCTTCATGGTGAACATACCTACTGTTGCATGCCCCCAAACGCTCTTAAAAGTATCTTGGTAGGGCCCATCCTGCCTTAACATGCTTGTAATACTAGCCTGGAATGTTTTCGTTTGTACTGCCACTGACGCAGGCCATGTCTGGAGAGAACCAGGAGGTAGTAGACTCATTATGTGTCTTGGGGCAACAACAGTATGCAGTTGCTGTGGTGTATCCACCTGACTATTGTGCCATTGCAAGTTTGCTGAAGCTGGTGATACTGGCGCACTGCTGGGGAAAGGGCTGCTTTGCTTAAAGATGTGACCCTGTTCTTCCTCATCACCTACACCTCCTACTCTAATGGGGGGGTTCTGGAGGCAATTTCCCTCCCCCATCACATTGACCACCACTACATGCAGAAAGCTGAACAAGGTATGCCTCCCTGCAAAGTGTGTGATGTTTTTTCAAATGGCTTGCATTGCCTCCAAAACCATAGTGTGTACCAAGCTTACCTCGACGAACACTCACGTTGCAAATGGAGCATAATACAATGTTGTCCTTCTGCTTGCTAACCATAAAGAAGTCCCAAACTGGGGAGGTGAACCCTTTCAGTGGGCCTCTGGTACCACTACCAATGACCGAAGAACTGGAGGACGGCAGGTTTGTTGTTGATTGGCTCTTTGCAGTGCATATTTCTAATGAGCTAGTGGTGGATGCAGGTCTCTTCAGAATAACAAATATGGGAGCTGGCACTGGTGGTGGTGCAATATCCCTCTGAGCAGGCTGAATACTAGGAGGGGTAATGTCAATCTCCTGTGGGACAGTGTCCACAATGGCCGGCTCATCATCCTCATCATCTCCCATAATTGTAAGGCTTTCAGGAACTTTCCGTATCCTGAGCCTCTCCTGGCATGTGTTGGACTCATCTGAAGGGGAGCTTGGAGAAGATGGTGGAGTACCCTTTCTTGTTCTTGCTAGACATCTGGAGGCCAATGGTTGTAAAACAGGAAGGTATTGCGCAGCAGAAAGCTCAACTTCCTGTTCTGCTCCTACTTCAGTAAGCTAATTCGCTGACTGTGGCTGATGTCCACTTTCCTACAATGATTGAGTAGTACCTTGCAAAAGAGACAAATCCAATTCAATGTCAAAGCTTGTTGGCATAGACATGATTGTAGTGGGTGCCTCACTGAGAGGCATGGCCTTAGGCTTAAGTGGGGTAGTGCCTTTGATGCTGCTCCTAGCTTGCTACCCAGAGGCTCGTTCGGCAGGTACAAGTTTGCAGTGAAAAGGATTTGTCTGGCATGCAGAGGTGGAAATCTGTTTCTTCTCCTCCCCACTGGCCACTTTCTTGGTAGCACCTTTCTATAGAGTAATCTTGAAGCTGTGAATTTGCATTGGAACTTAGATGCACAAGCAGAAGAAGTTGAAGGACTCAAGTGAATATCCGCCAGTAATGTGGGTGATGTTTCTTGGGCACCTAAAAGCAAACAAGCAAGAAAAACATTTAGGGGTCGATTCTGATCTGGGTCGTAAAACTCTCTGACCGAGCCGGATCCGGAGTGGTTTCCGACTGAGCCAGAGTCCTCCAGTCCGACCGAGCGAGTACAATGTGACCGCATGATGCTGGACTCATTTCGGTCAGACTCCCATAGAAGTCAATGGGAGCCGGTCGTACGCACGTACATGGACTCCCATTGACTGAATGGGTATGTCTTGCACAAGGGCGCCCCCTTCAGTGGGTACACGTTGGTGCCATCCGCACTGTCCATGCCTGTGTCGTGGAGGCCCTTGGGTCTCCCCCTGTGTCCGAGTTGTAAGGCTGCAGTGCCAGGGGATCCGACACGGACCACCAAAGACATGTCCTGGACATTTTGCAAGCCGGAAACTTTGGCGCGCACCGGCTGTCCGACGCGTTCATCGTACTGGATCGGTCAAAAATCGCATCCATTGCACATTACGGTCAGCTTATGAACGGAGCGATTCGGACCTGGAAATGACTCGGTCAGTCAATTTCGCATTGCTCGTGCGTACAGGTGCACGAGTCGGGTGGAAAAAACGCGTATGGCTCAAACTTTTTCCGTCCGGATCGTGTGTGGTGCCCTTCCGACCCAGATCGGAATCGGCCCCTAAGTGAAATGTGGTATTATTGCAGTTTGAATTAGTTCACACATTATATTTTGCTTTGGTTATTATCCTAAATAAGTAACAACAACACTGGATTTCAACCACCATAACATAATACTTCATTTCCAATCAGGATAACAACATGCAGATGTAACTTTTTGTTTTGTGTGCATTTCAGGTAGACACCTGTGGCAGTCAGAGAGGTCTAGGGGAAATGTAATAATGCTTTAAAAATGCTGTTGTGCACTTATGGAAGGCAAGGGTGTCCGGGGGAAATGGAATATTCCTTAAAAAATGAATGATTTTGTGTTTTTTACGCCTATGGCGGGGGTGAAGAGGAACTTTAATAATCCTTAAAAAATTTATGCTTGTGTGTGTTGTGCACATATGACAGGGGGTCCAGTGGAAAAATGGAATAATAATACTTTAAAACATCAATGTTGTTGTGCAGCTGTGCACCTATGGCAGGGAGGCACTAGATGGATGGTGGAAAATGGTTAAAAAACATTTAAATGAAAATCAAGTATAAAAGTTATAATACTTTAAAAAAATGTTTTCTTTAAAAGAAAATGAAAGAAAAAACAATAAATATTAATTGCCGGTATGTTAGAAGACTATCAGAAACACAATTGGGAGGCAAGGGGTGCAAGTGAAAAATACAAAAAACGCATATAATATAAAACCGCTAATATTAATACAATCATCCTCAAGCATAATAGTAAACTGGTATCAGGGAAAAGGATCAAATGAACAAATACAAAAAGACTTAGCCCTCTCTTATCAATCTCCCTTTTAAAACTGGAAAAAAGAGTGGTGCATAAAAAAGCCACTGAGCATGTAGTCAAACAACAACAGCAAGCAGGGAGGCAAGGCCACAACAAAGAAATCATGCAGGCCTGTGCCAAAAGCACACTGGCTGTCTACACAAAATGGCGACTGATCACATGGTCAAGCAGCAAGCAAGCAGGCCTGGGCACATCAAAAAACACAAGCAGAGCTAAGGCAAGAGCACACTGGCTGGCTACACAAAATGGCCGTTCAACATGGTCAAGCAGTAGGTCAAGCAGGCAATGGTCAAGAAGCAAGCAAGGAGTCGGGGATACATCCTATTCATACACACACATGCAGACCTATGGCAAAAGCACACTTGCTGGTTACACAAAATGGCCACCAACCTTGTGGTCGAGCAGCAAGCAAGGAGACATGGCCACAGCAAAGAAAACATGCAGGCTTATGGCAAAAGCACACTGTTTGGATACATAAAATGGCCACTGACTACACGGTCAAGCAGCAAGCAAGGAGGCATGACCACAAAAAAGAACACATGGAGACCTATGGCAAAAGCACACTTGCTGGCTACACAAAATGACCACTGACCACATGGTCAAACAACAACAGCAAGCAAGGAGGTATGGCCACAACAAAGAACCCATACAGATCTATGGTAAAAGCACACTGGATGGCTATACAAAATGATCACCAACCACATGATCAAGCAGCAAGCAAGGAGGCATGACCACAACAAAGAACACATGCAGGCCTATGGCAAAAGCACACTGGCCGGCTACACAAAATGGCCACTGACCACATGATCAATCGTTGAGCAGCAAGCAAGGAGGCATGTCTACAACAAAGAACACATGCAGACCTGTAGAAAAATCACACTGTTTGGCTACATAAAATGGTCATTGACCACATGGTCAAGCAGCAAGCAAGGAGGCATGACCACCACAAAGAACACATGCAGGCCTATGGCAAAAGCACACTGTCCGGCTACACAAAATGGCCACTGACCACATGATCAATTAACAACAGCAAGCAAGGAGCCACAGCCACAACAAAGAACACATGCTCACCTATGGCAAAATCACACTGTCTGCCTATACAAAATGGTCACCTATCACATGGCCAATCAACAACAGCAAGCAAGGAGGCATGGCGACAACAAAAAATACACTCAGGCCTATAGCAAAAGCATAATTGCAGGCTATTCAAAATGGCCATTGACCACGTGGTCAAATAACAACAGCAAGTAAGTAGCCATGGCCACAACAAAGAACACATTCAGGTTATGGCAAAAGCACACCAACTGGCTACATAAAATGGCCACCAAACTTATGGTCAAACAGCAAGCAATGAGGCATGTCCACAATAGAGAACACATGCAGGCCTGTGGACAATGACTAGGCAAATGGCCCGTAGCCACATGGCCAGACAAAGGAGGTATTGGTAACACTGAATAAAACACTACCATTAATTCAGCAATGCCAAAAATAAAAATTAACACACTATAAACATGGTACAATAAGTCACCACACATCCTCACAAGGCATCAAATATTGCCCCAAATTACACTTTTTGTACCCACAATAAACGTGAAATAACCCCCCACAATAAATGTTTTATGTAATCCAATAGCATTCTAGCCCTAAATTATGTTTTAAAACAACATATACCAAAGAAACAGTTGTGTCATGCACCCATAACTAGTACTGGCCTTGGCCTACTGACTGGATGCCCCGTTGGCAGACTAAGCCACATAGTTAAAAAAATCAATTTTGCAAATTTAACAAACATGAAGAAAATGTACTGATCTGTGCAACATTTTTCCTTTTTCAAAAGAAGAAAATTAAATGCAAAAATAAAACTAGGCTCCTATGGAAACTACAGGCCACCCACGAGAATACATTTTTAAAATCGAATACATGTATAAACTGAAGGCAATCCACCAAAATACATTTTAAAAATCAAATAAAAGTACAAACAAATAACACCCTTATACAAGAGTTTTTGAAATTACTCGTGAAATCTCAGGAACAAAGTCCTTAAATCCAATGGTATAAATGCAACAGACAAAGAGAGTGACCCTTCCAGCTCCAAATCCAAGTGAAAAGTGACCAGGAGAAGGCCAAAGCACCTGGGGGATCCTGCTGGACTGGAATAGGAGGTTGGAGTTTCTGGGGCCCTTCCTTCTTGTTGGAGATTAAAAGTAAAACAAAAAAAAGGCTTCTTACACTAAAAAAACAACCTGAACGATCCATTGAAGGAGAATAGTAACTTAAAAATGCCTTTTCAAGTAGATTTAGCTGTTCTCAAATAGAGAATCTGCTTTAGGTATAGCTGTATTCACTAGCGCTCGCCTACATCATGAAAAAGAGTTGGAAGCCGTGCTAAATTCCGTCAAGTCTCACGCTCCATCGCTAGCACCCTGCAAGTCTTGTCACTCTCGCCAGCACATGCCAAAACAAATCTTGTGCATTGGACATTAAAGGTATTGTAATTACTATTCCCATTCAAACCTAAGCTACACTGGGGAAGGTGTAAGGTATTAAAACATTAACATGTTCTATTCCCACTCACCTGACATTAATGAAGGTGTTTGCCATTAAAGGGGTTACATTTACTGTTCCTACTTAAAACTATGCTATATTGGGGAAGGTGTTGGACAATACAGGGGTTACATTTATCCTCCCCACTTCAAAATAAGCAACATTCGGAAGGTGTTGGACATTAAAGTATATGCATTCAGATTTTCCACTTCAGACTGAACTACTTTGGGGAAAGTGTTGGACATTCAAGGAACTATAAGTACTAGTTCCACTGCAATCTATGTTACACTGGGAAAGGTGTTGGATAGTAAAAGGTTACATTTACTATTCTCACTCCAGTATACACTGCATTGAGGAAGGGGATGGACATTGAAATGTCTATGAATAGCATTCACATTTAAATCTAAGCTACACTACGCAAGGTACTGGACAATAAAAAGATTAAATATTCTATAAGAAAACCAAAATATAAAAAATATTTAATTTAAAGTACATTCAATCTTAAAAGCAAACCATAAAGTAATTTTTTATTTTAAAATATGTTCACATTTTCAATTATTCAAAAATTAAAATTTAATTTTTACCATAAATATATACACATACATGCAGTACATAACAATCTAAAATTACAAGAAACTGTGCAAGACAGGTGCATAGAAATATACAAGACAGAATGAACTAATGACACCTACTGTGGAGTTCAAATTATCCTGATGCAGTATGTACTGTACACTCCAGGTCCAAATGAAGCTGTGATGTTCTCTGCACTTTACCTGCCCCAATTTCTATCATACAGGCTGACACTAAGAGCACCAGTGTGACATCTCTTCTGGGTTTATGTGAAGCGTATACTCTGCTGCCTGTTCTCTTACTTTTCTATGTATGAGTCAAAGGCCATCCTGTGCACACCATACTATTGCCCATTAGACCTGACAATATTTGTGGAAGGAAAGCCAACACTCTATGGCATTCACATATTGGTCTCTTTGTTGAGACTCAAAAAACCATTACTGTGTTAAATATTGGACGGATTTGTTAGCATGAGCTGAAAGCCATTTTGTATTTCTGGCAGCCATTTTAGTTAGCCATGTACTGCCACATGCTCGCCATGTGCTCTGTCCTCCCTCAGTGTTGACTGCTCTTGTAATCTGCCTAGAAACGAACTATATTCAGCATCTTCCACATTCGCACACCCTCAGTTGAGCTTGTAGCTGTCCTTGCAACTGTTCCTAGTATGTAAATGTCAGGATGTGTTTGCTAAAAACAGCCACTGTTAGCTCTTCCAACTTTGTTGAGCAAGTAGAGCTTGTATGCCCATATTAGTCATTTTGCATACTTACATGAGCCAGGACTGCCCCTTGGTCTTATGCTGACTATGTAACCCTAAGCATATATAAGGCCCCAGTTTTCTGTACTCCTTAGACTGCCTCATTCAGTTGCTAAGGCTTCTGTGTGACATGGTCTGACTCATTTTAGGTTAATAAAGATGTTACTTTTATATTTCAGCTTCAGTGCCAATGTCTTCTTTGTTGGTTTAAAAGGACCAAGTATCAGTGGGACCCCTCAAAAGGTTTCTTGTTTTCTTCAACAGTAAGTCAGTCCTACTTAAGCCCCTGATAAGAAGTGCTATTTCTATTCAACTCATACCATGTTCAGCCTTCTGAGAAGTCTCAATACTGCTGCATTACAAGGACAGTCCTTCTAAAATGTGTTATTAACTATCTGATTTTAGTTATAAAAGCAATCCTGAAAAGTCATGGCTTTGTCCCAATGAGGGTAAATATGCCTTGCTGAGAAGGGTTACAGCAGCTCTTCTGAGATAAGAAAGCAGCGTGTCAAACTTATTACGACTGCGCACAAAACCTTCTTAGGCAGGTGACATGGTGTTCAGACACTGCAGTTCAATCACCTGCTCTAATTGTTGCAGCAACAGAGAAAAACAATACCTTTACATCAGATGACCAAATTTACACACACACAACACAGCATCATACTTATTCATCGCATCCATATTTATGGACTTTACCACTGTTTGTTAATGATTGGTGCTGTATACACACGTTTTTTAATTAATGTTATGGTTCAAATCAAAATAGAGTGCTTGAAAAGTATAGGAAGAGTGTAAACCTAAAAAGTATGAGTACTGGGGCCAAATTGTAGGTGAATTGTGCAGTTTGTATCCATCAACTTAATCAGAATTTGAATTTGGGTGGCTTGGAAGGGGGGTGCTTAGGATGCATAGGGATTGTTGTCATAAGTGTATCCCATTTCTGTCCCACCCAATTCGCTGTCCAGTTATATCAAAGTCTGCATAAAATCTGCCTTTGTAATTCACTCTTTGCCTTACAGTATTGCATGTTGTGTAGGTTACCACCTTTTGTATGGTTTGCCAAAGGATTTGATGTCTCATGTTGGCTTTATGGTTGCTTTTGGTTTGCCAGGTGTAGGAAAATTCATTCTGACCTATTCATTCTGACCCATTAAACAACTTTTGACCACCCAGGTTTTGAACTTTTCTTGTGAGTGAATCCCACGAACTGAGTCTTGCTCATTGCAAACTCAGGGGCTGATTATGATGGCAGTGGTACCGCCACTGTCAGGTCACCGGTGGCTGTCCCACTACCATCGGCCCATGCAGGATCACCTGCCGTATTTGATGGTGGTCGGACGGTGGGCTGGTGGAGAGACCGTCCCTCATAAATCCGATGGGCTCAAGGAGCCTATCAGACTGTAGGAGGGACTGCAATCCCTACAATATTGGCATGGCTGCTCAGGCACCGCCATAGGGATTACAATGTCCCTTTCGGCCAGCTGTTTCATGGCGTTAACCTGCTATGAAAAGGCTGGCAGAGAGTGACTTTGGGGGCCACTTATGGGCCCCCATTCTGCCCTGGCCCTCAACTATGGGCCATGGAGGGCAGCTATAGTGTCCCCGTAAACATCCCTGCACCACGTGGCAGGCACTGGATCTTGCCTGCCACATAGTGCAGAGATGTTTGAAATGTGTATTTTGTTTTGTATAGCGGCATGTGCTGCAGCAGGCAGCACACGCCGCAATACAAAATATACACCTTGCGACCACCGCGAAGGATTCTCTAGATTCTCCCTGTTACTGGTGTGAATTCTGTGTAAGAGACATTCTTTAAACCAACAACATTTCAAATAAATGTGACTTTCCAAACAGCAACTCTGTTCATCACATTTATACATTTCCGTGACTCAACGTATTTATTTTCAGTACTGCTTTTGATCATGTCATCTTATGTTTGTCTTTTTGCTAAAATCCCAAATGTGTTTTAAAATTAGAATGTGCCCTTTTATTTGATCACCAATTTTAAATAGATTTAATTCTGGCTGCCTAAAAGGGATGAAAGTCTGATTCAACCTGTTTGACATTTTTATCACTAGCCTTCTGTTTGTACAGGGTTTGAAGATAGCTTGCCATTAAAATAACCCGCTATAGGAGCCACAGTATTACAAATGAGAACATATTATTTCCATCAACCTTTGCCAGATTGGGATTGCAATTACATCACTACTACCATTGTAAAACCTTTCACTTAATGATGCTCTCTCACCATGATTATTGACTCATTCAAAAGTAATGTATCCGGAAAAGAACGCTACATGTAGAAGCTTTACTGAGCAGTCTGCTGTTTTCATGATTCATATATTATACTTAATGGATTGTTACATACGTGGCATACATTTTGTCTAAGAATACAACACTGAACACAGGAAAAAGATATGACAGGAAAGGAAAGGAAAAGTCACTGATAATAACCCCTTAGCTGCTCACACTCAGAGCTATGCTCCCTTTTGATATTTGGATTCTAGATGTATGTAGGGTTTGTAGATCCCCTAGAGCAAACAGAGAAAATAGTAAAACTATAGCTACATTTTGGGTGTTGTGGGGAAAATGTGAAAGGTGCTATGCAAGAAAGTGTGTTTTTTTTAAATCCAAAAGAAACAACTTGAGAATGGGTCATTTACCTATTAGTGGTTCATTTACTTCCAGTCTTCATCCTTCTATCCCTTCTGATGTGCTTCAAGGGCTTGTAACCCACACGGTGTTCTAGAAGAACCCTCACTCACCTATATAGTAAGTGACATGCTTTATCACTGGGTTCCCATCCTGGTTGCCTAATGCTTCAGGGTGTGCTGCAACTCCAGAATACTGTGGAGATGGGATTTTTCGTGGTGTGATTCTCTGGAAGTGAAGTGGTGATTTTAAAATTGTCTTGGGAATCCCTGTGGTCCTTTGTATAGCAATTTTATTTTGAAAGTCTTTAGTGGTTCCTGGTCAACATTAAAAATAGTGATGGACATGTAGGATAATTAGTTGGTTCCTTATATCCTTATTATGTGGTCTTCTTATGTGGTCTACATGTTTCAGTCACTGTTGGTAGCCCAGTGGGTCAATGTGGCTTTCTTCAGGACCAAGTGTGTGATAAATATGCACACGTACTAAAGGATGCAAAAGCAAGTATGTTTGTAGTCAATACTTGGTTACAATATGTCTTGAATTGTCTCCTGTGAAGATAAAAAGTTAGAAGGAAAGGAGGACAAATAGGTACCAATAGGTATAATTCCTAACAAAGGGCTACGACGTGCCTTCCCTCAAAGCCCCATTCAATAATCATCTGTCCAGAAAAAGCTAGAGAAACCTTATCGCTAGCGGAGTGCACAAACATTAACTCTCAATTGTATTAAACAGGCTCATGTTCCTGACAGGAGGAATTCCAAGGATACATTCATTTCCATGGTAGATACTCAAACTGTTAGAGAGATGTTTACATACATTCATAATCAACATGCTCACCATATTAAAATTTTAAAAGTCGGGATGCTGTTTGAAACTCTTTATTAATTTCCTAGTGCACCCTTTAATCATCCCAAAGCCTGACGCAATGAGGTATTCACACTCACTCTCTACAGTCAGAAGAGGGGTTTGTATTTTATACTCACAAATACTGATACATTCAGAATGTCTCATGGGATGAATCACCTTGGCATTTAGACACATATAAACTAATTTAGACGCAGATTTGAAGTACATTTTCCAATTTTGCCTCCAGAGGGGAGAGAAAGACCATGGTGGGACACAGGCCCATGGTATGGCTCCCCCAAAAAGCAGTGCTTGTTTTCGTCTCTGGTGTCTACTGGGCTTTCTGCCCCCCTGAGCGTAGATTAGGGGTATGGCCTCCCAGGGGATGGTCAGGCTGGTGTTATGTCTCTTTCATCTAACCTCCGTTTGCATTGCACGGTCTAATTATCACAAGGATCATAGACTAAAGCATAGGGATTGAGTTAAGAGAGTTGTTAATGCTGACGATATTGCTCAGAAAGATACTTCCCTACAGCAATTTACTGACATAATGAAGGCCATTCTGCCATTTTGGGGTCCCATGTTCAATAGCCGTAACATCTGTTGCCTTGCCAGAGTAGTTGAGGGTGTTATCAATACTACTGCAGGTATACTTACTAATATTACAGTTGAGCTTCAGGCTACAAGGCTTGTTGCTCTTCAAAATCAGATGGTTTTAGATGTCATTCTGGCTGATAGGGGTGGAGTTTTCTGCATCATCGGCAGCTGTGTGTACATTCATGATAGTGCCCCTACTGTATACTCTGCAATACAGAAATTACACAGACTTGCTTCAGATATCCATCAGGATAATGTTTCATGGTCCCTCATAGGATGGCTCTAGGTTCTGCTGACAACATGGGGTTGGGAGATAATAAATAATTGTCCTAGTAGCAATTGCAGGTGTCATCTTTACATTTTGCCTATGAATAAATTGCCTTCCAGCATATTGCACCTATTGTGTGAGCAAGCTCATCCCCACCCCTAGCTTGTCAGGACATGATATCAAGGTCTCTGCTATGATGATGCAGTATATCAAGGATATGATGGTCATCCACAAGGGCATCTTTGAATACTAAGTGGATTTTGATACTGAATATGTTGATTTATTCTCCCTCGTAACTGGAGTGACTATGCATTTTCTTCATCCCCACTTAGAATTGTAAAGACCCTACTGAATAGCTTAATAAAGCATTTAACCACCCATGCTTAAAGGAGAGTCTGTTAGGTTTGAAATTCCCATTCCTGCAATGCACCCATTTCATGCTATATTAGGTTAGCAGTGTGTGGCTAAATAGACACCATTTGTATTCATGTTATGCAAACCGCTGATTTATTCCCGTAAATGTGCAGGCTTCAGTTAGCGAGTGTGAATCCATGTTGCATTTCGTAATCCCTATTAGGCTGCTTAGACTGTATCTGAACTAGGCCTCATTACTCGTATTGCTTGCCTCAGCAGAACACTGTATTTCATTAATATTTTCTCTTCTGTTCAAGGCTGTTTCTCGACTTCCTAATGAATAGGTCATTCTGCCCTCGCATACCTATCCCAGTGTGTAGTTCTGCTCCAACATTAGGAGACGCTGAGGCGCAGACCGATAACCCTGAGTTGCCGATAACATGTACCTATCTGGCGGGTGGTAGCTCATCCCTCTGTGCCCACTTTGCTCATGTTCGGCCCAGGCCGGTAACTTTCAACTGTGGACGTGGTTGGAGGATCTTGGAAGATTCATTATGTGTTGTGGTCTGTTGGGGACATCTTAGGGTGCAGGTCAGATTGGACTCCTCTGAAGAGTATTACTAATAAACATATGTTTGTATTCTGTACTGACCGAATCTTCATTATTGGGAAGGCAGAGGAGGTGGTTGTAAGTAACCTTGGTAGTCCCTTAGGGCCATTTCCTTCAAGTAAACACTCCATATCCACTTCTAAGGTGGGGAAGAAAGACCCATATGGCCAGGAGTGGGGGCACATGCTAATACCCACAGGATGTGTTCCCCCAAAAAAGCAGTGCTGGTTTCCTTCCCTGGTTTCTAGTGGGCTTTCTGCCCTCCCCTGACAGATGGGGTAAACACCCCCTAACTGTCCCCCAAGAACTGCAGAAAGACTAATTTGACAGTCAGTGGCAGTGAGCTGAAGCCCAAGCCCAGGATTGTTGCTTCTTCCCTAAAAAACACAGTGTTTTGATTCCCTGGTGTTTAGAGGGCTTTCTGCCCCAGGGGACAGATTGGGGGTAAACACCTAGCATCTGTCCCCTGGATGGAAAGTAGGACTAATTTTCCCCAGATTTAGAGGTGGCACAGTCCCATGCCCTTATCAAGTCAATATTTTGTGGCATCTAGTGGGCTTTCTGCCCTCTCAGGGCAGATGGGGGTTAACACCCCTTATCCCGCCTTCCTTGCCAGGGGTGACAAAAGATTGTTATGTACAGGGATGAGCTAGAGCACAGCCCCATGCACAGGCTGCGGCCCCCCACAAAAAAGCAGTGCTGGTTTCTTTCTATGGAGTCTAGTGGTTATTCTTCCCACAGGGGAGTAGCAAATTAGGGGTGAACATCCCACTTGCCTCCAGGGAGGGGCAGAAAGTCAAATTAGCCCATGAGTGGTAGGAAACACAAGCGGATACCCATGGGATAACTCAGTTAAAATACCTGTAAATCACCATTCTTGTGTGTCTAGTGGCCTCCCAGACACACTTGGGGGTATACTGTGGGTAATTACCCATATACGCCCTCTGAGGGGCAGGAAGACTAATATGCTGGGTGTTGGACCTGGCCCTTTCTGCAGGATCATCCACAAACATGTTTCCTTCTCTCCTCCTGTTTTGCTGAATTTATTTTTGTTGGTTCTAGGTCTCTGCACAACCTGTGATAAAGTGTTTGTGCTCACTCCTATAAATGTGGTTACATTATCTTACACCCAATTGGCAAATTTAATTTACTTGTAAGTTCTTAATAAATAGGTATGCCACAAAGCCAGGGCTGGTAAATTAAAGGCTACTAGTGGGCCTGCAGTACATATGTTTCACCCACTTAGGAAGCACTTTACAAACATGTCTCAGGCCTGTCATTGGAGTCGTGTGAGCAGTTTTGAACTGTCATTTGGACATGGCAAAATAAACCTTTTGCCTTGGCTACACCTTCCTTTTTATCACCACTGCTGTAGGTCCTAAACATCCCCTGTGCATTGTATTTGGGCATGGACTTTTAGGCTTTACATATGCTGGTGTTGCAAGGTACAACAGGGTCTGCACTAAGGGCCTAATTTATGAGGAAGGCATGTAGTGCTGTGTAGCAAGTCACCTTGCTGCACTGAACCATGTGACAAGGAAGGGCAGGAATGCACCATATTTAAGGAAATACGGCATATTCCTGTCCCTTCGCTTGGCGCTGGTATCCTTTTGAAAGCCTAGCACCAATACTCTCAGCCTTGCCCCATGATGCAAGGGTGCTTGTACTGCATTGAAGATTGTTTTTGTGTAAGAAGGAGCCAGAAACTATCCTGGGAGGCATAGTACTCTTTCTATGTGTGCTGCAGAATACAGCTCACAAAGAAAGAGGATGAGACAAGGAGAAATATCTCTATTTCTCGTTAAGCCTCCCCTGGGGAGGTGTAAGATTTTGGCTGATCCACTGGTTTACAAGCTCTTGTAAATCTGGGGATGCATCAAAATCCATCGGAGTTGCCGGGGCAGAGTAACACCACTCAGTGATTTGCACTGTGCAGCATTATTCCAGATATTTGGATCCTCTCAGAGCAAAAAATCTGTCTTACGGTTTGCATCACTTTCCCATCACATTGCGTGGTGCAAGAGCGACGCAAACAGACTCTTAAATAGGCTCCTAAGTAATCATTTTAGCTACACGTTTTACCTTGACATCTTTTTCTAATGGAGAGCTGTTTCTTAGTATGTTATGTTATTTTAATTTATACAGTGCACAGCTACTCGGAAGTGTCCCGGCGCTAACAGCAAAAAAGGCAGGAGAAGCTCAGTTACCAAATTAGAACAGAAAGATTTTTAGGGCTTTCCTGAACAGCAAAGGGTCAGGAGTGGCTCTCAAGGCCAAGGGTAGCTCATTCCAGGCCAGACAAGCCTTCCAAACAAAAGAGTTCCCCCCCCAATTGCTGGCGCTTAAACGTCGTCGTCTGCATTAGTAGCAGAGAAGAAGAACGCAGCTGTCTCACTGGGGTGTAAAAGGCGAGTCTCTTCTGCAAATAACTGGGACCGAGACCATAAAGGGCCAGTTGCACGATAGAGAGCATTTTAAATGTCAGGTGAGTTTCAACCGGAAGCCAATGCAGTGACCGTAGAAGAGCCCGAGCACTGTGTCTGGAAGACAGCCCCCCTAGAAGTCTGGCAGACGAATTTTGGACCACTTGCAGTTTCTTCACAAGATAGCCTGGGCTGCCGACAAGGAGGGCGTTGGCATAATCCAAGCGAGAAAGAATCAGTGCACAAACAACCGTCTCTCTAGCCGAATTCGGCAGGAAGGGCAGAAACTTTCTCAAACTTTTCAGCACACCAATGTGTCCCGAAATTCAGGTTCTCATCGAACCAAACGCCAAGGTTTTTGGACGAACCCTTATTCTCAGGTGGACGGGTAAAACCGGGTGGCCAAAATCTCTCTCTGAAGTCTGGAGTAAAAGAGCCAAACAGCAGAACTTCAGACTTTCCCTCGTTACATTTGATCTGCGCGTTGGCCAGCCAGTGAAAGACCAAAGACAAGCACTGATGGGGTCTCTTGACCGAATGCTCCTCCTTGCTCCAAGTGAACAACAACTGGGTGTCATCGGCGTAGGCCATCACCTTAGCCCCCAGAGACTCTGCCAAGTGGAGTCACGTATATGTTAAATAACAGCGGGCTAAGTGATGACCCCTGTGGCACCCCGTGGAGACTCTCATGGGCACAGAGGCACATGGAGGAAGCCAAACCTGTTGCGATCTTCCCTCCAAAAAAGAATTGATCCATTGTAAAGCCAACCCAGAAATTCCTATCTCAGAAAGGCGATCTAGGAGCATGGCATGAGGCACCGTGTCGAACGCTGCCGAGAGATCAAGCAAGACCAATGCTGCTCTCCAGCCGGCGTCAAGACACTCCCGAAACAATTCAGTAACCTCAAGCAAAGCGGACTCCGTGCTATACGATTCACGTAAGCCAGACTGTGCTGGATGAAACAGGCGAGCCCCCTGAACAAAGTTGGTAAGTTGGAATGTGACCACTTTCTCACAGACTTTAGCCAGACTCTTCAAAAGTGAAATAGGACGATCATTTTCTGGGGCCAAAGGATCGCAAGCATATTATGATGTTGCGTGTACACTCGGTCCAAGCTAGTAACATTGAAAAAGCTACCCTTGCATTTGGTAGTCCGATGGGAGACTCTAGACCATGGGTACTCACAAACATTTCCTCAGAGGCCGAAATGCACTGTCTGGGTTATTACTGGGGCTGGTACATCTAACCGCTGGGGGAGGGGCTGGTGGGTGGGGTGATTTGTGGCAGGGTAAAGTTGTTTGTGACATGGCTTGGCGGAGACTTTAGTGGGCAAATTATACCACATTGAGAGATACCATGGATGTAGTTTATAAAACAACTTCTTTAAATAAACTGTTACAAAGATTGAGAGAATGCTGCATAGTGAAATAAACATGGATAGGTTTGACATGTACCCTTTCAACGGATGTTCAAGTAATTCATAGAAAATGTGCCCCTTGTGGTATAAATCACACACATTGATGTAAGAATGATAAATCTCTCTCAAATTAAAGTACATTCAACCCAAAATTTTCCAAAATGTCTTTTATTCAGATAATGTAGCATTCTGATTAGGCACTTAATGCATTCTGATTATTCAGTATCACTGTTAATATTGGAGAAAAGTCAGATTTATATTCAAAGATGGAAAGTAGCGAGGTACAAGTAGTTCCTTCATATCACACATGAATAGATTCAGTGACGAAGTCATGCAGAGTGTTCACCAGTGTGCAAGAGTTTCAGTGCAAGTCTCCCAATCAAGATGCTGCTTAAAAAGTGTTACTCTGATTTGAAAGTCTTTTAGCGACTGTAGAGCAGCAAGTACAAATGCAGACATAATGCGGAAAAAGTATTTTGCACGGCCCAGAGTTTACACACTAATTCTACACTTCATGTCTGCAATTAATTTCTTGTACTCTGAAACCTTTTCAGAAAGTGCAAGTCTCAGGAGATGATCCAGATGTGCATCAGTCAGTTTGTTTCTTAGTTTACTTTGTGGAAAAGGAAGAACTTACATACATATGGGGAGCCAAACTTGCAAAGCATTTTCTGTGCAAAGGTAAAAAGAAGAGGGCATTTTTCAGATGGCATACTTTGCCAGAAATCATCTGGTTCTTCCCCAAAAAAGAGGACTCAAACACAGAGCTGTATTGCATGTCAATTAGTTCCATCTCAGAGTGTGCCCTTTTCTAACCAAGAAGCTCAACAGCTTCAAGATTTCTTGCACTAACCATCCATTGATTTTCTACAAGAATTTAAAGTGGGGATGAGAACTTTAAACTGAGAAAATTGCCTCTAAGTGTCCCAAGAAATCTCCTCCAAATAAACACACAGATTGAGACTGAACATTTCCTCTGGTTTTTCAACCTTCTGGGTTAAAGTCTGCAAATTAGAAAAGTGTGTGAGATCACCATCATCCAGCTGCTCTCGGAACATGTTGAGTTTACTTTCTAAAGAGTATATGGTACTCATAATTGAGGACACAAGTTTCTATCTACATTGAAGTGTCAAATTGAGATTGCTGAAATGTGAGGAAATGTCACACAGAAAATGGATCTTGGTGAGCCATTGCAAGTAACAGAATTCTGTGAAGGACTGTCATCAATTGATTACAAATTGTTCAATTTCTGGAAGCAAAATAATAAACCTTTCTATCACTCTACCTTTGTTCAACCACCTAACTTCAGTATGCAACAACAGGTCTACATATTCAGTTTCTGCATCCTTCAGCAATAATATTAAAAGCCTTTGGTTGAGTGCCTCGGCTCGAATATAATTAACAATTATCACCACTTGATTCATAACAACATTTAGTTGTCCTTGTTTTATTTTTGCACACACTGCTTCCTAGTGGATTATGCAACGATAATCAATGAAAGTGGATGATTGTAGTTTTTTTCATAACAGAGATACAAAGCCACTCTCATGTCCAATCATGGAGGATGCTCCATCTGTAGTAATACTTAAAGGATTGTTAAATGGCTGGTGAAGAGATTCAAAGAAATTACGCATGCTGGCCACCACATCCTCTCCTTTTGTGTAACTATGAAACCCCAAAAGGCAGAGGAGTTCTTCCTTTGGAATGTTTTCCTGTTCCAAATACCTCACCCAAACCATTAACTGAGCCACATCACCTACATCTGTTGACTCATCAACAGCAATGCTATAGAAATGGGACAGCTTGACTGCATTTATGACCTGTGCTAGAACATTGTCACCCATTGACTCAATTCTATGTGTACATGTGAAATCTGACAGTTGTAATGCACTTATTTCCTTCATAATGTTGGATGTCTGTTGCCCCGAAAATCATTTCTTATCCAGCTTTGCCTCTGTAAATGTTTTTTTATGTTATTCAAGCAAGTAGCATATTTGGAAGGCTGCCTCAGTTACAGAGACAGATTCTTTCATCTGGCACAGAAAGAGCTTTTGCTGGGATAGAAGGCCTTGCTTCAGTGATGCCACTTTCTCAGAAGGTGGTTTTGAGGACATTGGAAAGTTTTCTGTTAAGTCAGAATGTTGGGTTTTATAGTGCTGCTCCAGGTTATATCTTTTGAGGACAATATCCTTTTTTTGCAAAGGAGACAAATATCTTTCTCATTTTGACATCCCACAAAAAGATATTCTTCTTCCCACAAAGCCTGTATAGATCTCGTTCTTTTGCAAGACGTTGTTGCCTAGCTGTATGTCATTTCTGTTAGGTTCCTTATGAACACTACAGGAAAACAGGACATATGTTCACGACCGATGACACAAACCCCATCTCAGGACTGATGGCACAACATCGTCTTAGTTACAGATCTCGGCATACAACCAACAAGTTGACACTTGAGCGCTGCGATTTGGGGGGAACATGTTTGAAAATAACATTTTGTATTCAAAATTGTAAATGTCCACATTGAGTGTTTACTTCTCACTGCATGTTTTGACAATGCCCTATTTGTACATATTTAGATGTATTCATGCATTTAAGCTTATAACTAGATATTAGAGTTTCATAAATGAAACATCATGGTATCTGATTTCTAATGTGCATCCATCCCTACTTGAGAACATTAGTGGAATTAAGAAAGAAATACCATGAGACTACCCTTTCTTAATAAATTAAGTTCACATTTGTACAGTGTGTCCACTACCTCAAATCCCTTTCCCTATTCCTCAGAGAGGTGAAATGGTGACTAAGCAAAACATTGTGCCACTTGCATTAGTGAACGGAAGTCTAGGGGCCCAGGCAGGCCACATATGGTAGAGAGGGTCCTGTCCTCTGGTAGTCAATGGGACAGAGAAGGTCTTTTCGTTTGGTAGTCTTTGGGGCACAAGTCCTACTTCCCTGCAAAATTCCTCTGCAGATGTGAAACTATGGCCAGATTTACCATGTGTTCATGCAGCATAGTGCAGCAGCCACAAATGCTGCTTGAAAAGGAGAGAGGAGCATAGTGCAGTATTTACAGAAATATGGCACTCTCCTCCCCTTTCCCTAGCGTCTATGCTGAAATCAGCTGTTGTGCGCCACAAAGATACTTTTGTGCCATAGTGTAAGGTAGTCTCGGTGATTCTAGCATAGGTTTTGTGTTGAAAGGATATACTTCAGAAAAAAATAATGTGCATAGACTGGCTCTAACCCTTTTCACTCTTTGTATGTGTTCTGTAAAGTGAAGCACACGTGCAAAGCCAGAAAAAGAAGGAGAAATTAGAGTATTCTCCGTTGTTGCTCCAACTTCAAAAGGGCAATGTTTTCTGATGCTAAACCCTGTCTACTTTATTTAATAAACTAGCAGCCCGTCCCGACGTTGTACGGGTATTAAATGTTATGTGTGTAATGTACCGTATTTTTTCCATGTTCTGCATGCAGTGTTGTTATCATGGTTTTTCATATGTGGCTTGGTATCTGGGGCGTATTTGCAGCTTTTTGTTTGTGTGTGCATCCTCAGGTTTAATTATTTACCGGTGTGATTGTGTGCTTGCGAGGGCTGGTTTGAGTCCCAGCATGCGCGCTGTCTTTGTCGTTAAGGTGTGTAGTTTGAGAGTGCACAGCATAATCCCATGGTTGCGAGGGCTGTTTTGAGGCCCCGTGTGAGCCCCGGAGTCAAACTAAATAGTAAAGTGTGTTTGATTGTATTTTTGTCAGGCTGCATTTATTTCCAGCTGGAGCCGTTGGAGCGTGAATGTCGCGGTCAGTGAATGTTGCGCTTCTGCGCCCCTTTATTCTTTTTTTTCATGCAGCCACTTGTCCCAAATGTAACGTAAGTAAATGAGTGAATGTGAATTTAGTTATTCAAGAATTGGCGTTTGTATATGAAGGATCAGTCAATGCGGCGCAGCTTCTTTGTAGAGGTACGTTTGAGAAGTGATCCGACTCGCTTCGGCGAAAGCCGCGCCCCTTTAATATCGTAATTGTAGCGCTTCTCCCTGTGAGTAAGCTGACACCACAAAGTTATTGGCGCACAAAGTTATCGACGCACTATATATGAGTAATGTGTCATCATGAGAAGTGCAAGGTGGAGCGTGAATGTGCGCGCACATTGCTTGCGTCAGCCGCGTCCCTTTTTATTGTAAATGTGTTTTATCCCCGGTTGAGATTGGTAACGCTTATGCCCACAAAGGTTGCTTCGCAACATATATTATTAACGACACCTGAATGGCAATGTGCGTGAATGCGGCGCACCTTGTGGCTTCTATACGGACGTGTGAGAAGTGATTACTACTCGTGAATGGAAAGGCGCGCTACTGAATGACGTGGCCATTTTTTGTTATAAAATTTGTGAAACGCCCCCCTGAGAACGCTGTTGTGGTACGCCCCTCTGAGTGTGTACTTTGACACGCCCATGCCCCTCTGATAACGTTTACGCCTACAAAGTATAATGTGTGTACTTTGACACGGCTACGACCACGCCCCGACACGCCCACGACCCTCTGAGTGTGTAGTTTGACACGCCCACGCCCCTCTGACAACGGTTACGGCCACAAAGTAAAATGTGTGTAGTTTGACACGACCACGTCCCGACGCGCCCACGCCAAGGCTCACAAGGGACTACTTTACCCCTAAGGTTCTTTGATGTTTCTAATGTATATGGTGGCCACCTGTATAGCCTATGTCTATCTGCTGCAACTCCCATTTACAATGCTGCATTGGGTGTACTGATTGGTGCTGTACTTTTTGAGTTTACCCGCCTCAAAGGTTTCAGCTCTCTCTTTATAATAGCAGTATAGATATAGATAGGGTTTAGCATCAGAAACCTTGGGTGGTTGCATCGGATCGCCCAAGCTTCACCCATGGTGCACCCCCGTTGGCGCTCAGTAATGCAAAGCAACCTTGACTCAGGTACTATTTTCTGTATTGATGTGAGATTCTGTGAGTCAAACACAAAACACATTCTTCCCAGGCCTGGAAGCAAACCCAGCTGTTCTACATGCAATGCTGCTGAATTAAACAATGCATTGTGCACACAAATTACATGAGAGAGACAAGTACACAGGAATAATGCACTATACATGAACAGAACATTAATCATTACACCTCCGCTGCCTACGCACATCTCATGTTCTTCCTGCTGTGTTTCCACAGAAATATTTTGCCGCCTGCAGCAATTTCTTTTAAACTAGTAGCGCCAATATTCTCACACATCTTTGTCCAATCCCTGTTTCCTTCTTGGACTATGTTGGAAGTCAAAAGAATGGTGTCCTCCTCCAACCGTCTTGACCTTTCACAGTACAAGCAGGATAAAGGATTCTACAAAGTTCAGATGAAATACTTATTGCATATATTTTTGAGAATTTACATGAAATACTATGGGTGGAGCACAATCCGCTCTATCTATAATAAACAACAATTAGGAAGCATAGTGATACACCAAGAACCAAATTGCAAAAGGTGAGAGGGAGTACTCCTCTGGGGAGAAATAAAGCCTACTTTATGTATATTAAACAATAATTGAGGATCTTTGTGGGGTAAAAGCAAGCATGCATTTTATGCTCTATAAAGTTGCACGTACAGAGCAAGCACAGTAGAAAAAAAACTGTATAGTGCCCAGAAATAAATTATTCTAAGGGATTGTGTGGAATGAGTAAATCAAAGTTCAGGCCAAAGATGCTGTACATGCTTAGACACAACCTGCAGAGTGAAGTGTTAACATTGCAGTGATTGTGTTGGGTAAAAGTGGGTCCAGTAAACCGCCTGATAAAACAGGGCTCTGTTCATTGACAGTTTGAGGCCACAGCTGGCAGTTGCACACCAGTGAGCGGAGAGCTACGCGATGAAGAGAATTTGACAATGTCTCTTGATAGATATTCATAATGCTTGAGATGGAAGCACTATGACTGCAACTTTTAACTTGATGGAATTTAGATTTTCATGTTAAGTAAACATGTGTTTAAAGAAAATAACAAAAATTGCAGGGACTTGGCAAGACGGAAGACCAAAGCATGTGCAACTGTTCTATGTAATCAACCTCAAACACATAGACTTGTGTTACCGTACAAATACATATGGTATTGTACACAGAACCGTCACTTTAAAGAAATGTGCTAAACTGTATGTAAAATTGTTCACTTTCCCACCACACACATAGGTACAGTTGTGTCACATATGCACGCACATTCTTGATACAATAACACACACATTCTAAAACATGTGTTACTGTACAAACAACTCAATTATTACACAAATTATGGATATGCAAACAAGGTGCCTTGGCAAAAAGAGGCATACTATGTTCATATTCGGCTTTTGTGTACGCAACTGTGTTATATTGTGTGCATCACTGCTGCAGTACACACAATATTGTGCTGCAATGTACACAGTATTTGTACAGCATACAGAAGTATGATATTCAGCACAATGGTAAACACGATTGTGTAGCTATCTAAACTATCTTCAGCCTCTTGAAACAGAAATGGTGGATGAGTGCACAACCACACACCCCCACACACATTCTTTGTTAAGGCAAGTTTAAAGATTAGGCACGTCAGAGTCCAATAAATCTTTCACTAAATCATGATACACTTCAGAACAGTTTTAATTATAGGAGTGAGAACATGTTAGCAACAAATGTATACATAAATTCTTAGGTAACTGTTGAGAATATGGGTGAATAATAAAGAGAGAAATAGAAGGAACCAGATCAAAATCTACATCAAAAGCATTTTAAAAAAATGTAAAAATACAAATAGTGCATGAAACATTATTAAAGTACAATCAATAAATACATAGTCCAAAATTCATTGTTCATGATTATACATATTTTTAAAAGAGCGATATGTAACTCCATCTAACGGATAATAGATCAAGCCTGAATGTTCACTCACACTCCCACATTCATACCACTAGAATCAATACAATAGGGTTGTGGATTTGTATAGGACCCAAACCCATAAAGTGTACTAATATATCATCATTCTATAACTAAGCAATGATATGTATCTGTTCCCTTTTTAATACATAATGTTGTAATGGCCCAGTACCAATCATAGTTATTTCAATTTATATCCATGGCCAAACAATCTAGGTCTTCAAGTAAGATGGAGATGGATTTTTCATTATTTGCCCATACTCTCAACAGTTACCTAAGTATTTATGTATACATTTGTTTTTTAATCCCTGATTTAGGAACACATTACGTTACAGAGGGTACCCTCTTGTTTGTACAATTGAGAGCATGCTAGCAACATATAATTATCAGGGGTACTTCATCCACAATGGAGTGTCGCCCCACTGGCTCAGATCCAGCAGCAAAAAGAAACAATATCTCATTATTATTTTCAGTCAGTCAGAATAACTGCATTTTGTCAACACAATGTAGGGATAACAAGTATACTACTGTAAAAAAGACATTTACAGTGTTTCACAACATTACAGTATAGTTAAAATATATAAAAATGGTAATATAAAAATACAAATTCATAAATATTACACAATACAATAAAATCAATTCATTGTTCAGTATATAATTTTAACAAATTGTAGTCTCTTTTTTAGTGCAGATAGCAAAAATGACGCCATAGAACAACAAACAAAGGGGTCAGGTAATGATCGGAGGTAATAAAGGGCTACACAACACTGTCTGAACTTCATTTTACGCATAATGGGGATAATAAATCGTTTCCTTTCATCACAATAAAATTTACAGAAAAACAAAAAATGTATGTCATTTTGAGCAGATTGCTGATCACATGGACAAAATGGGAGGTCGGAAGCAACATAAACCTTACGGGGAAAACCCAACATTAAAGGTATATAATTCAGCCGAAATCTTACTAGAATGTACTTATGCTGTAGATTAGTGACGAAGGTTAAATATATGGTATTTGGTTTTTTTTTTGCATTATGCTAGGAGAAGTCAAATATGTCTTTACTGTTGACAGATTAATATTTTTAGCCTCCCTTTTTATTTGCCGATTAGAAATCAATTGCATTTTTAGGTCTTTTTTTTAGATTAAACTACAAGTAGTAGGGTCCAAAAAAAGGCAATAGAGCCCAACTGCTTTCAATGTGGATTCAACATAGGCTAACCAAGTAATGTTGCCCACCCCATCTAATTTCACAACATCCTTTATAATGTTTCTTGTTAAGGCAAGGGTCTCTTTTTGCCATACTGAATGCCACATAAGAATCGGCGCCACTGCAATGATGTCAATAATGTAAGGTGCTCCCAGTTCCATGTGGCACTTATAGTTGGCACATGAGTTTGGTAAAGATAGAACCCTTTTTAAGAAATGTTCTTCAGTTATCTGCAGTTTTACACAATCCCTTATTCCCTAAAGAGCTGCCCCTTAGGTGGCAGCAGACACAGTCTTTGCTTGATACACTGTTTTTTATCAAATCAATAGGTTTTAGGCCAGTTTAAAAAAAAAAAATTGTTAGTGACCCAATGTTCTTCTCCATCTGGGTCCCTCTGTTAACAATCATCTTCTGCCAGTTAATTTGGGCATCAAACGTAATCCCTAAATAATTAAAGGAGTCAACAACTCCCAGTTTGCCCCTCAGCCGTAATTTGTGAATAACTTCGCTGTTTAGTACCTGCCACTAAAATGAAGGATTTCGAAAAATAACCTTCATATCTGGATTGTTCATGAATTGGGTATACTCCAAAGCTAGGCGGCGCAGTGCTTTGCCCGTACGAGCTAAAAGCACTGCTTCATCTGCATACAATAAAATTGGCACCTACGCTGAGTTTATATAAGGGACATCTGGGGTGGAACCTGACAGAGCAGATTGTACGCTATTGCTATAAAGAGCAAATAAGAAGGGGGCAAGGACCCACTCCTGCCTTACGCCTCTTGCAATTTTGAAGCTTCTAGTTCATTCACCATCTCATCCATAAAAAACACATGCTGTGGCACCTGAATACAGGTCACGAATACTATTAATGATATTCTGGTCAATTCCCATGGCTCCATGATCCGCCATAGCCTAGGCTGTGCCAAACAGTCAAAGGTTGCGGACAGATCCATTTAGCTATAATTAGGCTCAATTTCAGACAATGATCCTCAGTACCTTTCCCTTTTCTAAAGCCAAACTGGCAAGGAATAATAATATTGTTTTCCAGAGCCCAATACTTTAATCTATTTAAAATCAAATGACCCATTAGCTTTGCAGTCGAATCAATCAGAGACATTGGTCTATAGTTTTTTGCAATTGATCATTATTGTTTTATTTTTAAGGAGCTGGCTGGGCTAGCATGTGCAGGGAGGGGTGTGGCCGGGGCATGGGAGGGGGAGAGGAGGAGTGCTATGTGTGCTCTCTAAGTGTGGATGTGTATTTGGACGGCCAGTAAACACACATGCACACTTAGGTTTCTCTATGTTTCTCTAACCAGGCTGTATTGAGAAACCCCACAGACTCCCTGATCTGACTAGAGTTTCTTTTTAGTCTGCTCAGGCCAATCCCCGCACAAGGCATAAAGTGGGGGGGGAGGCCACCAGCAGGTAAGTTTACCTTTTTATTTTTATTTGTATTATTATTAAGGTCCCTCATCCCCCACTCCCCCATGCCCCCTCTGGTACTCCCCCCCACACCCCCTCTCCACCATTTTCAGTATGTTGCGGCCACCACTGTTAATTAGCACACTTACATCTTTCAGAAGCAACCAGTGTTCTGTCGTTGGGTTCCAGGGCAATGATTCTGAGCTCTGTCTCATCTGCACACACTGCCTCTGCTGCCGGTGCTGGGGTCCGTCCGACAGCAAACTAGGTGAGGACGAGGGCAGAAAAAGAAAATCAGCAACCTGCGTGCCTCTCCTTCTGCCGCAATGAAAGTGAATGATGTCACAGTGGCAGATGAGGGCGGGGTGCGCAGGTGAGCATGGGAGACACTGATTGTCCACACATGCCTCTTTTACCATTTCCCAGCTAATGCGTCCCCTGAAGATGCACAACAGCCAAAATGGCGCTTAATCCATGACTGCTATTGTTTTCCGTTGGGAATGCATGGAAATACCTGGTGGGCCGCAAGTGACCCACGGAGCATACTTTGAGTATCGCTGCTCTAGACTAACCAGTGCATCAGCTCTGCACATTTGACAGAGGTTGATTGAAAAGGTGCTTTTATTATATAAGCTCCCTCTGAGCCACATTTGGCAGAGGAGCCCTTCTGCTGGGATTATCCTGGAACGCTGTGCAATGTGACTGAGATGCAGTCCTTTTGACTCTAACCTTTATCCAACATAGGAGAGCCTGCTCTACACCAGATCGACTTCCTGACACATCATACACAGGCAGGAACAGTTAGTCTGTCCCAAGGGGTCTGGCAGATGGTACTCCCACTATGCTCTCCGTAGTATAGGTAGTATGTATTGGATAGGAGTATAAATAGAACTTTCATCACACGTACATTTTATAATCTTTGAACTTTTTATCTTTTTCACCATTCTTGTAATGCTGGTTATAATATTTTGTTTCATCCTATTAATGATTGCAGTGCACGCTTTCTATATAAGAATACGATTGCTTCAATAAATGTTTGAAAAGCCAATTTGTATCTTCCATGTGTTTACCTTGGGCATGCTAAAGTAAACAACAAATGGGTAAATTTGTTTCTATGATTTCTTTAGGGAATTAGAGTAGTCATGTTCAAGGTTGCAGATATTATCTGGTACCCTGGTAAAGTTAAGGTTTCAGAAGGGGGTACTGTGAGCTAGCACGTAATTGGTCAAACATATTATGATATGTGTGGACTCAGTCCTTATATTCTGATGTTTGTTGTTCAGACACACAGTTGTACTTAATTCATAGGAACTGTATGACACTTATAGTGAAAATCTTTGAAATCAATTTTTCACTACTGCATGGCCTACCTCTCCCATTGGAGAACACCTTAATACATTTGCCAAGTGATAACTTTTTTGGGGGAGCAGATAGGAATGTCATATTTGGTGTCTGGGTAATTTTAATTAAAAATCTCCTTTAATGATGAAGTCAGCTTTTTAGTCACAATGGTTTGAATGCCACTTTTAGAGAGTTGGTATTTTTTGTCCCAACCATTTGGTACCTACAGCCTGTTTCCATGTTCACATGACTAGGTTTAGTTGGCATTTGTGTATTCCTCCTAGATGGCCACATAAGAGAGGGTCTGGGTGTTGGCAGAATGGGTCCCCCACGTCAGAATGGTTGGGGGGAACTGTGCACTGCCCTACTCGTACTTTAAAGACACTGCCTCAGCTCACAAACACAGAATTTCAAACTAGCCTATTGTGACTGCATACAGGCTGAGACCAGGACAGGGAAACAAGAAATTCCAAACACCTCTGTGAAGGAAAACTCCAGAAGCTTCTCCCATTTCAAATCTATCACCAAGTGAAAAAATGGGACCCTCAGACCCACTCTTCAGTACACTCATGGACCAACAGATACTACAGAAGCGGAACTGCCCTGCTTCCAGACGACTACCCTGCAGCCTGTACTGCTGTCTGAGAAGGAAGACTGGACCTGCACCTTTCATCCCAGGCTAAAGTGTCTTCAAGGGTCGGCTGGCTAACCTCTTCTTTTGAGCTACTGAAACACAACAAGCTCCTGATGCCTCTTTGCAACAACCTAGCTGACCTGCTTTACTGGACCTGCCTGGATCTGCAACTTGACCTGCCTGAGCCCTGCTGGCTTCTACTGGAGTGACTATCTGTTTCTGGAGAGGTGTCCCTCAGGTCTTGGACCCTTGGTGTGGCTTCAGTTGAGCTCCTCCTAGAAGGAAAGGAGAAACCCTGAAGTGTTTGGCTCTTCATGACTATGAACAGCCCAGTTCATTCTAACAGCTTGCCACCTATGCCGATCGGTAGTGCAAAGCTCCGGTGAACCTGACACTTTACACTACAATGACCACCAGCAACAACCACTAGCGCAAGATCTGCACTTCCCACTACAGCATTGACAGCCTATGGTGACTGCCAACAAAAAGATCCAGCACCAACCATCAGTGATTCCTGACAGGTTTTTTGCACTGCAGTGATAACCATGCTCTTCGTGCTACAGCGACCACTAACAGCCATGATCACCTTCCTCCTCACGTACTCATCCACAGTGAAACTGGACTCTCTGTACCAGACTTTGAGAAGGTAACTGTTTCAGAGGGACTAAACTGGTCCCTGTTTCTGGCCCACTTTACATCGCTGTATGCAGGACCGTCCGACTTTCACCCTGTCGCTCAGACAGATAACCTTGGGTGGCACTTTGTGCTTCTAATCGTATACTTACCTTATATCTTTGAAATTCCATATCTCCAACTCTACTGATTGGATTTTTTTTTTTTTTATGCCAAATAATGAATTACATTTTACTCTATTTTCTAAATTGTTGTGGGATTTTCCTTGTGTTATGTTTTCTTTTTATTGCTGTTTGTGTGCTGCATAAATACTTTACACATTGCCTCTAGATTAAGCCTGTTAAACATAACAAGGGAAACCCAAAAGGAGTAACACTAGGGTCAATATAAAAATGAAATTCTGCGTCAACTCGGCAATCATGAGCACTACTGCAAATGCCACGCAACCCCACAACTGAAATACAAAATCTAATATCTGTAGTTACCAATGATGGGTTAGAGGCCGTTTTTTTATCGAAAAAGGAATATGATTTTCTAAATACCAAAGCACCAAGAACCCCAGTCATATACTGCCTACCCAAGGTCCATAAAAATTCTGAACATCCCCCAGGGCGCCCCATAGTTTCAAGTTGTGGGTCCATATTAGAACCCTTGGGGCATTACATTAGTTACTTTATCAAGCCATTTGTGCCTGCCACTTCCTGCTATATCAAAGACACAATGTCAATGATTAACCTCATTGAAGAACATCATTTTGATCCCACATCCAGCACTATGTGCACGCTGGATGTGGAATCACTTTACACTAACATCCCTCAATTTGAGTCTCTGCGTGTAATTGAGAAGGTTCTAGACACACGCCCTCGCCCCCACAATGTACCATCCAACTTCATCCTACAACTTTTGGAAATTTGCCTCACCAAAAATGTCTTTCTTTTCGAAGGACAATTTTATGGACAAGTCCGTGGAACATCCATGGGGGCTATTTTCGCTCCCAACCTGGCGATTCTGTACATGGATCACCTGGAAACCTCTACCATCTTAGATGTATCAAACCCTTTCCACAGTGGTATCTCCCTGTGGAAAAGGTACATTGATGACATCTTCATGCTCTGGACTGACGCAGAAGACTCATTAAACCAATTCCTACACTGGCTGAATAACAACAGCGGGGGACTTAAATATACCATGGCAAGTAGTAAGGAATCTATACCTTTTCTTGATATAGAAATTAAACATACTGAAGGCCTTCTCACAACTAGTCTCCATCGCAAACCTACAGAACGAAATACCTTATTGAACTATGGCAGTAACCACCCTCGAGCCCTTAGAGACTCCTTACCCTATTCTCAATTTCTGCGTATTCGCAGAAACTGCTACTTCAAACAAGACTACTTTACAGAGGCTAAAACTCTAAGTGCGAAACTCAGACAAAGGGGTTACCCACGTAAATTGATACGTCGGTCATTAAAAAGAGCATGGTATTGTCCTAGAGAGACGCTTCTAGAACCCCGCACCAAGAATAATCAAGACAGAATCACCTGTGTAACAACATTCTCCCCTGCCTCTAATGCTATTAAGAAAAGTGTCCTGAAGCACTGGCCAGTACTAAATGCCGGTGTCTTGAACTTAGAACGACCAATGTTTGCATTCAAACGAGCAAAGAACATAAAAGACCATTTAGTATGTGCCTCGCTCCCACTACCTGACACCAGAGGCACGCTCAATGATTTGTGGAACTTACCAACCCTTAGGGGTCACGCTAAATGTGGCCACTGTATCTCCTGTGATTCTACTGTTGAGGGTAAAACATTTCTTTTTGGGGCAACTAAATATGAAAGACACCATTTCACTAATTGCAATTCCTCAAATGTTGTTTATGCAATCTTCTGTCCGTGCATGCAGATATACATAGGACAAACAAGCCAGAAGATAAAACTGAGGCTAGGACAGCACAGAAGCAGGATTCGCTGCCAAACTGCCAACGCACCTCTGGTTGAACATTTCCTGGAAAAAAGTCATACTGAGAATGACTTTACTTGGACTGCGATCACACAGGTTAAAGCTCCACCTCGGGGAGCGGACATTTCTCAAATCCTGAATAAAGAAGAGTTGCACTGGATCCTGAGAACTGACAGCATACGTAAAGGCCTGAACCGGGTCGAGGACTGGACATCATTGCTTTAAAGTTTCTCATACTTCCAACAAAGAGTATACTTCTTTCTGAGTCAATAGTTCACACTGTATAATTTAATTTGTTGTATATAAGAATGTAAGTCACTTGGGCTAACACCTCACTTGCACTCCTTCCCTGCAATCAGGTGGCTCATCCAATACCCTTCCAAGATGGCCACCATGTTATCCTCCCTGCTCCCAGTCCTCCCTCGCTTTTCCTTATCATGCATATAGTACTCCCCCCGCCCATATCTCATTAGCGATCACCGCCAGAACCCAGCCGTCCTGCCATCGAGCAAGGCACCTCATAGTAAGTCACTCCTTATCCCTTATTTCCCCCCCCCCGCCACGCACCCATGAAATCCCTGACTGTTAGCCTTATACCTCGCTCCCCCTTCTTTTTCCCCGCCAGAGAGCCACTCGCCGGAGCATCACGCTGCCGCGCAAGTCACCGTGGAAACCGCGCTAACAAGTAAGTCACAGGAGATAGACCGCTCACACGGTACCTTGCACTCGTGACTTTGACCACACTAAGTCTCTCTCCCTCCTTCACTCCCCAGCCATTCCTATCATCTACCGTGCAACGCGCCAGCCTTGCCAGTGAAAAGTGAGTACTTGTAAGGTGTTTATCTGAATCTCCCCCTCCTACGTAGTCATGTATTCTCCTGACTGTTGGGATAATACCCCGCTCCCCCCTCCTTCTCTCCCCGCCAGAGCGTCACTCGCCAGAGCATCCCGCTGCCGCGCAAATTACCGTGGTCACCGCTCTAACAAGTAAGTCCTACGAGATAGACCACACGGTTTCTTGCACCCGTGACTTTGACCAAACTAAGTCTCTCCTCCCCCTCCTTTACTCCCCAGTCAATCCTTTCATCTACTGTGCAACGCGCCCGCATTGCCAGTGAAATGTGAGTATCTGTAATGTTTTTTATCAGAGCCTCACTGTGTTATCTGAGCCTCACTACTCACAGGTTAATTAAATACCCATCCTCTCTCTCCCCAGCTCATATATTGCCTATGTAATTAAGAGCTCAACAAACATATCCCGACCACGCCATTTTGTGGGATTCACGCGCGTTCTTTCCAAGGAGGTAAATCGCGCCAGACTAAACCAGCTGTCTCCTTCTCCATGCACATATCTCACTGCGCCGTTTTTTCACTGCGTCGAATAAAGCCCTGTTTCACAACATGTTTTTAAATATGTCACGTAACTTCTTATGCTGCACGATATGTAAAGCACTGATGAAACTATTCCGTGTAGACGCTATGATTCACTATAACCACTCGCTGTCACCCTTTCGTTATTATAGAATCACATCATGTTTCACCAATGATTGCGTGCTGATGATATCTATCACTATAGTGATTCATAGTCACTTCCCGTTTTTACAGGGTTTTAACACTTCACTAGTAGAAACAGAATAAGAACTGAACTCATGCCTAGCTACTGTGATTTCTAACAATGATTATTTATGTTTTTTTCCCCCCCTTTTTTTCTCAATTATGCTGTTTTGTTATTTGTTAGAGGTTTCGAAAATTTGAATATGTTCTCAAGACAAACTTGATCTATTCTTTGTCCTGATGATGATGCATGTATTTACAAATTGCATCGAAACGTCGTCGACCTGAGAGCACCATATGTTTCTTACAAAGTCACTATAATGTCTTTTTACAATGGTTGCCAGAAATGAATTCTAGTCTGTAATACTGACTAATAATATAGACCGCCCTGTGCTTTCTTGCATAAGCTGCTTTTAATTGTCTTGTCTTGTTGTCTGTGGGTCACAGGCTGTGTGCCCACTTGTATTTAAATGTTCACCATTTGTGCCAGATCAAAATATTACAATGAAATAAATTCCCTGTCCGGCTGGACAAAGTACATACAAACTATTTAGTGTATGTTTATCCTTTCCTTGATCCTAAACTACTAGGGTCCTCTGTCTAGATTAAGCCTGGCTGCTTTTGTGCCAAGCTACCAGACGACCAAGCACAGGTTTAGTGACTTTTGTGGTTTATCCTGACTAGAATTGTGGCTGTTGCTTGAGAATGGCTTACATGCCCTCAACCAACAGCCCAATTGCTTGCACCCAAGCTTAGAGAAAGTGGAGGCATATGTCCATGGTGGCCGCTCTTCCCAAAAGAAGTAGCGCTGGTTTCCTTCTGTAGTGTCTAGTAAGGTTTCTGCCCAGCTCAAGGTAGGCAGATTGGGGTAAATATTCCCATTGACCCCTTGTGGGGCAGAATTACTGATTAGCCTGGGGCAGGTGGAGCACTGGCACAAGCCGCTGGTGGGGGGGGGGGGGGGGCATTTTGCTTTCAAACAAAGATCCCTGATGGTCTGGAGGAGCATATCCCTGCTTGGAAATTTTGTTCTCAGTATAACCGCCAAGTAAGGGACCACTAGGGAAAGGCAGTGCTAGAAAGGGGATAATGTTCTCTTACCAATGCTGCCTCTCCTGCCTATGCCATCAGCAAGGTCTGCTTTCACTTTTGGTTTGCTATGATGTCAGAGGGATGTGCATGCTAGTGTTACAGCAAAACAGCATAAATCAAACTTGGGGTGCAAAGGAAGCTGTTCCCTTGCTTCCCCAATTTGATTTAGGAAAAGAAAAGGTTCTTGCTATTTTTTTCAAAAGCATTTTCTTTTCATATATGGAGGACTGCCGATTGATATTGTCCATACTATGAAGGTGGTGGGGAGGGCATCAGTGGGTCATCTTCAGCACTTGAAAAGTTAAAAACAGACTACTACACACATTATTCTCCCTTGCTGCCTCCATCTTTCATGGTTGCTCCATATGTCTACCCTTGGTTTTACAAGTTCACAATGATTTTTAGAACTTGTCTTCATTGATGCTGAAAGATTGCCCAATGTACTAGGCAAAGACCTTGCCAATGTCATTAAGCAATTCCATTGTCAGCTGTGCTACAAATAAATGCTGCATCACACTCAGTATTTTATTTTACATGTAAAGGCTTTTCTAAGCCTGCAGTTTTAGATACAGACTTTTCCAAAGAATCCAATGTAATCTGTACTTTCTCTATCTGAAGAATAGTCAAGCCCTGGTGTTCAATTTTATTAATTGCTTCAATTTCCACTATGTGTTGAATTTCCAGTTTGAGAAGTTGTTGATTAAATATAGAACACTCATGCAGTGCAGACTTTAGACAAACTATAGACTGATTTTCTCCAAGCTTTTTGTACATTACTTCAGCTGATGTGTTTCCAGTTATAAACAAGTTCCTTAGTAGCCAACTTTCTAAATCTTGTATAACATGTTTTGGTAAGACACCAATTCTTATGTCTTGAAAAATATTTCTGTATTCTTTAGCACTTGCTTGTCGAATATTCTTAACAAGTTGTTTCCAAAACTTCCCAAAGATTTACCAGTGTCTTCCTGGACAAGTGTTTTAAAAACAGGTTGCCCTTTTACAGGAGTAAGTCATAGTAGATCTCCAAACACAATTAAATGTTTTCCTCCAAACAGAACATCATAATCTGTTTATAAAATCTGTTGCATTCTAAAATGTACAAAAGACAAGCATTAAGTTTGGCATGAAGCTCACTATATCAATGATTAAGTTTCATTTTCTTCAGTAGTCTTGAGACTTCATAACAAGCTTCTCCATATAACTACTGATATTCTAAGTTATTATCATGTTAAACTGGTAGCATAAGCAATCTATGTAAAGTAATCCTTTTAATGTTGTTTGCTGCTAATCCAGTTGGAGCTGGTACATCACAAGATACACGTGATTCTGTAGTTTTGTGTGGATAACTGGTCAAAACTTTAATTAAGAAACTTTTTCCTGTTCCAGCTTGATCACTGATGTACCTTTGAATAGGTTTAAATGATGAACATTGGCATTCTTTTTTTTCATGCAGCAAACCATGTTGTATCTGTTGTTTGACTTGTAGATATATTTCTTTCTGTTCAATATTTAGTTGTTCTTCTAACTTTTCCAACTGAGTAACATCCTGTCATGCTTGTTGAATTGCAGTTTCTACCTCATTCGTGGCTATTGCTGCTTCATTTTCGATAATTGGTTGTCCCAGTGGATCTTGACTCAGTAGACCAGAACTTTGACTATCTTTGGAACTTTCTCTAGCTATTTCACCTGCAATAGTACTTTCTTCTTCAGTCTCATCATTTAACATTTGTAGATATGTAGGGAAAAGTGTGCACTGAAGGCTATCTTAACTTGAGTTAAAAGAACCTTCATAGCAGTCAAAATCTCCAAGTAATTCCATTTCATTACGCCAAGGCTTGAACAGTTGCAGAAGTGCTCAATAGAAAAATTACCTCTGATCTGGTCTTTCGCAACTGAGGTTTCTGTGGTTCATAAAATTTCCTTTGGCTTGTTTTACCAAACATCCATCACATCCAATTACTACATATTTTCTTCTTTCATATTTTCTGTAACTTTTCTTTTAAAGCTGTAATGTTGAAGTATTTCATACAGACAAGGGTTTTCAAGATGTGGACTCCATTTGGGATAGTATGTATCCAACATATTAGTCTTAATAATATCTGTACTTACTGGTTCATTCTCTGCTAAGTATTTAATTTCTTGTAACGAGTTTAGTACTCTGATTCATGTGGAGGCAAAACCTAAACTTTCCCAAATGTTTCCTCTTGACTTTAAATATAAAATGCCAGAGCTCAAGAAATCTGAACATTCATAGGATCCAATCTCTCTATGGGAAAGCATTTTCAAGCTAAAGCTGTTCAATTTCTTACTAAGACTGTTCTCTTGTGAATTTTTTTCTCACATTTCTTTCATCTCTGTCTTTTCAGATTTGGTTATATATGATGTAACATAGCAAGCAACAGCAATTGAATTATCTGCAACATATTGAATATCCATGTTTGCATTCCACATTTTCAAAATAACTGGATTATAGTCATTAATGTTCTTTGAATCTTTGGTTCTGTTTAAGTCATATGTATTCTTTGGAGATTTCCAAGTTATTGTATGCCACACCGTTGACAAAAATCTATTTACTCTTCCTTTGGAAATTATTGGACATGGGAATCCAAAACGACATTTTGTATAAAATTTCCCTGTACACTTGTATTTTTGTCTACAGTATTTCCTACATCTATGATTTTAAAACTGTAAAATGTGTTGTCTCAAGCTCTTTTCTCCTCCTTCCCTTGGAATGACACATGTAACAAACTGTTTGATGAAAGACAATACAGTTTCATCAGTATCACTTCAAAATGTTGGAGCATTCTTTATCCATAATAGCATGTGTATAGTATATGAGGAGCACCTCTGGCTAGGTACTCTTTTCGCCAAAGGAGATAAGTAACTTTTCCAAGGGGATGAAGATTTTATTGCAGATAAATGACATCATACTTTGATGCCTTTTGTTACAATACCTGCCGACATTTATAGGTTCCAAGGAACAGAGTTCTCCAGGTGTATTCAATTCAATATTTTTAACATTTGAATTTGATTCTTGTAGAAATTCAAGTAAATCGTACCATGCATATTCCGCACAATTAAGCGTTACAAACCATGTAGGGGTACCTAGGTTTCTCAACATACATTTAAGTTCACCGTGATGATGAAACCAATATTCATTGCTACCACGTTGACACACCATCAAATTAATTAACTGAGATTCTAAATTTGTATCTCTTTGATGAACTTTTTCCATGAATTCTTTTGCAGAAACATGTGGAAGATGAACTCCTGTTTTTAACAAGTAATTCACTGAATGTGAAAGTGCAGACAAATCACTTTCAAACGGAAGATGAAATATATATGGAATGCAACGCTGAAATCTTTGATCTTCAGAGTACTATTTTGTCAAGCGGTATTCTGAAGCTGGAATCCACACAGCTCGCTCATCAAATTGTCCATCTTCTCCAGTGGGGAATAGCTGTGGAGAACAAGCTTCTAAACTTTTTTCCCATACACTCATGGGAGTTCCCTTTGCTTCCTTCATTTGAGATAATTCAATACTGTTTCCAATCATTTCCTTCAAATGTAGAGAATGTATAGTATAATGTTCATAAATCTCTTCATCTTGGACTTGTCCACCTTTTCTATGTGGCCACTTGAAATTTCTGTTTCATCTTCTAAGCATATTACCTGTTCAACATTTGCATTCTTATAATAAATATTATTCTGTACCAGATATAATGTAGCCTTTTGAAGTTAATTATTATCTACAAACTTATGCCAGATTTTTCGACTCTTTGTTGGTACACCATTTACTGGAATAGCTACTGGCTCTTTTTCCTCCCTGTCTACATCAACAGTTTCAATATGTTTCTTAAACTCTAAAGGTAAGTACACAACTCTTTCTTTAAGACCTATTTGTAAATCTGTTGCTGACAGCTTACCCATTTTATGCTCCATACAAAATATAGCCTGAAATGGGTGCACAGATTTAATATGAATAGACGCCTGTGCATTCAAATTTGCCAGTTCCTGAGGAAAAGCTACCAACTCTAAGTTGTTATGTACTGCTCTAGCTGGCATTGTGTTCTCTTCTAATTTGTTGTAACAGTATTTGCAAATAACTGCATCAGTAGCCAATGCAAACCGACCTTCTACCAACAAATAAGCACCAAATTGCTGCCACTTATCATTGTTTTCCTTTTCACTTTTTAAATATAAAACAACATACCTAATTTGACTTCTATAGTGAGTACGCCGACAACAAATACAGACATTGTTTGGTTTTTCAGATGAAACTGTCCTAAAGTTTGTGATTTCTTCTGCAAACTCATCAATATTAATCTGTTTCTCCTGTTCTTCAACACCTACACTTATCAAGCTCTCACTTTCTCTACACTCCTCTTGTGAACTAAAAAAAGAAACTATATATCATCACAAACGTTTTGTACCTCTGATACTGAACCGTGCAAAAGAGCGGTGTTCATTTCACTTAAACATAATGCTGGAGTTTTTACATAGTAAAGTCTCCTCAATAACTTCTGCATTTCAGAGTGGTGTACAGCTAACATTCTTAAATGATGAAAAGTTCTTTGACACGCTTTTCTTGAAAGATAAGCTAGAGAATGACTCTGCAAGTTATTATAGTTTCTTAGTTGACATGGATCTAGTCACTGTAACATCCTAATCTTGTGTTTAAGACTTTTTTGGCATATCCTCGGAAAGAAATTCATAATATGGTAATAGATTCCAGTTGAATACTGCAAATACTACTACAATCCCACTTATATACAGGAGTTTGTGTACACTTCCCTTGAACTTCTTCAGCTATTACTTCTTCCACACTCCTAACAACCATTTTTCTTTTGGAAACGGACAACCATCTTTCATCTGATAGCATTGACCACTAGTATCAACTGCAATTACCAATGTGTTCTGTTGAAAATAGCTTTCTTCATTAAAGAAAGCCTCAGTACTAGAAGTGTACTTTCATTCACCAGTGAAAATTTACAAAAGTTACTTCTATTAACCAGTCTTTTTCTTTTGCTTTTCTCCTTCATGAACAGCATCGTTTTATTCAATACTTTCATTCTCTTCAATACAAATATAAATCATTTTTGTTTCAATTCAAATTTAGTATCTACTATACTTTCAATGTGTTGCTTTTTCTTCTACGCTGCTGGTCTTCTTTTATACTTTTTATAAACTTTAGAAAAAAATTGAATTACTGTACTTCGAAACATTCATACACATATCTCTTTAAATAGTTTTTTTCTTTTTGTGATGTGTTGTTTTTCCAAAAATGAATGCCTTTTTACCATTACAATTCTTCTTTTTATTGAGCTTTGTTGTAAAAATTGTCTTTATCCTTTCATTATTATTGTCTTTCTTTATTCTCTCTACAACTGTTTAAAAAAATATTTAGTATTCCTACCACAACAGACTTTATCCTGAGTAACATTTTGGACTATATCTAGTGCACTCTTTTTAGTTTTGTTTAATTACTTTTGTTGTCTTTTTGTCTTCTCTTTCATTGTTCTTGCCATCTTCAATTCATAATACAAACAAAATATTCTTCTAAAGAAAAAGAAAAGTTTGAATAGTTTGTTACATCAATGAACAATTTTAAATAATTACATCTCAATATTTATTTTAACTAGTAAACATTTAATTACAATTACATTGCTATTCTCCTAATAACAAATAGAAGAAGAAAAGTGTAGAAACAAGTAAGACAACTTTAGAAAGTGAAAAAAGGTGCTGAAAGAGAAAGAAAGGGACAGAAAAAAGAAAGCTTTAGGATCAGCGAAAAGAAATACACAAACAACAACACAGCTGCTGAAAAGTATGAGCAATACAGAAAAGAGGCGACAGAGGTGCAGCAAGAGAGCAATAGGGGTCCACAAAAAAACAACAGAGGTGGACAAACATGAAAGAGAGGTGCACAAAGAGGCAAGAGGGATGTACAAAGAGGCAAGAGAAGTTCAATACAGGAAAGAACTGGTGCAGAAAAAGGCAAAAGAGTTACAGAAAGAAGTTTGAGAGGGGCAGAAAAAAGCAAGAAAAGTGTATAAAGAAACAACTGATTAAAATCAAGCAACAGAACTGCAGAAAGAAGCAAGCCAACTGCAGAAAGAGGAAGAAATGTGTGGAAAGAAGGAAGTGATCTCCAAAAATAAGCAGGTGTACAAAGAAGTAAAAGAGGTTCAGAAACAGTAAAAAGAGAAAGAGAAAGAGAAAGAAGCTAGAGAAGTACAGAAAGAAGCAAGAAAAGTAAAAAAACATGCACCACAAGTGCAGAAAGACACAAAAGAAGAGCAGAAAAAGGCAGGAGAGGTGCAAAAGATGTCTAACCAGGTTAAAAAAGGGGCAAGAGAGGTGTACAAGGAGGGAAGAACAATGGTGAAAGAGACAAGAAGAATGCTAAAAGAAGCAGCAGTGGTGCTGGAAAAGGCAAGAGAGGTGGACATAGAGGCAAAGAGATACATAAAAAAGTTGGCAAAGTGCAGAAACAAACCAGGCACATGCAGAAAGAAGCAAGAGAGGTACACAAATTGATGAGAGATGTACTGAAAGAGGTAAGAGAAGATGCAGAAAAACTCAATAGACGTGCAAAAAGAGGCATTAACAGATAAGAGCAGTACAGAAACAGGGAAGACCGGTGCAGATAGAGGCTAGAGGGTTACAGAAAGAAGCACAAGAGGTACAGAAACAACCAGTGCAGAAAGATCCAAGAGAACTGCATAAAGAAATAAGACAAGCACGGAAAGAAGCAAGTGGGGTACAAAAACAGGGAAGAGGTGTACAGAAAGAGATAAGAGAGGTGCAGAAAGAGGAAAGAAAAATGAAGAAAAAGGGAAGAGGTGTGCAAAAAAAGGGGAGAGGGATGCAAAAAGAGACAAGAGAGGTGCAAATAGAGGCAAGAGAGGTGTAGAAAGAGGGAAGAAGAGTACACAAAGAGGCAACATGGGTGCAGAAATAGGCAGGATGAGTGCCAAAAGAACCAAGAGAGGTGCAGAAAGTAGTAAGACAAGTATAGAAAAAAGCAACAGAGGTGCACAAAGAGTCAAGAGGAATGCATAAGGAATCAAGAGATGTGCAGAAAGGAAGGTGAGGTACAGCAAAACACAAGAAAATTGCAGACTGCAGTTCCCATTCCAAACAGATACCTACATTTATACGGTGTGCTTCAAGTGTACCTTTCCACAGACCCATACAAATTAGCCTAATCACTAATAATTCTACCAACATGTCTTAAAGCACACTTTTCTCTTGCAGCTTAACTATTGAGCAACTACTCAGAATGTTGGGCCTGGCCAAATATAAAGCAGCAACCCTTCACATGTCTCTGTTGTAACTCTCACCATATTGCTGATAGCATGCACAAATCATATATAAAAGAAATATACAAATAGATGTATACCTGTGTTTTAAATGTCTATCCTCTTCAGATGCATAACACGTGTCAGAGTACATGTGCAAGTAGAGACATACCTCAGTCACAAGACCATGAAATCCCTTCACCTTGACAGACTACACATCCCATTTCAAGCAGACACCTACATTTATGTGGTGTACTTCAACTGTACCTTTCCACAGACTAAGTAGCCTAATCACTAATCCCTCTGCCAACATGTCTTAAACCTCGCTTTTCTCCTGCACCTTCATTTTTCACCGACTGCTCAGAATATTAGACTTACTAAATTTAAAACAGCAATCCTTGCAGTGTTACTGTTGTAAGTCTCACCATTTTCCTGAAAGCATGCATGCATGTGTCTGTGCCATCATACATTAAGAAACTTACAAACTGTTGTATACTTGTGTTTCAGGAGTCTAGCATCTTCAGGCGCATAAGACGTGTGAGAATATATGTGCAAGTAGAGACATACCTCAGTAACAAGATCATGCGCTCCTTTGAACTTGACAGACTGGTCTTCCCATTTCAAGCAGACACCTACATTTATGCGGCGTACTTCAACTGTACCTTTTCACAGATTCATGTGAAGTAGCCTAATCAGTAATCCCTCTGCCAACATGTCTTAAACCACACTTTTCTCTTGCAGCTTCACTATTCAGCGACTACTCAGAGTGTTGGGCCTCACCAAATATAAAGCAGCAACCCTTCACATGTCTCTGTTGTAACGCTCACCATATTGCTGAAAGCATGCACACGTGTCTGTATTGTGTGCTAGTTGCATCATATATAAAAGAAACATACAAATAGACTTATACATGTGTTTTAAACGTCTATCATCTTCAGATGCATAACACGTGTGATAATGCATGTGCAAGTAGAGACATACCTCAGTCACAAAACCATGAAATCCCTTAAACTTGACAGACTACACATCCCATTTCAAGCAGACACCTATATTTATGTGGTGTACTTCAACTGTACCTTTCCACAGACTAAGTAGCCTAATCACTAATCCATCTGCCAACATGTCTTAAACCTCGCTTTTCTGCTGCACCTTCATTTTTCACAGACTGCTCAGAATATTAGACCTACTATATTTAAAACAGCAATCCTTGCAATGTAACTGTTGTAAGTCTCACCAGGTTCCTGAATGCATGCATGCCTGTGTCTGTGCCATCATACATAATGAAACATACAAATAGTTGTATACCTGTGTTTCAGACGTCTAGCATCTTCAGATGCATAACACGTGTAACACGTGTAAGAATATATGTGCAAGTAGAGACATACCTCAGTAACAAGATCATGCGCTCTTTCGAACTTGACAGACTGGTCTTACCATTTTAGGCAGAAACCTAAATGTATGCAGCGTACTTCAACTGTACCTTTCCACAGACTCAGACTCATACGAAGTAGCCTAATCAGTAATCCCTCTGCCAACATGTCTAAAACCTCACTTTTCTCTTACAACTTCAATATCCAGTGACTACTCACAGTGCTGGGCCTAGTCAAATATAAAGCAACAACCCTTCACATGACTCAGTTGTAACTCTCACCATATTCCTGAAAGCATGCATCCACGTGTCTGTACCTTTTGCTAGTGGCATCATATATAAAAGAAACATACAAATAGATGTATACCTGGGTTTTATACATCTAGCATCTTCAGATGCATAACACACATGACAATACACTTGCAAGTAGAGACATACCTGTCTTGCTGTTGTTGTTAATAGGTATATCCAGAATGTGCACACAAGCGCAGGCAATGCACTTTATAGTTTAACATTTACAAGAGCACAGTTAGTCATTAAACTGTATGATTACGATGACAGTGGCAAGTGTCAGTGATCTGTACATTTGTATATTTTTTATAGATGCCCCCGAAGAAGGGTTTTATATCCGAAATGCATTGGGCGTATTTGCAATAAAACGTGACATGTGGAAACTTACGTCATCTTGTGCTTTTTGGAGAAAGACATGAAGAGTAACTGAAATGAGTAAAATGAATTGACCAAACAAAAGGAGAAAAAAGGATAAAAAGATGAATTAAACTGTGGTATAAGCGTAGTATTTTATGATTTGATTCATTGGATTCGTTCAGACACATGGTTGTGCAGTTTGATGGGAATCGACATGTGGTTCTCTTGTGTTCGTATCTTGATTGCAGCGCAATGGGACAGAGCGCAGAGGAAGCTAGCACGCCAAACAGAAATAATTATCAGAGTACGAGGAATGGCATTGCTAAAGAAGAATTGAGGAAATAGGTGTGCAACTCACCATCTTGCATGTATGTTCAGTTGTAACTCTCACCATATTCCTGAAAGCATGCATCCACGTGTCTGTACCTTTTGCTAGTGGCATCATATATAAAAGAAACATACAAATAGATGTATACCTGGGTTTTATACATCTAGCATCTTCAGATGCATAACACACATGACAATACACGTGCAAGTAGAGACATACCTCAGTCACGAGACAATGCATACCTTAAAACTTGACAGACTTCACTTCCCATTTCAAGAAGATACCTAAATTTATGAGGCGTACTTCAACTGTACCTTTCTACAGACTCATACAAAGTACCCAAATCACTAATCCCTCGGCCATCATGTCTTAAACCTCACTTTTGTGCTGCAGTTTTACTATTAGGGGACAGAGTGTTGGGCCTAGCCAAATATAAAGCAGCAACCCTTTGCATGTCTCTCTTGTAAGTCTCACCATATTCTTGAAAGCATACATTCATGAATCTGTATCTTTTGCTAGTGGCATCATATATAAAAGAAACATACAAACAGATGTATACCTGTGTTTTATACATCTAGCCTCTTCAGATGCATAACACATGTGAAAATACATGTACAAGTAAAGTCATATCTCAGTTACAAGACCATGACGTCTTTTAAACTTCACACACTACATTTCTCATTTCAAGCAGACACCTACATTTATACAGTGTATGTCAGCTGTACTTTTGCAAAGACTCATATGAACTACCATAATCACTAATTACTCTACCAAAGTACAATATTAGTATGCACAACCTATTTCAATCATCATTTCAGTACAATAACACAAACTACAACACACATTTGTACATTTCATAACATATTTCAAACATCACACTTCTCTAATAATTTCCAAACTTTAAAAGTAATGCTTTTCAAAGTTAAAAATATCACTACAAAGAGTGAAGCACTACTACATAATACACAACACACCTTACAAATGTGTAAATCACCTTTCAAATAGTATTACAGAATATAAAATATCAGAAACTCATAAAAGATTTTCTTTTTCACACAATAAATGTATTGCACTACTCTCAACAATGTAAAACCAGTAATGGCAAACTTCCCCTCTCTTTCTGCACACAAATAAATGTAAGTAACACATCAAATTGCTTTCTACATGTTTTGAATAAGCGTGAGCGCAAAATCCGTTCCGCTCGCGGATTTCACGGATTTTCGGTAAATCCGCAATCCGCTAACTCCCGCCAATTTACCGAAAATCTGTGAGAAGTGGATTCGGGGGGCAAAAGTTCAAGCCTTCAAGCTTGAAGTTGTTGCTGTAACTATTTTAGGATGGCGCCGGCAAGCTGCCAGCGCTATCCTAAAATAGTTACTAAGCACCTGCTTTATTTTATCTATTAGTGCTTCCTGATGAAGCTAATTTAGTAACTATTTTAGGATGGCGCTGGCAGCTTGCCGGCGCCATCCTAAAATAGTTTACAGCCCAGGATGATGGATGGACAGCTCACTCAAGGGACCCCTGCGCCGTTCGGGGCGATTGCATAGTAACACACATATGGCCGCTGGAACTAGTTGAAGCTCAAATTCAGTGACTCATTCATCAGCCCAAAAACAATTGTGAGCGTCGTCGAGGCTGGGCAGGTGTGCTTTCTTCCCAAATCTACGGTCGAAAATCAGCTGTGATGCTGGATAGAGGCCTTTGTATCCTTGACTTTCACGAGCGCAATCCTCGTGCTGTTCCTGTGACCAGGAGCTTCTTTCTCTTCATCTGCTGCTCTGATCGGTCTCTGACCATTTATACACACAAGAGGCACTTGAACTCGCACAGTAGACCACCATTAAAAAAATCTGCAAAATCCACGAAGCCGCAAATTCGCAGATTTTGCGGATCCGCAAATCCGCAAATTCGTGGATCGTGGATCCGCGAAATCCGCCCATGCTTAGTTTTGAAATTGTGGAACACATTTCTACTGGTTAGACATATTAACCCTTTCTAACTGTCTTCTAAAAGTGCCCAAACTGGTTCTGTAATTTTCTGGAGTCGTCATGATGGAGCTGCAAACCCCTACGGGAGTTCAAAAACCTATTTCAAATAATACTAGTATTATTTTTTTGACAACATATTACTTCTACACATATTACTGACTTCAAAAAACTTAATTTTGTAACATATCACTTATATATAAGTTACCATTTCACATTTTGAATTCACAGTTAAGTTTCAACCCTTTCCCCATTCTGCAAAATCCCAGTTTCCATAGTAACAGTTTCTGCAACGTTCCACTGTATTGGCAGGTCACAAATTCACCATATTTTCAAGTTCGGCACACTAACGTACAAATCCAAATAGCAGGTATGGTTGACTTTTCAAAATATTACTTTATCCTATCTACTGTACCTTCCAAAACATTTTTAATAACCTATCAGAAACATGCTTCTTCAGGAAAGTAACATGCATCCTATTTTTGAGTGTACAATTATGAACAGCCAATCACTTATCAGCTGTTTCAAAAACAGCATCTTCTCCACCATTTTAGATACCTCTCATTCTACCAACTGTCTGCCTCAGCTACAGACATCTTTCATTCCTTCCAGAAATCCCTCAAGATGCTTAGAGTATGGATTGCAGGGCACAGCTATGTTTTCTGGTGCAAAAGGTATGCTGAACATAGAGGTATTGATAAAGACGTAGGTTTGCAAAATGTGGTTATTAAATGGATTGCACAGAAAGGATTCAAGTGACACCAATTGATACATTTGGTTTAAACTATTTTGCATCTCCAACCCCCTGACCTTATGATTTTGCACTGTGGTGGCAATGACCTAGTCACATTGACTGTGGTAGGCCTAGAAATACTAATGAAGGATACCTTTGCACAATTGATGTTGCTTTTGCCTCAAACTGTCTTTGTACATTTTAAAATATGCCAAAGACAGAAAAAGAAGTGGTCAAATCAATTCTGCCACAGATCGAGAACGCTGGGAAGAATGTCAATAAAGCTGTTTCTGCTTACCTCAGAGACCATAGGATGGGCTCCCTCTATAACAACAATCTATATTTTGATATGGATGACATCTACAGAAGTGATGGAGTTCACTTCACAGATGAAGGGAACATAGTGTTACATGTAGCTTCAACAAAGTCATACTGAAAGGAAGGGCTCTTTTTTAGAACCATCCTACAACCCAACAGTGAATCTTTGTCTTTTTCTAACATACATACTCTTCTTAAATATTATCAGGATTCGCAAAACCTGTCACGAATCCACAAAAAAAAGCACAAATTCAATGTACTACAACACAATACACTTTTCAAGATTAACTTAAATTTTTTTTTTTTATATTTTTAATAACTATTTCAAATGTAATGTGATTATTAACTTCAATCTCACTATCTTTTTAAAAAAGTTCACAAATGCAACACTACCTTCAGAATTATATACTATGAAATTAATTATTTGAGGTGGATCCGTGAATCCACTGCAACGTTACAATGGGGGCCGCACTGAGAGCCGCGATGGGGTCGCAACGCCCTATCATGAGTGAAAAATAAATAAAGGCCCCCAGTTCCATTACCAGTTGTCGGCCCGAGGACCTCAGCCCCCAGGGCCCTACCATTTTTTATTTAAAAAAAAGAGAGAGTGGCCGCTTGCCGCCATAGCCATTTTTTGGCCCCAGTTACCCCATGCACCGGGGCCTGCCTGCCCTTTTTTTAAAGTTTTTTGAGGGGGTCCACAAGGCCCCCCTCCTGAGGCCATTTTTGGCCCCGGGTACCCCATCACCCAAGGCCTGGTCTTATCTTTTTTATTATAATTAAAATTAAAGGGTGGCCAAGTGGACCCCTCCTGGGCCATTTTTGGTCCCGGGTAACCCATCCCTCGGGTCAAGGCATCACATTGTGGACTGCAGGGGAGCCCCAATGTCCCTGTGATCCCTTCCAGCTCCTCACATTGCTTGTGGGCAAAGGGAGTTGCTGCTGAGTTGCGCTATCCCAAGCGTGGGTAGCGACACCGGATGCACACAATGAAAGAAATTTTCAGCGAGGTAGGTAGTGCATTTGAAGTGAATTTATTAAGAATCAAATTATTTTAGCTTCATTCAAAATGTTTTGTTCACATGATGAAATAGATACATCAAACTTCATTTCTTAGTTAGTTCAAACACGATTCCCCATGAGTTCCCAATGCATTTCGGGCGCTGGGGCCCTTCATCAGGGGATTTAATGGTACTGTTGACAAAAAGAAAAGGTGATACACATATATTAATACGCCGTCTAGTATGCGAACATGCATATCAATAACATTACCAAAACATTTCATACAATTTTCCTTGAGCATTAATCTAATCATGCATGACAGACGTCTGAATGGTAACCCGGTTTAAATAAATATGGTACACGTGTAGCCCCTGGGCGTTTATCGAAGGTGAGTGAAAATCAATACAAGCGATGTATCGTGTTTGCGTGTTGTGCAAATAACGGCAATGGCTGTGACCGTGAACTAACAAGGAACCATATCGTGAATACAAGGTGGAGTCGAGTGAGAGTTAGTAGCGGAAACAAACTATCAAACATAGACGGGAGTCTGAAAAGGTAAAATCATCGGGCGCCTAATCTCTAAGGCAGGTCTCAACCCCGGTAAATGAAAGGAGGGTTAAACAAAGAGCAAGCAGCAGATTTTAACGCATCGGGATCTAGCGGAGTGCCGACACCAATGTGTCCCAAAAGGCGGTAGCTTACCGGTATCAGTGCGGAGCACTGGCTACAATGTCATTCTCCGTGTGTGGTCAGCGGGATGGAATGCGGAAGTGCCGTGTGTATTTTTAACGTGAAAATGACGTGTGACGTATACGGTCATGTGATCAATGAGGGTGAAAAACAGACTGCTCAGGGTCAGAAATGTTCGTGTATTGTGACTGGAAGACTCGTGAACCACGGGTATATGAGATGGCAACAGGCATCGCTATACAAGGCCAGCAAAGCACGAGTGCTGTAAACATTTATCTACAAAAACACCGTACATATTGTTGGAAATATTAATGAGCAAATGTACACAATTAATTATAAACTTCACGATGGAACATGTAGAAAAAATAAATAAAAATGAAATACACATGTCAATTGTACAGTGTGAAAACTAGTACTGTGATGCAATAAGGCAAGTCTTCTTATAGAAAGCAATGAAAGTCAATCCGATCATTTAATCCTTTCGGATAGGTCGTGGTGAGACGGTCTATCCAGTATATTTCACGTCTCAATAGATACTGGCTATTGCCAAGCCACACGGGCATTTCAGCATAGGCTTGGCCTATGTTGGCAAGACCGAGCGAAAGATAAAAACCAGGTTAACCGAACACAAGAGTAACATTCGCACCAGGAACTCCAAAACTCTGTTGGCAGCACATTTTGAACTTCACAATCACACCCCCAGCCAACTACGATTCCTAGTGTTGGAACAACCTAGTATCTTACCGGGCAGAGACAATAGCCAGTATCTATTGAGACGTGAAATATACTGGATAGACCGTCTCACCACGACCTATCCGAAAGGATTAAATGATCGGATTGACTTTCATTGCTTTCTATAAGAAGACTTGCCTTATTGCATCACAGTACTAGTTTTCACACTGTACAATTGACATGTGTATTTCATTTTTATTTATTTTTTCTACATGTTCCATCGTGAAGTTTATAATTAATTGTGTACATTTGCTCATTAATATTTCCAACAATATGTACGGTGTTTTTGTAGATAAATGTTTACAGCACTCGTGCTTTGCTGGCCTTGTATAGCGATGCCTGTTGCCATCTCATATACCCGTGGTTCACGAGTCTTCCAGTCACAATACACGAACATTTCTGACCCTGAGCAGTCTGTTTTTCACCCTCATTGATCACATGACCGTATACGTCACACGTCATTTTCACGTTAAAAATACACACGGCACTTCCGCATTCCATCCCGCTGACCACACACGGAGAATGACATTGTAGCCAGTGCTCCGCACTGATACCGGTAAGCTACCGCCTTTTGGGACACATTGGTGTCGGCACTCCGCTAGATCCCGATGCGTTAAAATCTGCTGCTTGCTCTTTGTTTAACCCTCCTTTCATTTACCGGGGTTGAGACCTGCCTTAGAGATTAGGCGCCCGATGATTTTACCTTTTCAGACTCCCGTCTATGTTTGATAGTTTGTTTCCGCTACTAACTCTCACTCGACTCCACCTTGTATTCACGATATGGTTCCTTGTTAGTTCACGGTCACAGCCATTGCCGTTATTTGCACAACACGCAAACACGATACATCGCTTGTATTGATTTTCACTCACCTTCGATAAACGCCCAGGGGCTACACGTGTACCATATTTATTTAAACCGGGTTACCATTCAGACGTCTGTCATGCATGATTAGATTAATGCTCAAGGAAAATTGTATGAAATGTTTTGGTAATGTTATTGATATGCATGTTCGCATACTAGACGGCGTATTAATATATGTGTATCACCTTTTCTTTTTGTCAACAGTACCATTAAATCCCCTGATGAAGGGCCCCAGCGCCCGAAATGCATTGGGAACTCATGGGGAATCGTGTTTGAACTAACTAAGAAATGAAGTTTGATGTATTTATTTCATCATGTGAACAAAACATTTTGAATGAAGCTAAAATAATTTGATTCTTAATAAATTCACTTCAAATGCACTACCTACCTCGCTGAAAATTTCTTTCATTGTGTGCATCCGGTGTCGCTACCCACGCTTGGGATAGCGCAACTCAGCATTTCACTTGGTCCTACGGTCCCTAAAGGATTACCGGATAGCACCAACTTAACGTCTAAGACTAGACTTACATATTTTAAATAACTTGGGAGTGCGATAGTCCTAACACCACACCAGTTCAAAGGGAGTTGCTGACATTCAGCTCCCTCTGCCCAAAAGAAATTCTGCTTCACTTAATTGAAGCAAGAGCAGTTTTTTCTGCTGTGGCTTCCATGAACCAAAGCATAAGTGTGCGAAATCAGTCCTTGGATGCTTGTTTCCAGACCATGGAGGACCTGGCCTGGCCTGGCGGTTCAGACTGGACTGTTCCCATTGGAACAGGGTCAAGGCTGATATGCATATGGCTGGGTCCAAACTGGAATGGCATGGCAAAAGAACAATGGATTTAGGCCCAGATCTCTGTACTGGGGTGAATGTATGACATTGTTCTGAATTCTGTCCAGCAAATTGTTCTGGGCATACCCGTCCTGAGTGGGACGGGTATGCCCAGACGTGGGTCTCATATTCTCTATGCCACTGGAATCAAGCTATCCTGGCTGATGAGGGCTGAAAGCCTGAACCCGGTCCTAGGATGCTTGTTTCCAGTCCAGGGGTGACCTGGCCTGGTGGTTCGGGCTGGACTGTTTCCACTGGGTGCAAGGTCAAGGCTGATTTGCATATGGCTGGGTCCAAACTGGAATGGCATGGTGAACAAAAAAATGATGGATTTAGGGTCAGATCTCTCTACTGGGGTGAATGTATGACATTGTTCTGCATTCTGTCCAGTAATTGTTCTTTTTGCAGAAGTGTGCTATGGCAGGGCAAGAGCAGTGCTCCCACCCTGCATTGCAAACTGCAATGTCCCAGGGGTGGGCCCCCCTGGACATTGCTGGAGCCGACCCTGGGGGGGTGGCGGTGCCCAGAACCATTGAAGGCTCCTGGAGAAGGGCCACACCGCCCCCCTCCCAGCATGTTTAAAGCCCTAGGGAGGTGGTGGACCCAAGGGCTGGGGGTCCGCAATGGACCCCACACTTAATTTCATGTATGCCAGAGAAAGGTGGCTTCCCCCTGCCCATAATTAATTACAGCCCTGGGGAGGTGGCAGTCCCCAGGGATGGGGAGGGGCCCATGTGGCCCCCACATATCATATGCATAGCCCTAGGGAGGTGGTAATCCCCAGGGCTGCGGGGCCCCACACGGGCCCCCACATCATAATTGAGCATTGCCCTGGGACCTGGCTCACCCAGGGGCTTCAAGAAAATGAAGTGCAGAGGACCGCACTTGTTTTTTTTTCTGCTGAATTTGCGAGCCCTCTGCGAATCCTGCTTTTTTTTAAAAGGCTTTTTTGGCGCTTGTGGCACTGAACAGGCCTAGGTGTTCCTACCCTGCCCCCTTTTCCTGTTTTGTATCCTTTCTTCTTGTGAGTCGGTTTTAACCGAGTCATAAGATGACTGCCAACACTTCCTGGTTTGAAGTGTTCGCACAAAAACAACAACACCCGTTCTCTAAGGCAAAGTGTAAAGTGTCTCAATCGCGTTGGTTTCCTACTCAGCGCGGTGGGTACATCACCTCATATTTTATTTTTTTATTTTCTAAAGCAAAAACCCCCTTCTTTCTTATGGTTATTTACAACACTCTGTTGCCTATTATTTTAAAACGCTCTTTCCACTGACAGTCCGCCAGAAGGAAAAAATGGTGACTGATTTATACACATTTCTCAATCTACTTAGTATACATCAATCAGCTTCTCAATAGGCAAAACACACCATCTCTTGGTGAAAAAAATGTGAGAAGACAAAGTGACCCCTCACGGGCGAACCACCAAGTGGGTAACTGGCAGGTACTCACCAGATAAGCCCACTGTTCTTATCATCGCATCACTTAATCTCAAGAAACAAAAAAGTGTCCAAACAGTGTCCAAACAAAAGAAATAAACTGTGTAGGTGCAATAGAGTGGCAAGTAGGTATACTCTATAAAGGTGACAAAATATGGTTAAAATTGACAGACACGCCTTCCACACGATAAGTTTATTATTCACTAAGGGTGAACTGTCAAAATAAAAATGTGTACAGGTTGCTATCCATGCATACCCATTTCACATGCCAACATGTTTCATTGCCTACAATGTTTGGCAAATTCTTCAGGGCTAGACAACTTGTCACAGCACCAGGATTGGACACACCATTCTAGAGAAACTGTCAATAGAAAAAAGAGTACAACACTGTGTTAAAAAATCCAGTGAGGAGTAGGGGGGCCGGGAATGTGTGATCCGGTAGAGGGTTGCTCTTGAATGTAATCCCCAATCTGGAAGAAACAGCTGGTGGTTTGGATTATACAGTCTAATATTGTGATATGGATTGTAGCGAAATGGTTTTGTAATGGCAAAGAGTGCTGCCTAATTTAATAATTTTAATAATCTCCCGATGTGTAAACATTGACATATGCTTTTTGGAAGTAATTTTTGGACTAAGGAATCAAGGATAACTGTCATGATTTTGGCGCTTTGGTAACTAAAACATGAAAATATCCTACAGCACAGTGCTTATGTGTTTTTTCTCTTGGCATGTAGATTGATACTACGATTAAAGGGTCAGTCAGAAAGAAGGATTCACATAAGGAGTCAGTTTGACCTGAGCATCCCCCCGCAAGCTGGTACAAGAGACAATAGCTTAGAGAGGGTAATTATAAACATGGTCTTCACAGTTCTTTAGTCTGTGAGCAAGTTAGGAGCAGGCAGTTGATTTTTGTACTCTCGCTTTTGTAACTTGAAGGGGACAAAGAGTGCCTGCACTTCTCAGCAGTGCAGCAACATTTTTAATGCTAGAGTATTGGCACTACTCTGCAGCAAACTGCCATTCTGTAGGTGTGTAAGTACCTGAACTTTTCTATTTCCATGAAGCAAATGGAGTCCCTAGCACAACAAAACTCCTGTCATGACTCAACTCCTGTTCCGGTGGGAAGTTGATCATCTTTGCCCTTCCTCATTCGCTGTTAATCCTTTTAAAAATGGGGATGAGGCTGTACAGCATTGGCTTGCCCCATATCTGCATGCGCTGTTAATGAAAGAACGACAGATACAGGTGGAAGGGTGCTAAGTGACTAGATCAGAAATAATTGTGAAAGTGTCCAAATCTAGGTAGAAATACACTGTTGGTGAAAGGAACCAACCAATTTACTTTTAATTTTCTTTGCAGTCTGTACCTAATTGTGAAACAGTTTCAGTAGTTGTGGGCAGGGGGAGGGGTGACTTTGGCTTATCAGCTTATGTTATGAACATTTATTTACTGCCTGTGCGTGGTTTTCCAGTGCCTGCCCATATTATGCTCATCACTTTATATCAAAATGATGAGGCGAGGGAATCACACTCGTATGTATGAATTATATCTAAGGGTATGCTGTTCTGCCTTTCCGATCCGATTAAAAAAACTCAGTCCTTAAATGAAAACGCTGTTCTGTTTGGAAACACTGCCTTTGGTGTAGTTTTGTGATTAATTATGGCCAGTGTTTGTTCTTTGAAAATTGGCCTGGGTTGATACCTTCGCATTGAACTTTTTCCCTGACCCAGGAATTTTATCCTTACCAGGGGGTCCTTGTTACCTCACAAAAAAATAATTATGGAGGTTGACATGCAAGCTGAAGAAAAGCTTTTTTAAGTGCACAAATTGCATTTAAAGGGTATTTAAATGATCCTGTGCCAGTTACCATGCAGTTGCAGACTGCTCATCTTCCTGCAAGATGGCATGTATGACCGGGTGGTACTGCTGCTCCTGGCTTCTCCTGCTGAGTAGAGAAGGTGGGGAGAGTGGGTGTCGTGAGTCCAGGGACAGCATGACTGCTACTGTAAAAGTGAAAGTGTGGTAAGGGGCGCAGTTAAAAAGTAAGAAGTCAGTGCTTCTAAAGTTGTTTGTGGTGAGTCGTGCATAAGAAAATAAAAATGGACGCCATTTTACATATTATGCACGGGCCCACGTTACAATTAAAGTGAAGAGCATGGCATGGTGTGCCATCAAAAATGAAAATGAAAACAAGGAACAAAAGAACCACGTGGCAGCCATTATTCCAACTGAGACTTGTAGCACTAATTAAATATTAATAAGCCATCACTAACCCTCGGCGAAGCACTACGCTACGCTCGCGTAGTTTGCGAAGTTTGCGCAACTTCTCACTACGCGAGCTGCACGTAGCACAGTGCTAACACGGGTAGTGCAGAGTAGCCTAGTGCAGCAGTCATTTTTTGCTTGTTCGCGGTCCTCAACGTCATGTTTGCGACCGCGACCAAGCAAAATGACATCCTGGCGAGATTCTCAACGCGGGGAGGTCAGGTTTCTCATTGCGAGTGGTTGCGCATGCTCGCAACCACTCGCAATGAGAAACTACCAGTTCACGTTGAGAAATCTGCTGCTCGAGTAAAAATCTACTCGAGCAGCAGAAAACTACAGCTCACACTGTGCAAGATGCTGTTTTCAATGATTTCACAGTCCCGGATGCATGTCCGCACTGTGCAATCATTGAAAACGCATCTTGCACAGTGCGAACATGCTACTACGCAGCTCACGTAGTGCTAAGTGAAGTTCACGTAGTGCGAAGTGCACTTTGCGTAGCTTCGCGTAGCGCTACTTCACGAACTACGCCCACCCTTAGCCATCACTCTGCCTACAAAGGAAATACCATTGTGGAAAGCAAAACAGTTCCAGTCGTTGCACACTTGGAACAGCACGGTGCAGTAAGGGGATCCTGCGGCGTCACATCAAAGCATCATAATTAGGCGGGCAGAACAAAAAGCATGTGCGGCCACCATATTACAAGCTACAGCTCATCATCCTGGGCTGCAACAATTGGAAAAGGAGTTCTCCTTAACAACCCATGTACCATGGAAGCCGTAGGAAAACTTTAGTTGAACGGTGCTGCTTCCGGAAAAAATGGAAGTGACATGTGGCAGCAGGCAAGAGCAAAGTCCTTTATGGAATACTTCAGGTCTTGCAGACAGCGCATGCAACCTGCCTAGACTCGCCCTAAAAAGGTCACTTTCTGAAGCAAGAGCTACCTTTTTGCCAAATGTGCTGCAATTCCGTTCAGCAGTCGGGCTGTAGCCTTATCTAAAGTTTCATATGGAAAGTAACATGGAAAAAAAGTGTTTTGGGACCCCCTCTTTTTTCTCGGCCCCCACTTGACGAATCACTTTGACACTTTCAAGACAGGAGCTGACTGGAACGCCCCATTTGTTTTGAAAATGTCCAGAAGATTTGTCAAACAGCGCCAAAGATATTGGCAAAAAAACACTTTTTTAACAGAAACAAGGTCCTAACTATAACTACCTAGTGCCGACCTCCAGTAGGTAACATTATATTTTACATATTAAGCACGGGCGCACGTTACTATTATATATATATGTATATATATATATATATATATATATATATATATATATCCCAAAGCACTCCTTCACAGCCGTATTTTCGCTGGCAGTCGGATGAAAAGAGCACGGACCACAGGATTCTTTAAAATACCGCTTGATTTATTAGTTCTTCTCACAAACAAACAGCAGCCATTACGCGTTTCATCCCTCCCTGGGGACTTGATCACATTATATATATATATATTACCTACTGGCAGTCGCCAGTAGGTAGCTATAGTTAGGACCTATTTTCCAAAGGAAATCTGCAACATTCTATTTGGAATAACTTTGGCGCCCGTTGACGAATCTTCGTGAAACTTTCAAAACTTATGGGTCGCTCTAGTCCACTTCCATCCTGTACAGTCTTGGGGTGATTCATCAAGCAGGGGCAGAGAATAAAGGGGGGTTCCAAAATGTGTTTTCCCCATGCAATTTTCCATAGGGACCTTCAATCGCAGCTACAGCCCGAATTGCTGAATGGAATTACACCAAATTTGGCAGAGAGGTAGACCTTGGCTCAGAGTCATGCCTTTTGGTTAAATGGTGTAAATGTGTTCAGTAGTTGTTGAGAAAATCAAAAGTAAAATCACATATATATCTATGGCCGCGGTGGATCCGCGCATCCTGAGAGCACCCTGAGCGCACCCTTAAGGTCATGAGCTGCATGCTAATTGGCTGTCAACTGTCTGTCAACACTCCAAACCAGGAAGTGTTGGCAGCCATTTTATGCCTCAGTTGAAGCAAGGCTGTAGAAATCAGTGAAACAAGTGTGAAAAACGTATAAAGGGGGCGGGGTAGAAATACCCTGACCCTCTAGACCTGCTTAGGGGGTTCCACAAGGACCCACAGGGCCCCCAAACTTTGTATTTTTTTTAAACGGCAAAATACAAGCAGGTTGCCCGGATCCTGCCTTAAAAAAAATGAAGTGCTGGCTTCCCCGCTTTTTCAATAATTAGCCCCCCGGGGGGCCAAATCCCGGGGTAAAAATATTAAATGTTAGGGGACTGTTACCCCCGGGGGCTTTGTAAAAAATGGTTGGGTGCTCAAAGGTCCCCCAGCCCTGGGGACCACCACCCCGGGGGCTACAGAATAAATATTGTGGGGGGCTCAACCACCACCACCCCAGCAAAATACATGGGTGGGGGTTCAAAGACCCCCCAGCCCCAGAGACTGCTACCCCCTGGCTTTGTAAAAAATGGTTTGGGGGCTCAAAGGCCCCCCCAAGCCCCGGGGACTGCCATCCCCCGGGGATTTGTATATTGTGGGAGGGGGCCATGTGGCACCCCTCCTGGAGCCATCGAGCGCCCTGGGGACTGCCACCCCCCAGGGGTCAGCTCCTACAGTGTCCCACGGTGCCCACCCCGGGACACTGCTGTTTGCTATAGCAGGCGGTAGCCGAGGCTCCTGCCCTGTCACAGCAAACTTGGTTTGGATTTTGAAAGAGAGAGCAGGGAAACCTGTTCTCTGTTTCAAAATGCAAACCATATTGCTTTTCCACACAGGGAGCTGCATGTTAGCAGCTCCCCATGTGGAAAAGCAATGCCGGCTCCCAAAGATGCGGGGAGCCGGCTGGGACCGTGGGGGCATTGGGGCTCCCCCCAAGGTTCCCAACATTGCATATAGGCTCAGGGGGATGGGGTCCTCGGGGGGAGAATAGAAATTAGTGATAGGTGCTAATTTTTATTGTAAAATTAGGAGTCGCGCACCCAGTGCGGCGCTCAGAGCGGCCCCTGATGTGCACACGTTGGATGCACGATTCCTAACGTGTAGGGTGCGTGACTCCAGCGCGTTGGGTGCACGATCTTGTCGCATTGGGTGCACGACTCCTAAAGCGTCAGGTGCGCGACTCCAAGCAAAAAATAGTCATTTTATTAAGATATACATCAAGCTTATGTGTTTAGATCTTGGGTGGCTCTAAAAAGAGCTGTTGTGTTTATTGAGAGATTTTGGTATCTACAAGTACCTATGTAGAGTCTAAAGTTCACGAGGAAGACTCTGTTACCTTCGTCTGTAAAATGTACACCATCTCTCCTATAGATGCCATCCATATTGAAACACAGATTGTTGTGGTAAATGGACCCTATCCTATAATCTCGTAGAAAAGCAGAAACAGCTTTATTGGCATGTTTCCTAGCTTTCTCAATCTGTTGACAAAATTGATTGGACCAATTCCATTTCTGCCTTTGGTAAATTTTGGAATAGATAAAGGCAGTTTGGGGGAAAAGTGACATCAATTCTCCAAAGGTGCCCTTCATAAACATTTCCAGACCTACCCCAGTCAAAGTGCCTAGGTCATTGCCACCACAGTGCACAATTATGAGGTCAGGGTGTTGGAGATGTAAAAGGGATTTAACCAATGGCATCAATTGGTGCCACTTTAATCCTTCTTGTCCAATCCATTTAATGTCTACATTTGGCAAAGCTAGGTCCTTGTCAATGCCTCTGTTTCCTGCATACCTTTGGCTCCATAAAATATAGCTGTGTCCCACAATCCACACTCTAAGCATCTTGAACGGAGGTCTGGATGCACTCAGATGGTCTCCGTAAATGAAATGGCAGTTTTAAAACTAAGATTATTCTAAAATGGAGGATAAAATGCAGTTTTGAAGAAAGAAAATACATGATTGGCTGTTTGAGAACATTCTAGACTGAAAACGTAGGGTGAAGGCTTCAGTTTTTTAAAAACATGTATCATATTGGTTAGCAAAAATGGTTTGAATGGAACATTACATAGGATAAGGTAAAATTTTGAAATGTCAAGCACATTTGCTCTTTGGATTAGCAATATTGTGTGCTGAACTTGTGACATGTGTGCTCAGTTGAGTGTTCCATGAACTGTTACTATGGTAACTGGCAGTAAGCAGATTGGGGTAGAATTCAAACATATGTCCATTGGAAAGGGTTGAAATGTGTAACCAATAGAAATGTGTGTTAGCTTTTGAATTAATGTGGGAAGCAATGTGATTTGATATTTACATGTATATGTGTGCAGAATGAGAGGAAAACTTTGCCTTTTTTTGGTTTTGATAAGAGCAGTGCAGTACAGAGACTCTGAATAATAAAATCTGGTGTGTGACTGACATACTTCTTAATCTACAAATACATTTGAAAGGTGAGCTAATAATTTGTGAGGGGTTGTATGTGGTGTCTTTGTTTTTTATAAGATTAATGTGTTTTCCTGGTAAAGTCCAGGGGGTACTCTTGCTTGTCTAGAATCACATTGTGAGTCTGTGTGAGTTTAGGAACTATTGTGACAGAAGCATTTGGATTCTTCATGTTTTTGAAGACATATAACTGCTTAAAAACCTTCCCTGTTCTCAAATTTTGGGAGAATTAGAAACCAGTCATTGCTTATGTACTCGCAAAATGAGTCAGGCTTCCACACTAAACTGCAGTTCTAAAATAAGTGGAATGTATGCAGTCATCTTACCTCTTCCAGATTAGTAAATTATTTTTGGAAATGTCCAAGGGATACTGTTTGTTGTGTAGAATCACACTGTACGTCTGTATGCATTTGGGAACCATTGTGACAGAAGCATTTGGGTACTTCATGTTTTTGAAGAAATATAACTGCTTAAAAACCGATCCTGTTCTCAAGTTTTGGTAGAATTAGAAACCAGTCATTGCTTATGTATTTGCAAAATGAGTCAGGCTTACACACTAAACTGCAGTTCTAAAATATGTGGAATGTGTGCAGTCATCTTACCTCTTCCAGATTAGCAAATAGTTTTTGGTAAAGTCCAAGGGATACTGTTGCTTGTCTAGAATCACACTGTGAGTCTGTGTGCATTTGGGAACCATTCTGACGGAAGCATTTGGGTACTTCATGTGCTTGCAGATAAATAACTGCTTAAAAACCTATGCTGTTCTCGAGTTTTGGTAGAATTAGAAACCAGTCATTGCTTATGTATTCGCAAAATGAGTCAGGTTTCCTTGCTAAACTGCAGTTCTAAAATACGTGGAATGTGTGCAGTCATCTTACCTCTTCCAGATTAGTAAATTATTTTTGGTAAAGTCCAAGGGATACTGTTGCTTGTCTAGAATCACACTGTGAGTCTGTGTGCAGTTGGGAACCATTGTGACAGAAGCATTTGGGTACTTCATATTTTTGAAGATATATAACTGCTTAAAAACCTATCCTGTTCTCATGTTTTGGTAGAATTAGAAATTAGTCATTGCTTATGTATTTGCAAATTGAGTCAGGCTTCCACACTAAACTGCAGTTCTAGAATATGTGGAATGTGTGTAGTCATCTTACCATGTCCATATTAGTAAATGATGTTTGGTAAAGTCTAAGGGATACTGTTGCTTGTCTAGAATCACACTGTGAGTCTGTGTGGATTTGGGAACCATTCTGACGGAAGCATTTGGGTACTTCATGTGCTTGCAGATAAATAACTGCTTAAAAACCTATGCTGTTCTCAAGTTTTGGTAGAATTAGAAACCAGCCACTGCTTAAGTATTTGCAAAATGAGTTAGGCTTCCACACTAAACTGTAGTTCTAAAATATGTGGAATGTGTGCAGTCATCTTACCTCTTCAAGACTAGTGAATAATGTTGCTTGTCTCGAATCACACTATGAGTCTGTGTGCATTTGGAAACCATTGTGAGAGAAGCATTTGGTAACTTCATGTGTGTTTGTACTACTCTAATCATTCACTCAGTATCCAAGTACTCAAGCAGCGATTCAGAGCCTTAGCACAAGGACTTTTTCATACTCCTATGCAATATGCATGTAGTTCTCTAACCACCTACACACTTGTGTTTCGGGCATATAATTCACCAGCCAAAATCCATACACTCCAGCAAACACCCTCTCACTGTTCTTGCAGGTCTTTAGTGACTCTTTCAGCTCTATGTACTAAACTATTCACTGACGTAAAACTCAACCAATTATGAATTTGCCAAGTGTTTCTCTTCATAGTACTGTAATCATTCAGTCAGTATCCATGTACTCATGCAGTGAGCCAGGCTTTAGGACATGGACTGCTTTAAACTCCTATGCACTATGCATGTAGTGCTCTAACCACCTTTACATTTGTGTTTTAGGCCTACAATTACCTAATCAGTATCTATACACTCCAGCAACAAACACCCTGTCACTGCTCTTGCAATCCTACAGTGACCCTATCAGCACCATGTACTAATCCATTCACTGAAGTAAAACTGAACCAATTATAAATTCACCCAGTGTCTCTCTTTGTACTACTGTAATCATTCAGTCAGTATCCATGTACTCATGCAGCAAGTGAATCCTTAGGACATGGACTGCTTCAAACTCCTATGCACTATGCATGTAGTGCTCTAACCACCAGTTTACTTGTGTTTTAGGCCTACAATTCCCCAGTCAAAATCCATACACTCCAGCAAACATCCTGTCACAGCATTTGCAGTTCTATAGTGACCCTTTCATCTCCATATAATAATCTATTCACTGAAGTGAAACTCAACCAATTATGAATTCACCCAGAAAGGGGAGATGGACGGAGTAGATATGTGTGGAAAGATGCTCTGTGGGCGTTTTAAGTTACAGGATAACGTTAACATGAATACTGAGTGTTACTGGGGGCCTACTAACCCACCAGATATGTGCAGAAAGTGCCAGAGAGTTGCATTGCAGACAGGTATAAAATGGGATATGGTTTCAGCGCACCTCTGTGCAATGCACCTGTATGGTATTCAATAGAGAGACATGGTGGGCTAGTAGGACCCAGGGATTTTCAGGATTAAAAGAGACAACATTCCTTAACTTAAAACACATCACAGAGTGTGTTTGCACATGTCACACCAGGCCCCATCCCTTCCCTTCACTAATCTATAAACATGTCCTATCACTTTGCCAAAACCTAAGTATTTATAAATTTATCTTGTTCTCTCTTTGCAGTACTGAAATTACTCTACTTATTACTCATATAGTTAAGGATTGGCCTAGCCATTAACCCTAGTACACGTTAATTTCTTTATATACTATGCAAGCAGATCTGCAAGAAGCTACAAAGTATTAATACAGTCTTGAAAACACCCAGTTTATACCTATGTAGTTTTGGAATCTCCCTGTCATAGGATATCGGGTGACCTGAAAAAAAAATTAGATTGGTTCCTAATATTTCCCATTGTACTATTGAAGGACTACAATCATTTCAATCATTCTTCTTTGAGTATTTTTGGAGACATAACTCTGTGCTTACCTCATGTTACTTTCATGCAATTTTTTATACAATTAACTAGCAATATCTTATTATTGTAGCAGTCTGCTAATTCCTAACAATTATGGGGAAAATTGAGGAATATCCTGTGCCAACAATATGTCACTTTTTGTTACATTGTTATAGCACAATACACTCTTTCATATTTACAAAGAGAGGAAAAGGCAGTCTGTGTACCTTTTCTTCTCCATGTAAATACGACCTCATCATGCATACCACTTTGCGTTGAAAGGGCGTTCTATAGGTGTTGCTGTGCATGTTTGCACAGAACACTCATAGATCAAGACACATCTCCAGATTTATCAGAAATTATAAATCTGGACATGTGTGTGAATGCTGCACCATCCTCCAATTGGTGGAGCAAGGCACAACAAGGAGAATTATTTTCATTTCTCCTCATTTTTTCTCTTTCAATGAACGCTAAAATGCACAGCATACATTGAAGGAAAAAAATGCCTTCACTGATTGTTTTTGTGCAGGAAGGTGTGTCTTCCTGCACAAAAACAAACACAACACGACACAGATATCCTTGCACCATGGTGCAAGGGTATCTGTGTCACCACATGGCTGCAGTTTAAGCAGCAGTGCAGAGGGAAGCATAGACTTACAACATATTCATGTACATATGTTGCATCCCTGTGCTTCAGAAGTAGCACAGCACTCTGAAGCTAAAGAGCTTACAGTGTCATGCTAGAGCACTTCCTTATAGTTTTGCACTTATACATTCACTATACACTACTAATGCATTATTTCAGTCAATTATACACTATGCATACATTTATGTAAACTTTCACACACTATCATACAAACATACAAACAATTGTATTTTTTTTCAAAAAGAAAAAAGAGAACTGGAGCAACAAAACATTGAACTTCTGGGGGGAAAAACAACTCTAGCACCGATGGTTGCCTAAAGCTCGGCAAACCAAGTCCACAGACTGCTCTCCTTAGCGGAGCAATCTATTACACTTAATGCAGTGTATTTTTGCATTAGCAAATTGGGGATGTATATCCAGATGTTGGTTGGACGGAGATGTCTCCGAAATGCTTGCTACTGCCGGTGGTGGTGGTGGGTTCTACCGGAGTCATTGGCACTCCTCGTGTGCTAGATTAACAGGATGTAGACATTTTAAATGTTTTTGCATGCTTGCGGTCCCGCAAGAATTCTTTTTATTCCAATCTCCACATAAGAGTACAGCTTTTACTTTGTAAGCTTATGTCATATTCTTTCAATAAAATTTTTCTGAACTTGAAAAAGAGTACAGCTTTGCAGATTTTGCAAGTGACCTTAGTAGCGTTCACTTTTTTCTGTCCGTCAGGAAATGTAAAAAATGTCTAGACAATGGAAGTGTACCTCTCAGGATGTGCAGGCTCCGGTAGAAATCCTTTATTATTGGAAAGTTTTGAATCAGATGATTCTTGCTGTCCAGAGGCCATTGTTGTTTAATCAAAATCAAAATCAGGTCTCCAATCATGAAAAAATCTGGTTCTTCCTAGTAGAGTTGTTGCTCCAAAGAAGGTCTAGGAAGAATGATCCTTCAATAGTTAGAATAGGAAGTGTTATGAACCAATCAAATCTCTTTTTTTCTGGTCACATGGGATCCGCGTAGGGTGCGCACAGACAGCACGCACCTAGCGTCACTTCGTGAAATTGCATTTAAAAGTAATATAAGTTTATTAAAACTAAAAGAATATTATTTTTATGATTATCTCAGATAATGTCTTGCCTTAATATTTATATTAAATACATATATATATCTTTTTAGACATTAAAATTAAAAAATTTGCGGAAGTCGCGCAACTACTGCGTCAAACACGTATATGACGTCAGGCTAAAGCGCGCGAGCGTCGCGTAGCGTAATACGTATATGTCGCGTATGCACTTGGAGTCGCGTACGAGTCACATAGCAATCGCGCAGGAAAATACGCACCCATCGCACACCCTACGCAGAGCCTACACAACAATCCTAAAATGGCGTCTAGGTACAGCTCAGTGATCGAGGAAGGTGCGCTTTGGGTGCGTGACTCCCCAATTTTTTTTTTTTAAAAACAATAAAGAAAATATTATAAATATATTTTTAAAAATATAAAATAAAAAATATATATATAGAATTTCAATATTTTTAAAAACATTTTTTTTCAATTTATATTAAAAATATGTAGTGTAAATTAAAAAAATATCTAAAAATAAATAGTTTAAAAAAATGTAGTAAATCAGTATCAAAAAATAAATATAACAATAATACATTTAAAAATTGTCTTTGAAAAAACCTTTGAAATTCACTGAAAAAACATAGATTTCAAACATGTTATAGTTTTTTCAGTGAATTTTTAAGGTTTTTTAAATGCTAATTGCTAACTATAACAGGTCCGAAACCTATGTTTTTTTCAGTGAATTTCAAAGGCTTTTTAAATGCTAATTCCTAACTATAACATGTCTGAAATCTATGTTTTTTCAGTGAATATATATATATAGATATAAATATATAAAAACTGTTTAAATACATATCGGCTTGGTTCTGCCGAAGGTCCAGCACCGCCATAAGAGCGCCGTGAATCTCCCGCCTTGAACCATGCTGTTGAACGGGAAGCCGCATAGGGAGATTGGCGCCACCGAGGACTGAATCTCGGCATTGGTGTGGATGTCAGTTTCAAACGCAAACTGACCCACGAAAACTCGCTGCCACAACGGAGGAGCAATTTTAACAACAAGCGCCTACATTGTACAAAGCGGCAAAGCGCTCTACCCACTGGAGGGTTTTAAAATGAAATAGGCCTTTTGAATTGCAGTTCCGGATGGGTGTCCGAAATCAGCAACATCATTCAAAATAACACCGAGTTGGACACGTAAGCCATGGAAGAAGACCGTAAAACAACACCGAACTGCATACTCAAAAGGTCTAGAACTGATGCGCAACCACAAGTCCCACAATACATTTCGAAACGGAAGTGATTCCTCAAATAAAGGCCACTGGAGGCAAACGAAATGGATGCTGTAACATCGAACTGTGGAGTTGCGTGAAACAGACCAAAGAGCGAGGCTTACCCTTTGAAGAAGTTCCAGGAGGAACGAAACATGTTAGGACTCAGCCTCAAGTCGCTTGTTTTTCCACCAATAAAGCAGCGTTAAAGGAGTTTTGCAAGGTGTGACCATTTTCTTTCTTCGGAAAAAACTGTTTAAATACATATCGGCTTGGTTCTGCCGAAGGTCCAGCACCGCCATAAGAGCGCCGTGAATCTCCCGCCTTGAACCATGCTGTTGAACGGGAAGCCGCATAGGGAGATTGGCGCCACCGAGGACTGAATCTCGGCATTGGTGTGGATGTCAGTTTCAAACGCAAACGGACCCACGAAAACTCGCTGCCACAACGGAGGAGCAATTTTAACAACAAGCGCCTACATTGTACAAAGCGGCAAAGCGCTCTACCCACTGGAGGGTTTTAAAATGAAATAGGCCTTTTGAATTGCAGTTCCGGATGGGTGTCCGAAATCAGCAACATCATTCAAAATAACACCGAGTTGGACACGTAAGCCATGGAAGAAGACCGTAAAACAACACCGAACTGCATACTCAAAAGGTCTAGAACTGATGCGCAACCACAAGTCCCACAATACATTTCGAAACGGAAGTGATTCCTCAAATAAAGGCCACTGGAGGCAAACGAAATGGATGCTGTAACATCGAACTGTGGAGTTGCGTGAAACAGACCAAAGAGCGAGGCTTACCCTTTGAAGAAGTTCCAGGAGGAACGAAACATGTTAGGACTCAGCCTCAAGTCGCTTGTTTTTCCACCAATAAAGCAGCGTTAAAGGAGTTTTGCAAGGTGTGACCATTTTCTTTCTTCGGAAAAAACTGTTTAAATATATATATACAATACAATGAGACAATTGTCAGACGAGACATGCTATGTAAAAGTTAACCACACTTACCTGACCAAACTACAAAGTAGAGTCCATCAGTACATTCACGAATGGAATAATAAGGGTCTGTTAAACTGGGATGAGACCAAATTTCTCATCAACAAAAATCCCACTACACCCACACTCTATCTACTACCGAAGGTACATAAGAACCCCACTACACCACCAGGGAGACCCATCGTGTCCTCTATTAACAGTCTCATGGAGAATATATCTCACTATGTAGATTACTTTTTGAAAGATTATGTAAAGGGTTTAACCTCCCATATACAGGACACCAAGGATTTCCTCCAGAAAGTGGAGAATATCAACTGGGAGCAACACTTCTGGTTGGTATCATTGGACGTAGAGAGCCTCTATACGTCCATAAGACATAGAGATGGCCTCAAAGCATGCGAGTACTTTTTACAGACCAGAAGCAACCATTTAAAAGCACATTCCAATATGCTGTTACAAATGATCGAACTATGCTTAGAAGAAAATGTATTTCTGTTTGATGGATCCTTGTATAAACAAATACAGGGCACGTCGATGGGCACCTGTTTTGCCCCCAGCTACGCCAATCTTTTGGTAGGCTGGTGGGAGGAACAGGTGCTCAGGGACGATGCCCATGAAGAATGGACAAAAAATGTAAATGTTTGGGTCAGGTTCATTGACGACATTTTCTTTGTCTGGGAGGGTAATGAGAACGATCTTGCTACGTTTGTAAACATCTTAAATTCCAATAACTTGAATTTGAAATTTACTATAAAGTATAGTCAAACAACCCTAGATTTCCTGGACATTAGAATGAATGTTGTTGAAAATAAGATCGAAACTGAAATTTACAGAAAAGAGACAGCAGGTAACTCACTGCTACATTCCACTAGCTGTCACCCCCCTAGCTTCAGATGGGCCATACCATTTGGCGAGTTCCTACGAGCAAAAAGAAATTGTAGCTCCAGGACCTCGTTCGAGAAACATAAAAAAGAAATGCATGGGAGATTTGTAACAAGGGGGTACCACCAGAATATGCTCCAGAAAGGTGAAGCGAGAGTAGCCCTTATTGACCGGAAAGACACCCTGTTCCAAGCACCAAAATGCAGGCAAGATTCCTCTACTGAACCAATTAGGTTGATAACTACCTACAACACTCAATCACCAGATTTCAGTAAAATAATAAGGAAACGATGGGATATCCTTTTACAGGATAAAACACTAAAAGAAAAACTAGGCAAACACCCATCGATAACCTACAGGAGAGACAAATCTATTAAAGATTTGATCGTACATAGCCACATGGAGAAGAAAAAGACATGGCTTGAACCCAGGGGTGGATTTTCACCATGCGGGAAATGTAAAGCCTGTAGGCATAGCACCAATGTGAAGGAGGTGTTACTTAGTAGAGTAAATAAAAGGTGGAAGATAAACAAAAGAATCACCTGTAACACTGAATTTGTCATTTATGTTGTGACATGCCCTTGTGGGAAATGGTATATAGGGTCTACGACATTTCCAGCCAAAAAGAGAATTCTGGAGCACTGGAGGGCCATTACTAACAAAGATTTCACCTACAGTACAGCCAAACATTTCCATAGCCATCATGATGGGGACTGGACTAAGGCCAAATTTTTCGTCCTTGACTCTATACCAAAACACGTGAGAGGTGGTGATAGAGTAACAGCACTACACAGAGCAGAATCAAGATTTATTCTCCAGGCAGGAAGTATCGCTCCAATAGGGATGAACATTGATGAAGAGATGTATGTTCATCTGTAAAATCTCTCCTCTGTAAACTTCCTCTGTCGACCTTTAAAGACTCTGATTCTTTTGACCATATGGTTTTTTTAATACAAAAAAAATGTTTTTAAGTTTTGTCTTTGATATATGTTTTGTTGAGCAAATTATTGTGTATAAGGCAGGAGAATAGGAATAATGAATCAGGAATCTAGTAATGGACTGTATGAATAATTATGTATGAATATTGGTATGACTGACATAATTTTGTCTTTATCTTATCTTTAATATACAGGCCAAGGACACACCTCTGAAACCAAAATATCTCACGGATATGTGATATCGATATGAGCACGACAACGTTCACTCCTCGATAGTGATAATTAATAAGAGCACGGTATTGCATGAATGAATAGTGAATATTATGCACACCATTGTTACTCAATATAACAATTATTGAGTTTAGATTGTTGGAAAAGAGTAATAACCATTAGAACATAGGAAAACCTCTGACATAATCACCACTCAAAGTAATGACAACCATACTCTTCTATCACTCTCACCTTGGGTACTACACCCTGTATTTTCTGTAACTCCAGTCACTTTAAGCTCGACCGATACGATATCATCTACCATATCTGGTGTCACAAACCTTATTAGGCCATCTTTCACTCACAGTCCTCAATCATTCAATCTGACAAACATAAGTATATCTCTCCTGCCTTTCCTCTCCAATCTATACAAACTGGAGCTATAAAATGAATTGGGTACTACACCCGCAATTTTGTACCAAAATAATTCAGTTTGCACAATATTTTGCATAAATACAAAAATGTATAAAAATGTGCTTTTTGTAAATTACCTATTTACATGTCCTTACATGATGTAATGTAACCAGTCAAAGCACATGATTGAATTCAATGTGAAAGAAACATTGAGTCTCTCTTTCATTTTCTTTAAACCTATGTTATTTAAAGCAACAATATGTCTGTTGTGGTCATGTTACCAAGAGCCTGTGTGCTCGAAACGCGTCTTTTTCTTTGCCCATTAAAAATACCTTGAACCCTACCTGGCTGGAGTGGCTCGTGATTCCTTCGCATCTACATGTCTTGTGCAGGAGACCGGATAGAAATTACGTGAGCGGTGGCGCCCGCTCGAGACACGAGCCCCAGCCCGTTTGGAAGGGCGGAGAGCTGCGCGAACTTTGTAAAGTGACGGCAAGTCAAGAAATCTCCGCCCGCCGGCTGTCAACATCATCTCACTGCTAAACTGCCTCGGTGTGACTGCTGCTGCCCGAGGCACTCCCCCGCACCCGTGGAAGACTTGTGAGGAAACCAACAGATTCTGGGTTACGGAGCGAGGAGGAAGCAGAAGTGAGAAACGGCAGCCAGGACTCGCTTGGCAACTGTTGCTAACAGCGCGACCGGGTAGGAAGCGGCCAGGTGGCTGCAGTGCATTTTGGGCAATGGAGTTTCTAAAGGGGCGGGAAGCCTCAGCGGAGAATGTATTTAAAAAGAAACCACAGAATGGAGCAGATAGAACAGCAACTGGAAACACACAACATGGAAATGAACCAACTTTAAAACAAAAGGGTATTCAATTGGAAAGACTGAGAAAGAAAGAACTTAGCCGATGGTGGGAAGCAACATCTCTAGCAAATTATATCGAGGTGGAACGCGTACCCAGAGGGCTAAGGATCTTCATAGTGCCTACATTGAACAAACCCAAACCCGAGGTTCTTAAAGCATGGCGTGAGAACACCAATGCATGTTCAAAAGTAATGATGCAGATATTGATCAAGAATGCGTGGGAAGAACATGACCAGCTTCTTAAGGAAATACAAGTGCTTCTTGACGATCTGGCAAAGGATACTAACCAAACGGAGGTAACCAAGATTCTTGCTTCAGTAGACGAAAAAATAAAGAAATTTGAAAAAGATATCATGGCCAGGAAACAGCGAAAATTCGAGCGTGACGAACGTGACTATATGTCTGGAAGGATCCTGACTTTTGCAAAGAAATTTGACAAACCCCGTTCCTCTCTCCTGAAAGATAAAGCATTGGGAATGGCAGATAAGGATCGACGCCAATCAGAGACAAGTTTGAGCTCCGAAGCGAGCTCCCTGGATGGAGCTGCCTCATCGGAAATCACGGCTTTTTCCGACGAAATGCGCCTCCTACTGGACGACACCGAACAATCCATCAGAGGGAGGACAAGATATCAAGGCCGAGGAGGAAGGGGAAGAGCAAAAGGCGACGAGACCGGAGAAGGAAAAACCAACAGCACTGGAGTGGGAAGCAAAAGCCAGATGCCAAAAGCCAAATAATGGGTGCACAAAGTAAAGAACTAACGGTAATAAACCTTTCTAACAGACATTTAACTGTACATGAGGAACAGGTGCTTCAATTAGGATTAACATTTTGCCCTGATTCTCACTTTGATTATACACAAGCACGAATTGATATGTATATGTTTACTAGGAAACTGAAGCTACACAAAATCCATGCTAGCAAGAGTTCCCCTAGTCAAACCCCAATGTTAGAGAGCAATCCCACAACACCTGGCACAGAACTCCAGACTGTCCTGGATGATCTTTATGAAGAGGGTGCAATAGATCCAACACAAGTGGAAAGCCAAACACCAGATATAACATCCACAGAGAGTGATAATCCACCCAATACAATCGCAACCCCCTTTAAACCCAGATCCAGATTCAGGCCACAACTCCCTAGAGATAATATTGATCTCTTCCATGACTTAGTCACTAATGACATGCTCAAACTCCTGCACAAAACCCCTGAGAAACAGAACCTCTCACTAGAGATGAGGGAGGCCCTAAAATCACTAAGAAATGACGACTCAATAATTATTAAGCCGTCAGACAAGGGAGGGAACATTGTCCTATGGGACAGGAAGCTATACATCACAGAAGCAATGAGACAATTGTCAGACGAGACATGCTATGTAAAAGTTAACCACACTTACCTGACCAAACTACAAAGTAGAGTCCATCAGTACATTCACGAATGGAATAATAAGGGTCTGTTAAACTGGGATGAGACCAAATTTCTCATCAACAAAAATCCCACTACACCCACACTCTATCTACTACCGAAGGTACATAAGAACCCCACTACACCACCAGGGAGACCCATTGTGTCCTCTATTAACAGTCTCATGGAGAATATATCTCACTATGTAGATTACTTTTTGAAAGATTATGTAAAGGGTTTAACCTCCCATATACAGGACACCAAGGATTTCCTCCAGAAAGTGGAGAATATCAACTGGGAGCAACACTTCTGGTTGGTATCATTGGACGTAGAGAGCCTCTATACGTCCATAAGACATAGAGATGGCCTCAAAGCATGCGAGTACTTTTTACAGACCAGAAGCAACCATTTAAAAGCACATTCCAATATGCTGTTACAAATGATCGAACTATGCTTAGAAGAAAATGTATTTCTGTTTGATGGATCCTTGTATAAACAAATACAGGGCACGTCGATGGGCACCTGTTTTGCCCCCAGCTACGCCAATCTTTTGGTAGGCTGGTGGGAGGAACAGGTGCTCAGGGACGATGCCCATGAAGAATGGACAAAAAATGTAAATGTTTGGGTCAGGTTCATTGACGACATTTTCTTTGTCTGGGAGGGTAATGAGAACGATCTTGCTACGTTTGTAAACATCTTAAATTCCAATAACTTGAATTTGAAATTTACTATAAAGTATAGTCAAACAACCCTAGATTTCCTGGACATTAGAATGAATGTTGTTGAAAATAAGATCGAAACTGAAATTTACAGAAAAGAGACAGCAGGTAACTCACTGCTACATTCCACTAGCTGTCACCCCCCTAGCTTCAGATGGGCCATACCATTTGGCGAGTTCCTACGAGCAAAAAGAAATTGTAGCTCCACGACCTCGTTCGAGAAACATAAAAAAGAAATGCATGGGAGATTTGTAACAAGGGGGTACCACCAGAATATGCTCCAGAAAGGTGAAGCGAGAGTAGCCCTTATTGACCGGAAAGACACCCTGTTCCAAGCACCAAAATGCAGGCAAGATTCCTCTACTGAACCAATTAGGTTGATACCTACCTACAACACTCAATCACCAGATTTCAGTAAAATAATAAGGAAACGATGGGATATCCTTTTACAGGATAAAACACTAAAAGAAAAACTAGGCAAACACCCATCGATAACCTACAGGAGAGACAAATCTATTAAATATTTGATCGTACATAGCCACATGGAGAAGAAAAAGACATGGCTTGAACCCAGGGGTGGATTTTCACCATGCGGGAAATGTAAAGCCTGTAGGCATAGCACCAATGTGAAGGAGGTGTTACTCAGTAGAGTAAATAAAAGGTGGAAGATAAACAAAAGAATCACCTGTAACACTGAATTTGTCATTTATGTTGTGACATGCCCTTGTGGGAAATGGTATATAGGGTCTACGACATTTCCAGCCAAAAAGAGAATTCTGGAGCACTGGAGGGCCATTACTAACAAAGATTTCACCTACAGTACAGCCAAACATTTCCATAGCCATCATGATGGGGACTGGACTAAGGCCAAATTTTTCGTCCTTGACTCTATACCAAAACACGTGAGAGGTGGTGATAGAGTAACAGCACTACACAGAGCAGAATCAAGATTTATTCTCCAGGCAGGAAGTATCGCTCCAATAGGGATGAACATTGATGAAGAGATGTATGTTCATCTGTAAAATCTCTCCTCTGTAAACTTCCTCTGTCGACCTTTAAAGACTCTGATTCTTTTGACCATACGGTTTTTTTAAATACAAAAAAAATGTTTTTAAGTTTTGTCTTTGATATATGTTTTGTTGAGCAAATTATTGTGTATAAGGCAGGAGAATAGGAATAATGAATCAGGAATCTAGTAATGGACTGTATGAATAATTATGTATGAATATTGGTATGACTGACATAATTTTGTCTTTATCTTATCTTTAATATACAGGCCAAGGACACACCTCTGAAACCAAAATATCTCACGGATATGTGATATCGATATGAGCACGACAACGTTCACTCCTCGATAGTGATAATTAATAAGAGCACGGTATTGCATGAATGAATAGTGAATATTATGCACACCATTGTTACTCAGTATAACAATTATTGAGTTTAGATTGTTGGAAAAGAGTAATAACCATTAGAACATAGGAAAACCTCTGACATAATCACCACTCAAAGTAATGACAACCATACTCTTCTATCACTCTCACCTTGGGTACTACACCCTGTATTTTCTGTAACTCCAGTCACTTTAAGCTCGACCGATACGATATCATCTACCATATCTGGTGTCACAAACCTTATTAGGCCATCTTTCACTCACAGTCCTCAATCATTCAATCTGACAAACATAAGTATATCTCTCCTGCCTTTCCTCTCCAATCTATACAAACTGGAGCTATAAAATGAATTGGGTACTACACCCGCAATTTTGTACCAAAATAATTCAGTTTGCACAATATTTTGCATAAATACAAAAATGTATAAAAATGTGCTTTTTGTAAATTACCTATTTACATGTCCTTACATGATGTAATGTAACCAGTCAAAGCACATGATTGAATTCAATGTGAAAGAAACATTGAGTCTCTCTTTCATTTTCTTTAAACCTATGTTATTTAAAGCAACAATATGTCTGTTGTGGTCATGTGACCAAGAGCCTGTGTGCTCGAAACGCGTCTTTTTCTTTGCCCATTAAAAATACCTTGAACCCTACCTGGCTGGAGTGGCTCGTGATTCCTTCGCATCTACATGTCTTGTGCAGGACACCGGATAGAAATATATATATATATATATCGACGCGTTTCGGGAATTGCCTTCCCTTTCTCACGAGAAAGGGAAGGCAATTCCCGAAATGCGTCGAGTAGGGCTGTGATTAAATCCGGTTTTTGAAAAGTATTGGTGGCCAGGACATCGTTCTTGAGAATCGTGAACGAGTGTGGTGGTATGTGAAGGGACTGGCGATCCCGTCTTGGGCCCGCCGCTGCAAGAGGCCACTACAGCTTTGCGCCTAAACTTTCGCTGGAATATATATATATATATATATATATATATATATATATATATATATTACCTACTGGCTATCGCCAGTAGGTATATATAGTTAGAATTTTTTCTCTATGGGACTTTTGAAAATTCTATGTCTAATAACTTTGGCGTTTGTGGACGGAATCGGCTGAAATTTTCAGGAAAATGGCACATTTTGTTTCTGAGCAGCCCCTGAAAATTTGGTGGGGTTTCGTCAAGGGGGGGCTGAGAAAAAAGGGGGGTCCCAAAACGCGTTTTTTGCATTGAGTTTTCCATAGGGCGGTTGGACTCACTTTTAGCTCGAACGGCTGAATGGATTTGCACGAAACTTGGCAAAATTGTAGGGACTGTTAGCCCGATGTGCCTTTGCTAGGTCTCAATATATGTGCTCCAGTAGTTTTTGAGAAATTAACGTTCAAACCAAGATATATATCTGTAACAGCGCTCTGGGCAGCGATCCGGTCCGCTTACTTTTCGCTTATCGGAACTTTGCGCGCAGAAAGCTGATTGGCTCTCCGGTGTCTGTCAACATTCTAAACAGTCCGGAGCGGACGCCATCTTGTCTCTCGGTAGGATCGAGAGAGAAGAAGAGGTGGAAAACGAAGGGGGAATTTAATGAAAGGGGGCAAGGTATCCCCCTCTTGACCCCCTAGGAATGTTGTTGGGGTTATTAAAGGGTCCCGTGGGGAAAATAAAAAAAAATGATTTTTCACGGTAGAAGCGCGGCCGCGAACTGGTAGCGAAACGGGAATTCGCCATTTTGTGCTTCGTAAATTAAATTACTAGTTATAAGTGGGTGCGGGAGACGTATCCTAATCCCCTATGTTTCCTGAGGGTGGGTGAGGAGGCTGATATATGTTGATACATCTCTTCCAGCGGCTGTGCGTGAGCTTTTTTTTTTTTTTTGCTGCGTGACAGTCCGGAGCGGCCGCCATCTTGTCTCTCGGTAGGATCGAGAGAGAAGAAAAGGTGAAAAACTAAGGGGGAATTTAATGAAAGGGGGCAAGGTATCCCCCTCTTGACCCCCTAGGAATGTTGTTGGGGTTATTAAAGGGTCCCGTGGGGAAAATAAAAAAAAAATGATTTTTCACGGTAGAAGCGCTTCACGGGCCGCGAACTGGGCCGCAAACTGGTAGCGAAACGGGAATTCGCCATTTTGTGCTTCGTTAATTAAAGTACTAGGTATAAGGGGGTGCGGGAGACGTATCCTAATCCCCTATGTTTCCTGAGGGTGGCTGAGGAGGCTGATATATGTTGATACATCTCTTCCAGCGGCTGCGCCATCTTGCCTTTTTTCGAATGCCACAATTTTGTCGTGCACTGCAGCCATTTTAGATGCCAGGCTGGTCCCAGGCTATCACCTAACCCTGCGGATGTAGTTTATGGCCCCAGCTGTAGAGAATTCAGACATGCCAATCCTCCTGATTCAGGCGTGTGAGTACTGATTTCAGTGCTAGTCTCCCGCCTCCCGATTTCTGCAAGCAAAAACCCGGGGGCATATTACGAACAACTAGCGATAATTTTTGTCTCTAACTTGTTTAGAGACAAAAATTATCGCCGCACATCGGCGATTTTTATCGCAGATAAACCTTGCTATTATCGCAGAAAAGTCAGCGATATTCATGTATTATCGACCTAATGCTCTTAGCCATGTTATCCACCTCCCATTGGATAACATGGCTAAGAACTGCTCAGGGCAGGTGTTAGATTTTGGAGATATTCGCGCTTAGCGCGAATATCTCCAAAAGTTGGTAATAGAAGGTAGCGATGTTAGGGACTGTTTCCAGTCGCTAACATCTTGGCACGCCACTTTGCATGTCATTAGTGATAAGTATCACTGACATGCAAAGCGGGGCCCAAGATGGTCGCTATCTCCTTTTAGCTGTCAGTAACTGGTGTTAGCGACAGCTTGATAATAGGGAAATAATTTTATCTCCGCTTTCATGGTTTTTAAAGCCAAAAAAGCGGAGATAAACCCCCTTGATAATATGCCCCACGATTCCTTGGGGGTTTCAGCTGACAGGGCTTGGTATTGTGTTACATGGTAATTTTTCCATGAAACGCCAGAGGGTCGATGCAGGGGTTCTAGAAGAGGTGATAAACCATTTAAGCCTCATGAACAAGCGCATGGTCTTTTAAAGATTTGTGAAGTACTCGGGGCGGCGGTGTGTGTGTGCCCTCTTTCAGGAGCGGGCGGGGGGGCACTGCCAGCAACTTGCCAGGTCAGGTAGTGTTCAACACGTGCATCACCCTTTCTCTGCCTGCTATTGCGCTCCATGCTTCGGAAAGGTAAGAAAAAGAACGTGCATTTGAGTTTGAAATGTCCGATCCTGCAGCAGCACACTTCCAAAGCCCACACATGACAATAACCCGATTCAAGGCCCCATTCACCCGTTTTTAAAAAAATAGATAACACTCCAACAAAATAAGGTTATAAAACTTTATTAACTACTAACTTTAACGAACGGAACAAAAACTAAAAACATTTAAACATTTCTCAATACAAAAAGCAACAATGGTTAGAAGCTGTCTTTTGTGCGAATAGTCCCAAGGCAGCACAACGTGCAGAGTTCTGGACGGCACCCAGGTGATGTCGCCTGGGTGCCGCACTGGTTTAGGGATCCTACAATGCTGCTCCGAAAATTGGCGTGGGGCGTCCCGGGTGGGGCGGGGGGAGGCCTCGTCAGTAGCGGTCTGTTGTGCGAATAGTCCCAAGGCAGCACAACGTGCAGAGTTCTGGACGGCACCCAGGTGATGTCGCCTGGGTGCCGCACTGGTTTAGGGATCCTACAATGCAGCACAGAAAAACAGCGTGGGGCGTCCCGGGTGGTGCGGGGGGAGGCCTCGTCAGTAGCGGTCTGTGTCCAGTGTCACATGGCTGACACAACATGTACGACAGGCACCCAGGTGATGTCCAGTAAACTGCCGCACTGGTTTTGGTATCCTACAATGCTGCTCCGAAAATTGGCGTGCAGCGGCCCGGGGGGGGGGGGGGGCGTGGGGGAGCCGGCGTGAACGGGCCTCCCCAGGTGGCGGCCATCTAGCTGAGTTGCGCTCGCTCTTGCGGCCACAGCGTCTCGCTCACCATGTTGTTGAGTTGCTCCCACTCTTGCAGTGCAGCGATAGGCGGATGCCACATGGCTCTTAAAATGGCGGACAGCTCCTCGGTTTTAGGCCTGGTCCACTGAAATGGTCCTGGGACACTTTGGAACTCGGACGCTTGCCTGCTAGGGCTTGGGTTCCATTCTCGAAAAGCGTCCCCTCAGCCGTGAAGATTGTATAATAGTCTTGGGGGCCCCCGACTCCCGCAGGCTTCCGGTGGGGAGCGGCTGCCATGATTGCTCGCGGAATGACCACGACGGAGCCACGAGATGGTGGTGCTCTCATGCTGACGCCAGCTTCAGTCTGAATGATCCAGAAACAAGGTGGGGCTTTCATCGTTTGGGAAAAAAAAATGTTCTAAACCAATGAAAAGTGTTATTTTTAGGTCATATGACCAAGCCTTCCATCTTTAGGAAACCAAAAGTAAAATGAACCAATGAAAAGTTTTATAAACAAGTCACATGACCTGTTATGCGGCATAGGGCTACAAAAAGCGTAGAAAATCCGTTGGCACGTGAGGCGGCGTCAGTAGCGGACCGATGTGCGAATAGGCCGAAGGCAGCACAACGGGCCGAGATCCGGATGGTACCGAGGTGGTGTCCAGCTAATTGCCGCACTGGTGTGGCCATCCTACAATGCTGCGCCGAAAGACGGCGTGTCCAGCTGAATTGCGGTCACTGTTGCGGTACAGTGACTCGAACGCGCCGAGATCCGGATGGCACCGAGGTGGTGTCCAGCAAATTGCCGCACTGGTGTGGCCATCCTACAATGCTGCGCCGAAAGACGGCGTGTCCAGCTGAATTGCGGTCACTGTTGCGGTACAGTGACTCGAACGCGCCGAGATCCGGATGGCACCGAGGTGGTGTCCAGCAAATTGCCGCACTGGTGTGGCATCCTACAATGCTGCGCCGAAAGACGGCGTGTCCAGCTGAGTTGCGGTCACTGTTGCGGTACAGTGAGTCGAACGCGCCGAGATCTGGATGGCCCCGATGTTGTGTCCAGCAAGTTGCCGCACTGGTGTGGCCATCCTACAATGCTGCGCCGAAAGTCGGCGTGGGGTGCCCCGTTGGCTTATGAGGTGATGTCAGTAGTGGACCGATGTGTGAATAGGTCGGAACCAGCACAAGGCACCAAGATCCGAATGGCAAGTCCTGGATGTTGAGTGCCTCAGTTGAGATTTCTGAGCAGTGCTTGTAAGACTGTCTGAAGCTTATTTGCACCTGCTGCAGCTTCACTAGGTCCGACGGAACTTTTTGCCTTTTCCTTTCTGCTTCTTTTCCTACAATGCGTTTCATCTGAAGACACGACCAGGTCCCTGAATGTGTGCAGGGGGACGCTATTGATTGAATGAACGCGCCGAGATCTGGATGGCACCGAGGTGGTGTCCAGCAAATTGCCGCACTGGTGTGGCCATCCTACAATGCTGCGCCGAAAGTCGGCGTGGGGTGCCCCGTTGGTTTATGAGGTGATGTCAGTAGTGGACCGATGTGTGAATAGGTCGGAACCAGCACAAGGCGCCCTGCACTGTTGAGCCTTTTTCAATGCCTGTTTTTTGTTGTTTCCCCTCCATCAAAAACAAAACAAAAATACAAGGCGCCAAGATCCGAATGGCAAGTCCTGGATGTTGAGTGCCTCAGTTGAGAGTTCTGAGCAGTGCTTGTAAGACTGTCTGAAGCTTATTTGCACCTGCTGCAGCTTCACTAGGTCCGGCGGAACTTTTTTCCTTTTCCTTTCTGCTTCTTTTCCTACAATGCGTTTCATCTGAAGACACGACCAGGTCCCTGAATGTGTGCAGGGGGACGCTATTGATTGAATGAAAATAGCGGCTTGACACAAAGCTGACTCAAGCGTTACTGTTGGTGCTATACAGACAAAAATTGGTTTTCAGTTTGTACATTCTTCTGTTTTTTTTTTCCATCCAAGTCTGATTGAGAGTTTGTAGAAAAATGGCTTCAGATTTTCCACATACTACTCTTCAACATTCTTCCTAAATGTAACAATGTGAAACTCACTAGGAGAACGGCTGTTTCTGTTTCCTTTCAAAATGCTGCCACCAATATTTTCTGAATGGAAGACACCATCTTGTAGCATAAAGGGCCGAAAGGGGTTCTGGTCTGGCCGATGGTTGGTGGAGACATTTTGACTATATCTTGGACCTGCCCGGCCTCGCCCAAAATGGCGCCGGTATAAATGGGACTCGTAACTCTTTGCCCGCAAATGTATATCTAGAAAATGTTATTGTAAGTGGCCCTGTCGTATTTTAATTACAAAATGTACGTCCACCGATTCCGCAACTGTTAGACACTTTTGTTCTTGTCACCTAATGGCCCGCTCGTTACGTTCTTCTACAGTGTAAATGTCTCCTCATCATATACGATTTCAGTTTGCTCCGTGGCCGGCCCACGTGGTTATAGGCCCGTATTTGTATACTGACATTTTCACAATAAAGGTTTTTAAAACAAAACACGGTAGTAGTATTTTCATTTGTAAAGTTTTTACTTTTAGTGACTGTTTTCGAATCAGTAAAAGGCAAGTGAAATAAAGCAGTCCAATTACATGACGGATAAAAGGTATAATATGTAGGAACGCAGTAAAGATAAATGGTCAAGGGCAGTTGTGTTTTTCATGTCTGCAACATAAAGTGATCGATAAGAATCTGATAATCAGGCGTATCGGCGACTAAGACAGCAGGCCGAATCTCTTTTACTCAACGGCTCCGTCATGGAAGGAAGAAACGCCCTTTTTCTCGAAAAAGGAATATATTTTACTTGCAAGACAGTTGTAAATTTTCCGGGAAAGTACATTAGCCTGGAATATTATAACATATGTTTGAAAAAAAAATATTGTTCGAAAATAATAAAAAGCGTAATTTTTAGGTCATATGACCAAGCTTTTCATCATTAAAGTAACAAAAGTAAAATGAACCAATGAAAAGTTTTATTAACAAGTCACATGACCTGTTATGCTTACGTTACGCGCTGCGCGCCGCGCCTCGGATCACTTCCGGGTGCGCTAACGCGGCGTGTCATAAAACGCATTACGCGACAACGTAGGTCAAGAATATAGTCTAAATGTCTCCACCAACCAGCGTTCAGAACACAACCCCTTTCAGCAGTCCAAAAAGTTCTGTTAAATGACAACAGAGGGGACAGGCAACAAGAACCATCAGTCAAAGAGGGGAGGGCAAGTTCTTCTCTTCCGGGTCATGTTGGGGCGCTACCGGAACTGATCGAATTGGTAGTCTACAGTGTTTCTGGATGTTTCAGACTAAAGCTGGCGTCAGCATGAGACCACTACCATCTCGTAGCTCCGTCGTGGCCATTCCACGAGCAATCATGGCAGCCGCTCCCCACCAGAAGCCTGCGGGAGTCGGAGGCCCCCAAGACTTTTGTAGAATCTTCACGGCTGAGGGGACGCTTTTCGAGAATGGGACCCAAGCCCTAGCAGACAAGCGTCCGAGTTCCAAGGTGTCCCAGGGCCATTTTAGTGGACCAGGCCCAAAACCGAAGAGCCGGCCGCCATTTTGAGAGTCCTGTGGCAGCCGCCTATCGCTGCACCGCAAGAGCGGGCGCATCTCAACTACATGGTGAGCGAGACGCTGTAGTCGCAAGAGCGGGCGGTAAACAGCTGAATGGCGGAAGAGGCACAGTGTAGCAAAAGCGGGCGGAATGGCAACTAAAACGATAAAGGGGCGCCCCACTACAGCTTGTCTTCAGGTCAAACGGATTGTGGGACAAGGTCCAGAATTGAAGAGTCATCAAAAGGCAAAAAGTTCCGCCGGACCCCGGGAGCCGGCCGCCTATGTCGGGGGCGATCTCAGGCTACACCAGTGCTATAAGACTTGGGGAGGGTGTCGGAGCAAAGCGTCTTCTCCGAGTCCATGGCCATCACACCGCCCCTCAGGGGCCTCCGTCAAGCTGTTTAGGAAGGTAACATATCACATTGTTTTCTAATGCAGTCAGGTCCACAAACGACACTCACTTACTTTGAGAATAGTGAAGCTGCAGTAGGTGGAAATAAGCTTCAGACAGTGTTACAAGCACTGCTCAGAACTCTTAACTATGGCACCCAACATCCAGAACTTATGCTATTTGAGAATGGTAGTGACATCGAAGCATCTCAGGGACCAAAACCATTAACGTACTTTCACGTATGAAAATCTTACTTGGGGAGGGGGCAGGAGCGAAGCGCCCCCTCCCAGTCAGCGCCACCACACCGTATGTTGAAAATCTGAAGCCATCGTTCTACAAAGTCAACCAAACTTGGATTGAAAAATCTAGAAAAATGTACAAACTGAAAACCAGTTTTGGTCTGCATAGCATCAGTAACAACGCTTGAGTCAGCTTTGTGTCAAGCCGCCATTTTGATTCAACAAAGCACAGGCATTGAAAAAGGCTGAAATTCAGAACTCTAAACTATGGCACCCAACATCCAGGAGCTTGCTATCCGGATCTTGGAGCCTTGTGCTGTTTTCGCTCTATTCACACATCGGTCCACTACTGACATCATCTTATAAACCAACGTTATGTAAATAGTTTTTTAATAAAATGTTTTACCCTGTTTCTTTGCTGGTGTGTTGTCTATATTTTTAATATTTGCATAGGGTTTGTCGTTATTTTGTGCGGGATGGGTGATGGAGCCGAGCTGTCTTGCAGCCCTCATGGTGTGGAGCTCAGTTCATCTCACTATTTTCGTATTTCTCAAGAAGGGTTGTTCCTAATATTTCTATTTTAGCGAGGTCAAAAAGAGATCCAATTAGTGGCCTACTGATTTTGCTCGATTACTTTTATTTTTTTACACAATTTTTCACTATCTGCAAAGACTAAACAGAGTATTGCGACTTTGTGCTTGTTTGTAAATAGAGAATGATCCAAAGAGAACCAATTCTAAAACAGTAAATGCTTGGACAACAATCAATCAAATGGAGAGACAAGGAGGCACGACGGATTACAACGGGGGTAAAGGCCTGCGTTAACTACCCTTCAGTATCTGCAAAGAGAGAGTACTACTAAGGCAAGAGGGGGGGGGGGTGCAGCGTTCAAAGCACATCAGCGTGCATAAATACGAAAATGTTTTTATCTATCACGTACTTGACATTTTAAAGCTTTTCATATTTGCTATTAAAAAACCAATGAAATTCACAGAAAAAACCATAGGTTATAGTGGATATATAGTTAGGAATTTGCATTTACAAAACCTTGAAAATTCAATGAAAAAACCATAGGTTATAGGCCATATATAGTTAGGAATTAGCATTTACAAAACCTTATTTTACTCGCATAAAACCATTGAAATTCCATATATAGTTAGAAGCGCTAACTATATATCGCGCACCCGCAATCCACTGCTGATGATGTTACATATTACATCATTCATGACATGGTCAGTGACATCACTGATGACATCACTGATGACATCTCAAATGACATCACTGATGACATCTCAAATGACATCACTGATGACATCACTGATGACAACTCAAATGACATCACTGATGACATCTCATTTGTCATCACTGATCACATCACTCATGTGATAATACAATGAACCTCTTCAGACTCTAATATAACCTTACATACACTCAGTATAAACAGACACTCACAGACTGTCACTCATCCATGGAGTTACTCACACACCTAGTCAGTCATGCAAAGAATCAATCACACCTCCATTTCCTCAACTATACAGTTATACACATCTTACTTATTCAAACATATAATAACACATATTTACTCTCTTATATAATCCCTGATACAAGCTCACAGTGATCGATACAGCCACTCACACATTCACTGGCTCTTATGTTCAGTTATTTATATATCTCAACTCTCACATGTATTGTGTTTTACATACGTACTTACTTGCACATGTAGCAATGAGAAATCCATTCACTCACCAACACACCCATGCACAGTCAACCGCCCATATAGCTGTTTCCACATGCACTCTTGAACTCATACTCCTAGTGAATCAACTGCTTACACATCTATGCACAGAGTCACGCACCTCCCAGCCACCCACACACACACTCAGCCTCCCATTCAAATACTTGGGCAACCAATCAATAACCCATATGGCCACTCTTATAGCTACTGATCAACACATGCAGCAGCTTACACAACAACAAACATACTGATGCACGAATTAAGACAGTTTAGTCACTAACCCATGTACTCAGTGAGACACATTTAATCACTCACTCATACAGTCAGTCATGCACCTACTAAATTCTTCATCCAGACACTTATACATCCACTCATTCTTCAATATGTGAAACATATTTAAACTTTACAGACACATACAATCACTGGATGTTGTGATCAGTGATGTCATCAGTGATGTCACTGACCATGTCATGAATGATGTAATATGTGACATCATCAGCAGTGGATTGCGGGTGCGCGATATATAGTTAGCGCTTCTAACTATATATGGAATTTCAATGGTTTTATGCGAGTAAAATAAGGTTTTGTAAATGCTAATTCCTAACTATATATGGCCTATAACCTATGGTTTTTTCATTGAATTTTCAAGGTTTTGTAAATGCAAATTCCTAACTATATATCCACTATAACCTATGGTTTTTTCTGTGAATATATAGATAGATAGATAGATAGATAGATAGATAGATAGATAGATAGATAGATAGATAGATAGATAGATAGATAGATAGATAGATAGATAGATAGATAGATAGATAGATAGATGTGTCTATTCAAATTTGTATATTTACAATGATTGATCAGTCTGCGGAAATAGCAAACTTCCACTGTCTTTGGGTTTCAGGAGGTGGGTTTTCGTAATGATGGAAATCCCGGGAGTACTAGGATGGGTCTAATAATCAGTAGGGGAGTATTCCTTGGTCAGAGAAGGTGCAGAGGAGTAAGATAGGAACTGTTGATTGGCTAATCTTTGAATGCATTGCATGAAGGGAATAGTGGATTTACCTGGATACAATATCTGAAAGGAAGCTTAGGGATACCCTGTGAACAGATTTGAAGATTAGCAACAAAATTTTCTGAAAGACCATGACCTTTGTGGAAAGCCATGTACTTTGAAAGTGAGAATGCAAAGTTAGTATTTTTTTCTGAGGAGAATCTATATCACTTATGGTTGCACCCCCATAAATCTGGGGTATGTCCCCCGGGCTCCAATCGGTCCTCCTATACGGAAGGTTCAATACATTTGTGCAATAGTTTAACTGTTTGAAACTTGGCGTTTTATTTCATCATGTTTTCATCACATGGATGTGAAGTTCATAATTGTTCATTTTCATTCATGAGCAAACATTTTAGCTTTCTCAGCAAACATTTTGATTTTCCCAATGCATTTCGGCATATAAACTGCCTTCTACCGGGGGATATTTCTATAAACCAAAACAGAATAATGCAACATTCAATATCAATTTCATAAACTGAATTTACACAGTATATCATTGTGAAACGTGTTAGTCCACGACCTGTGCTGTTATTCTTTAACTCATAGGATGACATTTAAACATTGTGCCCTCCAAAATCTAAAAGACTAAAAAACCGTTGGGGAACATGATTCAAACCTCAGACTTCTCCATTAAGTGTCCATGTTTTGTGTCTGAATTGAATTTGCTCTACGGAAATGTTTTCCGATCTTTAACAACAAAGTAGGTGTTTCCTGTAAAGACTTCTATCAATGGAAGCAGACGCATGATGATGAAGGCTCACAAGAGATTCGTGTATTGGTCTTGTTTGCTGATAACCAGTGAGTTATTCTGTGCTCTGGCTGCCTTAAGGGGATACCAGGTTACCTTTGTGTTTACTTAGAATTTGATAACTTGCTGCCAATGCTGTTTTGGTGATGAAACATTTCAAAAGCAAATACTGGTTAATAACAATACCCCAGTTTCTTGTAGTTAACTCAAACGTCGGTGTGTCAGGAAGAAAGTCTGGATTATTGAGATTATCATGCTAGGTATGATCAACAGTTTCTGGAAGTCTAAGAGTCCATCTCAATAACTGTAGATTGTATTTATTAATGTATTTGTTTATGCATTTTATTAAGTGTTGTATGTTATATTTCAATTACTTCAGAACATTGCATAAGCAACTAATATACAATCTGATGAAGAGAAAAAGGGGTGTAGTTCCAGTGGGGGTTAGCGTCTTTGTCTTATATTCATCAATCACAAATCAGGGTCTGGACAGAGATCAATTAGAAACCAAGTCACATAAATTCCGTTTTTTATGAGTGTCTGATATCGTAAGTGACCAGGTTCAGACCTCAAGAAGGGGTTGAGGGCATTCCAATAAAGATTTTGTGTTCCCTTGAATCTTCCACCATGTTTCAGCCTCTTGAATATTGTTGCTAGATCAGATAAATGGACAATGATGGTGATTTCTTACTGGATTGTTGAATAGAGTCACATTATTTGGTTAATCTAGTTATTTACTCCAGTAAGCTTTATGGATAGTGAGGAGGACTTTGAATTTGACCCTTTATTCTACTGGAAGCCAGTAGAGTTTTACCCACTGCCTACATATCTATTTGGTTTTATTTATGCTTAAGTTGCTCTCCCCATTTGCTGAAGCACATGATCCAATCACAAGGTAATGTTTGGGGGCTATAGGCCACATGCACAAACATTTTTGCTGGTCGCATATGGCCCACCTCACAGAATTGGCCAGTTTGCTAACACAAAATAGTTTTTTGGCATGTACATAGCCGCGATTCGGTATTAGAAAGAGGCGTCCCATCCTAATAGCGACTCACTGAGCCATGCACAAATGTTTTGAGACTGAAATGCAGTCACAAAACTGTCACCTTTTACTTTCAAATTCAATTTAGTGGTAACCTATTTGCAACTGAGATGGGGTACCCAGGAGAGTCTTCCGGTTTTGTGAATGCATGCAAAGAAAATAATAAAGACCAGGCAGTGGTCTCACGGACCACTGTCTGCTCTTGTAAAATGAAACTGAAACATTTCATATTTCTTTTTGAAATGCATTGCGTTTTTGTTTAAGGAAAAGAAACTGAATTTTTTTTAAAACATTGCTTTATTTAAAAACAAACACAGACATCCCTGTGTTTCTTAGCGATTCCCAATGAGTTGCAAATTGCAACCTGCCTCATGATTATTAATGAGGTAGATCTATTTGCGACACACTGGGAATCGCAAATGAAACTCAATAGAGTTTCCGACATTTGAAATTCCGATTTCCTTATTGAGATTTACATGGAATCACAATTAGGAATTAGCAATTTCTAACGTACAAACATGTGGGCCTATGTAATCTGTTGTCTAATTGGAAGTGAATCTTTTGGCCATCAGAATGCGTTTGGAGGTTCACTTGGTATATTCAAGTAACTGATAGGGAAAATACACGTACTAAACAAAAGGCCTTCTTACGTGGTTAGGGGTTTTACTTTGGCTTAGGTTGATTCCTGGTCTAAATCCAGAAGGAAGGTCTTGGAGAAGTTGGTTTATGTCAACAAGCTCTTCGAGTTGTTGCCATACTTCACTTGCCATGATCTTCTAAAGTTGTGAAGGCTAAATATTGGTCAGTAGTTTAAAAGCATCTTACAATACTCATGACTCTATATCAGGGGTCTCCAACCTTTTGTGTAGTGTGAGCTACTTCTGGTCACTAAAAATCGTCGTGAGCTACTAAACCCCAAGCAACTCGCGCATTTTTCGAGCGACCTCCCCCGCCCAGTTTTATTGACGTTAAGCCTATTTCTTCAGAGCCCATGGGCCCCATACTGTGGCTTCAACACAATAACACTGAAAGAAACTACTTTTTTTCCCTTTTTACCTGTGCACTATCTTCTGCAGCACAGTGAGACAAAAAGCTAAAGCACAAGCCACAACAGTGACACAACAAAAGCACCAGCCGTGCAAGCGGAGGCTTATGTTTGTCGGAATGGGACAGAAAAGAGGCTCTGGCACCAAATTAAAAGCAGCCCCATAAGCCGTGTCTGATGGCTCACTGCACTAAAACAGCCACTGCAGGGGCCTGTGCTTGACCTCGTGGTCACAGGTTTAAATCCCAGCAGGTCTACTCATCCTTTCATCCATTTGAGGTCGATATAATGAATAGCCTTGAGTTGGGTAACAATAAACATCTGTTATTCAGCCCCAGGACACCTTCTGGTAATCGTGTGCTTTGCAACTAGACCTGTTATGTTATTAAATATAGGGCAGGCAAATGAAATAGCTAAAAAAAGTGGCCCACATTTGCAAAATAAGTAAAACTTAGACATGTTGCAGGACAGTGTTTTTCAAGGTATGAAAGACTACTTGGCTATTTGTGCTTGCAGCAGGCAATGTTTGGTACTATCAGAAAAATGTACAATAAAAAGCAGCCCACCAGCCAATAAAATCGGCACAAAAATAGCCAAAAACCCACAGACAAGCTTTGGCACAGACTACCAACCAATAGAATTGTCACACAAACAGACCACAAAACAACCATACATAACATCCTGAGTGGCCACACTACACCATGAAACAGTCAAGGCCTCACTGTGGAGAGGCCAGAGCTGGGAAGCCAGAGCTGCCTGTGTCCCTGAAGAGCACACAGTGGCCAGTGAAAAGGCACATTGTGGTCCAGCCCACCTCTGGTTCAGTCAGCACAGGCTCAGAATGGACCAGCTTGAGAGGTGCTTCCGGTGCCCTCTTCCTGCCCCATGCCCATGCTATCGCCCAATGCACCCTGTCTCCTGTTTCTGCTCTCTGTCCTCCCCTGCTCTCACTCCGTGCTTCCGGTACCCCCTGTCTTCCCAGTTCTGTGCCACAGGACCCTGCCTCTGTCCCACTCCCTACTCACTGCATATCCATGGCTAAGGTCCCTGCACCTGTACCTGCCCTGCTCACCACTGTCCTCTATCGCTGCACTCCCCCCTGTCCCTTGTTCTGCCCAACATGTCTGCCTTTCTGCCTCTGCTCCCTGCCCCAACCCCTGCACTCTGTCCCGGCTCCCGGACACGCTCTCTGTTACTGCACCTTGCCCATGCTCCCTGCCCCTTTTCTAACCCTACACTGCCCTTATCCTGCCCTTGCTCCTGTCCTGAGCCCTGTTCACCGTCTCTGGCTCTCCCTCAATCTTTCTTTGCCCCCCTCTCTCCCGGTCTATGCCACAAGTCTGTCGGTGACATCTCGACAATCTTCTCGTTGAACCCTCTGTCTCTCTCCATCCCCACTGTCTCTCCCCAGCCCCTCTCTCTCCTCCTACCTCTACTGTCTCCACCAGGCCCCCTCTTCGTCCTGCCTCTCATGGTATCTCTTTGCCTCCACTGTCTCTCCCGAGCCCCTCTCTTGTCTGCCCCTCACTGTCTCTCTCTGCCCCAACTGTCTCTCCCCAGCCCCTCTCTCTCTTGCTCCTCGCGGTCTCTTTCAGTACAGCTACGCCTCTCTCTCTCTCACTCTCTTTCCAGCACCCCAGTCTCCCCCTAGCACCTCTGTCTGTCCTGCCCCTCACTGTGTCTCTCCAGCGGGGTCCAACTGCGAGGGGTCCTTCTTCCTCTCAGCCGGAGGGTTGGACACCGGGAAGGTTGCCTTTCAGCATTTTGCGATGTAGCGCATAGCACTCGTCTCCCAAGCCTGATCGGGGTTCCAGGTTCACCCCTCCCCCTTTGTGTTGGCGGGGGACTCCACTCATGAGCCCCTCCTCCCGGTATATTTTGACTGCCAGCAGAGCTGGCTCTGGTCCGCTGCGGGTAGACAGTCTCTGAGAGGCTCAGCCCCGCACTGACCGCGAGATATCTTCACGGCCGCCGGGTTTTACTTAGGGCGGGGATAGGCTTACAAAAGGCTGCGTCACGCTGTGGCCCATAGTCGGGGGGGGCGAAACAATGCCGGTGGAGCACTGGGGGCTGCCCAGGGTCTATGGGCCTCCTGGTTTGTGCCAAAGCCGCCGCCTGTGCCTCTAGGTCTGATGCATCGCGTCGGCAGGTAGATTTTTCGGCGGTGAGTCCGTGCCCTTAGTGCATTTTCCCTCGACTTGCACATTGCTTCGCCCCTCGTCACCATTCCACTGATCCTCCCTCTCGCGAGACTGCAGCAATGAACGTCATCCTCTTCGGCCCGCCCCACCCCATCTAGGCGCAAGCCAATTGGAGCAGCAGCGTTGGGTGAGGGCGGGCAACAGACACGGAAATAAGCATGAACAGCCCAAAATAAAACTAATGGGCTAATAAATTGAGAAGCACTCGGCGAACTACTCACAGGGTCTCGGCGAGCTACCGTTAGCTCGCGATCGACCGGTTGGAGACCCCTGCTCTATATATTACTTTTAAAATACTGGTAAGTGCAACCATACAAAAGAGAAATGGGACAAGTTAGTCTGGCTATTTATCAAATGGCCTTATTAAAGCCATAGGGCATCTATTTGTTACAGAATTTGTGCTTGGATCTTGTAAGAAATTGGGGTATTCGTTGACAGGGGTGAGGACCCACATCAAGTAATAACCACAACCCTTTTCAGGGTGAAGCCTCAAAGCCACAATAATAACCTGAGCTCAACCTCCTGGTAGCTAAGGTCAGGAGCAGACAGATTTAACTTAAAGGCACAGTGTAAAGTATTTATGCAGTACTAAAATAGTAATAAAGTCAGAACACTACACAAGAAAAATCCCAAACCAATTTAGAGAATAGTGTGCATTTTAATAAAAACAATAAGGAAAACTGTAGCTGTGAAGTTTTAAAGTTTAAATATAAAAATACCACCAAAAAGCATTAGATGGTAACTGTGGTCATCTGGTTGTGCTTGACTGGTACCTCAGCAAAAATTAGGGCCAACTGCATTGGAACGCGGGTCGGATACAGACCAGATTTAATCTACTTGGAAGTTTTACCTTCAAAATTAGGGGGTCATTAGGATGGCGGACGGAAGGACGTCCGCCGGCATAAAGTAGGCGGAAAATGCCTTTTTTCCGTCCGCCAGCCGTGGTCTGTCCGTCCGCCACATTAGATGGGAATCACTGTCAAAAGTAGGTACGCCGCGGAAGAACAAGCACCGCCGCGGAAATACACCTGACCCCGCGGCGGACGTAACCAACCAGAGACACCGCCGTACGGAATGACATCTCCGACTGTCCACGTAATTACGATAGCGGATAAGACACAGCAAATCGCAGCAGAAAACCCCCCAGCCTGAACACGGCGAATTCACATCAGCGGAAAGCCAAGACATTGCAGAGATACCCACCACAGGCAGATCTCCGTCATGGACCCAGCTCTGAACGCATTTCCGATCCTCTTCGTGCTCCACCACCAACAAGTCAGGGACCGTCGCCGCCGCAGGTACGCAAACACAACAATCAATGCCAGAAGGGGAGTACCCACCGGGGCCGTGAAGTGAGGATGGGGGAGGTGCATGTTGGGTAAATAGCATTTACGATACCACCAATATATCAACACTGCAAGTAGACAACCAGGAATGACACACAGAAACCACTACACACAATTAGATTGTTTATTGCACATATTAATAAATACCTCCAAGAGTAGGCAGGAGCATGGGCATTGGATACAACAGAAAAGGTGCATCTGAGGTCGCACATGAGAGGGCACAATGCAGTATCATTACAGCAACAGGGCAGTGTTCATAACAGAGCAGGTACATCAGAGGCAGCACATGAGAGGGGCCAAGTGCATCAACAGTCCAAGGCACAGAGCAGGTACATCAGAGGGAGCACATGAGAGGGGCTAAGTGCATCAACAGTCCAAGGCACAGAGCAGGTACATCAGAGGCAGCACATGAGAGGGTACAATGCAGCATCCTAACAGCAACAGGCCAGTGTACGTAACAGAGCAGGTACATCTGAGGCAGCACATGAGAGGGGCCAAGTGCATCAACAGTCCAAGGCACAGAGCAGGTACAACTGAGGCAGCATATGAGAGGGGCGAAGTGCATCAACAGTCCAAGGCACAGAGCAGGTACATCAGAGGCAGCACATGAGAGGGGCTAAGTGCATCAACAGTCCAAGGCACAGAGCAGGTACATCAGAGGCAGCACATGAGAGGGTACAATGCAGCATCCTAACAGCAACAGGCCAGTGTACGTAACAGAGCAGGTACATCAGTGGCAGCACATGAGAGGGGCCAAGTGCCTCAACAGTCCAAGCCACAGAGCAGGTACAACTGAGGCAGCACATGAGAGGGGCCAAGTGCATCAACAGTCCAAGGCACAGAGCAGGTACATCAGAGGCAGCACATGAGAGGGGCCAAGTGCATCAACAGTCCAAGGCACAGAGCAGGTTCATCAGTGGCAGCACATAAGAGGGGTCAAGTGCATCAACAGTCCAAGGCACAGAGCAGGTACATCAGAGGCAGCACATGAGAGGGGCCAAGTGCCTCAACAGTCCAAGGCACAGAGTAGGTACATCTGAGGCAGCACATGAGAGGGCACAATGCAGCATCCTAACAGCAACAGGCCAGTGTATGTAACAGAGCAGGTACATCAGTGGCAGCACATGAGAGGGGCCAAGTGCCTCAACAGTCCAAGGCACAGAGCAGGTACAACTGAGGCAGCACATGAGAGGGGCCAAGTGCCTAAAAAAAATATATAAATGTAAATTGATACTTGTATAGCGCACTACTCACCCGCAAGGGTCTCAAGGCGCTGGTACGAATACCGCTGTGGAACCCGTCCTGGCTTTCCCTGTGAGGCGTCTACTCCTGGGCACCCCAGGGTGAAGGCCAGGCATCCTTAGCATTGTGGGGGCCGTTGTGGAGATTAAGCAAGCTATTGCCCAGAGTTGCAGAGTGGCACTATATGATTGGAATAGGCACCGAGGCAAGAATTATCAGGTCCGTGGAATTTTGGAGCCCAAGACCCGCCGAGGCAGGGAATTGAACCCTGGTCTCGGGCTAGACCTCTGCATCAGGGTCTGCCGCTCTAATCATTGAGCCACACTTCTCAACAGTCCAAGGCACAGAGCAGGTACATCAGTGGCAGCACATGAGAGGGGCCAAGTGCATCAACAGTCCAAGGCACAGAGCAGGTACATCAGAGGCAGCACATGAGAGGGGCCAAGTGCCTCAACAGTCCAAGGCACAGAGAAGGTACATCTGAGGCAGCACATGAGAGGGGCCAAGTGCCTCAACAGTCCAAGGCACAGAGCAGGTACATCAGAGGCAGCACATGAGAGGGCACAATGCAGCATCTTAACAGCAACAGGGCAGTGTACTTAACAGAGCAGGTACATCAGTGGCAGCACATGAGAGGGGCCAAGTACATCAACAGTCCAAGGCACAGAGCAGGTACATCAGAGGCAGCACATGAGAGGGGCTAAGTGCATCAACAGTCCAAGGCACAGAGCAGGTACATCAGAGGCAGCACATGAGAGGGGCTAAGTGCATTAACAGTCCAAGGCACAGAGCAGGTACATCTGAGGCCGCACATGAGAGGGCACAATGCAGCATCCTAACAGCAACAGGCCAGTGTACGTAACAGAGCAGGTACATCAGTGGCAGCACATGAGAGGGGCCAAGTGCATCAACAGTCCAAGGCACAGAGCAGGTACATCTGAGGCAGCACATGAGAGGGCACAATGCAGCATCCTAACAGCAACAGGCCATTGTACGTAACAGAGCAGGTACATCAGTGGCAGCACATGAGAGGGGCACAGAGCATCAACAGTCCAAGGCACAGAGCAGGGACATCAGAGGCAGCACAAGGACGTGTGCTAAGCGGACGGTCCCATGGACATAAATAATGCAAGGGTGTATAAAAAGGACTATCTACACACGAAGTAAAATGGCATGCGAGTGATGTGAACTACACATCACAGCACTGTATCTGGTGGAGTGCTCGACCTAGTAGCCTCGGACAAAGTGGCAGGGTCTGATACCGAATTGTGAGACACAGCCACAGCACTAGTGACATTCACATGAGCCATAGACCCAGACACACTGCCAGCACCAGAAACATGAGTGTGGGACACAGCCACAGCTCTAGTGACTGACACATGAGCCATAGACGCAGACACACTGCCAGCACCAGAAACAGGAGTGTGGGACACAGCCACAGCTCTAGTGACTGACACATGAGCCATAGACGCAGACACACTGCCAGCACCAGAAACAGGAGTGTGGGACACAGCCACAGCTCTAGTGACTGACACATGAGCCATAGACCGGGACACACTGCCAGCACCAGAAAGAGGAGTGTGGGACACAGCCACAGATGTAGTGACTGACACATGAGCCATAGACCCAGACACACTGCCAGGACATGACAGTGCACAGTGACCAACACATACCATGCCAGCATCTGAGACATGAGAGTGGCAGACACACACATTGGTAGTCCCTGAAACAGGAGAGGGCACAACTGACGCAGTGCTACTACATGAGGCATGACAGCGATCAACAGACACAGTGCCACTATCTGACACATGAGAGAGAACTGCAGCTGACCCACTCGGACCACTGAAATGATGAGCCATAGGGCTGTATGGGCCAGGAGGCATGGTGGCTCTGGGAGCTGGGGACAGCTGTACTTGAGCGACATTGGGGTGGGCAGGTGTCACAGGTGTGTGTCTCCGTTTCTTGAGGATGTGGAAGGGCACCCTGGACATGACTGGACTGGTGAGTGGTGTGGCCTCATCATGAACATCACCCAACAAAGGTGGATCATGTGCTGGTGTGGGTCTGCTCTCTGGGGATGTGCTGGACCCTGCTTGACGTTTGCTGTGGCCCTGCCTTCTGCCCTCTGCATCATGTGCAATGGGGGATGCAACAACAGTGTACACTTTCCTCTGCTTCTGCGAGGTGTTGATGGGAGTAGAGGTATGGGGTGACTCCACCGCTGACACATGTGTTTTACGTTCCTTCTCCAACATCAGCCTCAGGGCATCCAGGGGTGATGTATGCCTGTCCTTGATGGTGCTCGTGTCCATGGGAGAACCCTTGTCCCTGGGAGGTGCCTTGACTGCAGGATGTGTCCTGTCTCTGGAATGTGCCTGATCCATGGGTCCTGCCCTGTCCCTGGGAGTTGGCTTGTCCTTAGTAGTGTCCCGGTCCATTGTAGTGTCCCTTTCCTTTGCAGTGTCCTTGTCCTTGGGTGTGTCCCTGGCCTTGGGAGGTTCCCTTTCCTTTGCAGTGTCCTTGTCCTTGGGTGTGTCCCTGGCCTTGGGAGGTGCCCTTCCCTTTGCATTGTCCTTGTCCTTGGGAGTGTGCCTGGCCTTGGGAGATGCCCTTCCTTTGGGAGTACCTTTAGAGGGGGATGCCTGTGTTACATGTGAATCCCTGTCGCCCAACATCCCTTGATCATCCTGTGTGTCAACTCCAGGGTAGCTGATGTCGTGGTCTGTCAAAGATTTCCCTGTCCTAGGGGATGGTGTCTGTGCCCTCCGTGCCCTGCCTTGCTGCCTGTGGCTGCTTCTAGTGCAATATTCCGAAAATGAGCCCTGCTCAGTATTGTCACTCTCCTCTGACACATCAAGTAGTGTGGATGCGGGAACTGAAGTCGAAGCTTGTGCCTGCAACATCGCCATGCATCCCCTCCATGAATGCTACCACCTGCCCCAACTTCTTATCGTGGTCTAGGAATGCATTGATCATGTTGGTCTGCCCTACACACAGCTGTCACAGCAGATCAATCGCCTCAGCACAAAGTGCATTTTGTGTCACAGGGGCAGGGGCAGCGATGCCTGCACCGAAGGCCACTCTGCTCCCCTTACTCTGGCGTGCACGAGCAGTACTTGTTGCATTTGTTGGCACTGTTGGCCCTGTGTGCTGTGTACTGACTGAAGGTGTAGATTGCCCACTCCCTTTGTCTACCAACAGTGCTGACTCACCAACACCGTCTGAAGATGAGGACGACGGAGTCTACACATGTGAGTCCTCAGGGACAGTCCTGTTCCCCTCTCTGGGGCTGCTCTCTTCAGTCTCAGTCTGCGTGTGTGTGTTTCCGGATTCTGATGCATTGCCACCACTGAGCTCTGTCGTTTGTGGGTCAGTGCCCTCGGCCAAAGCTGAAAGAGAGAAAAGAGGTATACGTAAGTGACCCACTCACGTCTGTAAACATTCTAAAAACAAAACACCTTGACTGCTGATCAACATCTAGCCCCCATCCTGCACAAGAACCACCCCTACCATACATCTTCATGTCAAAGAACCGGGGGTGCCTTCTAGCTAGCAGGGCAAGTGCATGCCGAACACCACACATGTGTCGCAATGAGAACACTGACCTCAAGGGCATGTCCTGTGTCCCTGCTCTACAATGCAACTGGTGTGTCCACCTGCCTGACATGGGTGCCAACGCACACTCCGACAATGGCACCAACATGATATTGCAGCACAACATACACACCACGGATGTCACTACTGCGTGTGGCATCAATACATACATGCACTCACAAGTCACAGACACATTCAGTGTGCTTACCGCTATTTTGCTGCTGATCCCTTCTCAAACGGGCGGACAGGTCAGGATGCATCACTGCAATGATACGGAGCATCAGAGGGGTCATGGTGCGTCGTGTAAGCCGGGATGTCCGTGGAATCAGGCCCAGTGTCATCTCAGCCACATTCTTGCTGAGCCTGGAGATGTCGTCCCAGCGCTTGTGGCAGTGTGTTTGTCGCCTATTGCACACCCCAACTGCCCGCACATCACATGCTATGGTCCTCCACACAGCCTTGCGAAGGTGCAGCTTGACCTACCATGATGGGAGACAAAATGGGAAAGTCAGTGCACATATGGACAGCCACACAGATAGGAACAACACGTATCCTGCAGCAGCCATGCATAGTACAGCACATGTGAAGGTCCCACAGCACACCACCAAGATTGCAGAAGCCAGGAGTCAGTGACCACCCCATGCACACCAACATGTCCCCCAATGCACTTACTTACCACCTGTCCGGGGGCACCGTAGAGGTGGTCATAGTGGCGGATCACACCGTCCACAAGTACATCGAGCTCCGCTGCGGTGAAGGGAGGAGACCGGATCTCTTTGACTCTCGACCTGGCAGGGTCCCTGACTGTGGCACAACAGCAGCAGTTGGCGGACTGGTCAGCAGCAGCAGGTAGAGGTGATGGTTTCAGGTGACAGTTGGAGAAGTGGTCAGCAGCAGCAGGTAGAGGTGATGGTTTCAGGCAGCAGTTGGAGTGGTCAGCAGCAGCAGGTAGAGGTGATGGGTGCAGGCAGCAGAGGCTGGAAGCAGTGGATGTGTGCTACAGAGATTCACACATATATAGGGTCCTGAGCTGATATCAGTGGCACACGTCTGCTGCAATTGGTTTTCCCGGGCTGCCTCTTTCAAAAAGAGCCAATGACTGGCCCTGCTGTGGCGGTGCACGGCTTCCGCTATTTTTTGAAATGTCTTATGCGCCCCGCGTAACCTGTTTCCATTGGCTACATGTCCAAGGACCGTCACGGTCACACAACGGCAACCGCATGTGCGCGCTACCGGCATGGTGCATCATTTGAAAGTAAGCACTCACTGGTGTCGCAATGGCAGAGCACGCTTTCTGCGGGGGCAGGGCAGGATAACACATACATTTGAATGTGCACGTGGGAATGGCAGTTTGAACCCCCCTTACAGTCACATATCAGCACCCACCGCACACCACCGGGCCTGGCTGATCACCGCCCGCCGGGTGCGGGCGGTGGCTGACCGCCATGTGTACAGATGTCAGTCTGGCATGGTTGCCCCTGGCCGATCACCGACCGTCGTGTGTGGGCGGTGGCTGACCACCGGGTGTGGACGGTGGCTGACCGCCATGTGTATAGATGTCAGCCTGACATGGTTGCCCCTGGCTGATCACCAACCGCCGGGTGCGGGCGGTGGCTGACCGCCAGGTGCGGGCGGTGGCTGACCGCCATGTGTACAGATGCCAGCCTGGCATGGTTGCCCCTGGCCGATCACCGACCGCCGGGTATGGGCGGTGGCTGACCGCCAGGTACGGGCGGTGGCTGCCTGCCATGTGTACAGATGTCAGCCTGGCATGGTTGCCCCTGGCCGATCACACACCACCTACACCCGGCGGTCAGCCACCATCTGCACCCGGCGGTGTGTGAGCGGCCAGGGGCAACCATGGCAGACTGACATCTGTACACATGGCGGTCAGTCACCGCCTGCACCCGGCGGTCGGTGTTCGGCCAGGCCCAGCGGTGTGCGGTGGGTGCTGGTATGTGACTGTAAGGGGGGTCCCAACTGCCATTCCCACTTGCACATTCAAATGTATGTGTTATCCTGCCCCGCCCCCGCGGAAAGCGTGGGCCGCCATTGCAACGCCAGTGAGTGCTTAATTTCAAATGATGCACCATTGCGGTAGCGCGCACATGCGGTTGCCGGTGTGTGACCGTGATGGTCCTTGCAAACTCAGCAAATGTAATGCACTATTGCACTTCCAAGTATCTATTCATGTGTTGGGGGAAGGTGTACCCGGATGTCGTGTGTCGACACAATGCATGTCGCCACTCACATGTCATGTTCATTGTTGTATATGTGTGTCAGGACATGTCCGTAAATCAACAGTATACATCATGTCATGTCAATGGAACGTGTACACGTGTATCAGTTGTGTCCATTGTTGACATGTGTGGCCTACTATTGTCCTAGCCAGTGTTGTACATAGGCCCGTGATGTGAGCCCAAGTTGTGTCACATGTGCATGGCTATGTGTTTACGTCTTGGTTTTGGGGTCACACGTTTCTATTGGTACACATCTACACAGTACATCACGGCTGTGTACCCACATCCAGGAACTGGCGTGAGTGTGTGGTTTGTGTGTGCAAGTCGCATTTATGGTGGAATAGATGCTTACTGGGTATGCGTATGTGTGTTGCTTGTTGTATGCCCATGCCTGTCATGTGAGGATGCTGAGCATTGTACGTGGGTTAATGGGTGCATGACGACAATGAGGGTGTGATCCATGTTTGTGTTGTGTGTGCACGTCATGGTGTGTCTGTGGCGACGCTTCTCCACACTTGGGCTATCTGTCATGTTATGTTGGCAATCCTTTCAACATGTCTGCACGTGACCTTCGACATTTTAGCACAACGGATGTTGTTTCAGGATGTAAATTGTTTCTGTATTCAGCTGTAGTGCCTCATATTTTAGTCACGTCACACATGCAATCAGTGTCTGCTACATGTATATTTTTTATTATTTTGGTCAAGATGTGATGTTGTGACCCAGATTTACGTTGCTGTTGAATTGACATCTGCTCCCATCTAATCCCACACAGGAGGGCTCAAAATGTGCATCGACCATACACTGTGCTGGAGGACATAGTTGAGGAGGGGGTGTTCCGCAAATTCCGGCTGGACAGACGGAGGTTGCAGGACCTTGTGGGCCAATTGTCACCTCATCTTCAGCCACGCAGGACATATCCAGGATCAATTACACCAACAGCAAAGGTGATGGCGGCACTTCACTTCTTTGCAACTGGCGCTTTCCAGTACACAGTTGGACATGCCGGGGGCATGTCCCAATCCATGTTCAGCATGGTACTGCGGGATGTGCTGGATGTCTTACAAAGATGAGTACATCCATTTCCCACGTCCGGCAGAGCTGCCTGCAGTGAAGGGTGACTTCTATGCCCTGGCCCAGATCCCACACGTAGTGGGTGCCATTGATGGGACACATATTGGTCTGATTCCACCACAGGCACGTGAAGCTGTCTATCGTAATAGGAAGCACTACCACTCTATAAATGTGCAAGTGGTGTGCCTGGCTGACAACATCATCTCACATGTGTGTGCAAGGTTTCCTGGGTCCGCACATGACTCCCACATCCTGCGGAGAATCAATGTCCCCCAACTGATGGCTAATTTGCATCAAGAACCTGCGTGGCTAGTAGGTGAGAGTGCTGTGATGACTACTGTGCTGTGTGACATGCTGTTCCCACCAATCCTGGTAGTAATGTATGTTTCTGTCATTCCCACACCTAGGTGACTCAGCGTACCAAAACCGACTGTGGTTGCTGCGCCCCCTACAGAATGTAAATGTACAGGTATTTATATAGCGCAAATCACCAACCGGTCTCTAAGCGCTTGCTTAGGGAACCCGTCCTGGTATTCCCGTGTGAGATAACCCCGGCAGGGTATCCACAAGGTGAAAGCCAGGCATCCCACCGCGAGGGCCCGTTGTGGAGATTAAGCAAGCTATTGCCCAGAGTCGCAGAGTGTGAACCCGTGATTCGAGTAGGCACCGGAGCGAGAATTGTCGAGTCCATGGACATTTTAGGACTCAAGACCCCGCCGAGCCGGGAATTGAACCCTGGTCCCGGGCTGACCTCTGCTTCCAGGTCTGCCTCCTCTAACCAGTGAGCCACACTTCTCCACTATGCAGAATGCAACTACCCCAAGAGAAATGCGCTACAATGATGCCCATGGGAGGACACGTAGGGTGGTGGAACATACGTTTGGTCTGCTGAAGTCTAGGTTTTGCTGCCTTGATAAAACCGGAGGGGCCCTGCCATACTCACCCGGAAAAGTATGCAAGATCGTGGTTGCCTGCTGCATGCTCCACAACCTGGCCTTACGCAACAACATTGCACTGATCATGGACCCTGCAGACCAACAGGTTGCTCCTCCACCCATACCACCCATGTCCAGTGATGAGGATAGTGGTGAGGAAGAAGGTGTGGACCAGAGGCGTCAGCTCATTGCTCGCTACTTTAGTTAAATGTGAGTAACTTCCTCTTGTGCTGGTGTTCAAAGCGTGATGTATGTTAGCTGGTGATGTCTGGATGTGGTGTGTGGATGGTGCCTGTTCTGGTATGTTCTGTTTGGAAATGGGTGTGGGAGATGGTGTACATCAAATGCTCCCTGATGTGTGTCCTGTGATCCGCTTAATTAGAGATGAGTGTGGTTTGTGGGATGTTGCTGTATGTTGTGTAGTGATGGTTGTGAATCCGTTTCCTAACCTGTGCTTGTTGTTGTCTCATTTTCCCTAGGTCACTCCCACAGAGACATGATCGACAAGTACATTGATACCTGCACCTGGTAATGACAAGTACTAAAATGAACCTTTGAATGAAACATGGAGTTCAAACAGCTTTGAGTGTTTACGTGGTGTTTATTTACAGGGTGTGGATTACTGTCAGTGCATATTTACAAATAGGTGTTGTTGGGTAAGTGAGAGTTGAAGGTCAAGTCAGATGAAAACACCGTGGGTACACCACATTGTGGGATGTACACATAGTCCAACAGACGTGTGCAAATGCTTGGCATTGTGGTGCAGGATAGTTCGCAGAGTGCATGCCAAGCTCAAGGAAGGGTGAAGTCAGTGGCGGCCCCTCTTTGAGCGGGTGGTTGGTGCATTGCCACTGCTGTGAGCTATATCTTGCCTAGGATGACCCCTCCGTCTTGGAGCCAGAGCGGTGCCAGCTGTGGGGGCAGGTTGTTGTGGGGCAACCTCCCTGTCAGTGGCCTCAGGTGATGGTGGTGGTGTTGGTGGCCTGTCCTGCTGGCCACTTGGGGGAGGGGGGGTGGTGTTGGTGCCCTATCCCGCTGGCCACTTGGGGAAGGGGGAGGTGGTGTGGTGCGGGATAACCACTCCCTACAAAGAGCTGTTAGCTCGCCAAAGATGTCGACTAGTTGTCCCAAACGGGTGTCCACTGACCGCAACAGCTGGCAGGTGTCTATAGAATCTTGGTGGGCACAATCGGCATGTGCCTGAGACTGTTCGTAGGAGGCTTCAACTCTGGCAATGGCATCCAGGGTCTCTGTCCCAGGATGGGCTGGGTGTTGTTCACGGCCTCGCCTTGCAGCTGCACTCCTGTTAGTGACCTGGGCCATCACCTGTGTCCTCACCCGTCCACTCTACCTGCTAAGCTGTAATGTAGAAGGTCCATCATCGTCCGCTGGGTCAGGCAGGATATCCGTGGCAGGAGTGGTGGTGGTGGTGGTGGTGGTGGTGGTGCTGGTAGCTGCACAGGTCACAGTGGCAGTAGTTGCTGTTGGTGCAGTGTTGATGGCGGTGGAGGCAGGGTTGTCCTGTGAGCATGATGGCCCTGGGATTGTCGTTGGGCCGGCATCGTCCTCCGCACCCGAGGTGTCCACCGGATCATCACCTGAGAGTCCATGCTGTGAGGTGGGCGAATGGTGCTGGCGGCTGCTGGTTTCTCCTCTGAGTTCACGTTCACCTGAGGGACAAGAGTATGATAATCAATGCTGTGAACATGACAGGTTTGTTGTTGTGACATTTCTATTTTGTAGGGCATGAGGACATGGTTGTTGGTGTCTTTAAATTGGTGTGTTCCACAGTACTGGGCATTATGGTGGTGGGGAGGTGGGTAGACAATACTTGGATATGTGTGGGCCTGTCCTGCTATTGAATGGTGCCCCTGTGAAGAAGGCTACCTACATATGAGTTTGCAGAGGGTGATGCAGTGGTCTGCTCATGGTATGCGGACTCCATTTTGCTGTGGGACTGTACTTGGGTGCCTATTGGGAGTTGTAGTGCTGGGCCTCCCCGCCACCCTCCCCCACACTCCACCACCCTCCCTGTGAACATGGGGGCCTGTTGGGAGTTGTAGTGCTGGACCAAACCCCCCTCCCCCACACTCCACCACCCTCCCTGTGAACATGGGGGCCTATTGGAAGTTGTAGTGCTGGACCAAACCCCCCACCCTCCCCCACACTCCTACCACCCTCCCTGTGAACATGGGGGCCTGTTGGGAGTTGTAGTGTTGGACCAAACCCCCCACCCTCCCCACACTCCACCACCCTCCCTGTGAACATGGGTGCCTGTTGGGAGTTATAGTGCTGTGTGATAGTTGTCATTGGTTTGTACTTACCAGCCTCAAGTCCCTCTTCGATTCCTTCAAGGCTCTCTGGGTGCACTATGCCCAGCACCTTCTCCTCCTATTCTGTGAATGGTATGGGCTCCGGGGGAGTGCCGCCGCCAGTGTGGTGTGCCAGCAGGTGGTTCTTGGCCCTGATGCCTTTCACCCTTGTCTTGAGGTCCTGCCACCGCCTCTGGATCTCGTGTTTGGTGCGTGGCACGGTCCCTGAAGCATTGACTCTGCTCACTATCCTGTCCCACATGTTGGTTTTGGTTGCCAAGGTGGTCTGCTGGACTAGGTTGCCGAATAGATATGGTTCCACCGGATGATTTCTTCGACCATGACCTTCAACTCAGTCTCTGTGAACTTGGGGTTTTTCTTGAGTGCCATGGTGTGTGTTGTGCAAGGTGTGGGTGGGGACGGGTGGGGTGTGCAGGTGTGTGGTATGTAGGGATGGTGTTGTGGAGGTTTGTGTGGTGGGTGTGCTGGTTTGCAGGTTCTGTGTGTGTGTGTGTGTGTGTCTCTGCTGTTCATGGTATTCTGCCTCTTTCTTCAAGGTGTGCTATGATGCAATGGATTGTGGTCATGGGAGGGATTCCTTTTATACTCCGTGTGGTTCTTGTGTCCCAATGGTTGTTGTCAGTCAGGTGTTCTGTGGGTGTGGTGACTTGGATGTTTTGGTTTGTGTGGGGAGGTGGGCCTTGGGTCGTGCAGTTGGTGGTGGTGGGTGTTTCAGGTGGGTGTGTGTCCTGTTTTGTGTGTTGTGTATTTACTCCCGTCTGCCATTTTGGAATCGGTTTGACGGCAGGGGTGATGTTCGTTTGGTCATTCCGCAGTCATGCTCCATTTTCCGATCATTCCGCGGCGGTCGTGGGAGCTGGTGAGTTCCGTTGGGGTTGCGGGGTTATCCTAATCGTGCTGCCGGACCCTCCGCAGGTCGTGCAGCGGTTGGCCATGTTTCCGCAATGTTTGCGCCCGCGGCGGTGGGAATTTATGTAGTACCGTCTGCCTGTGGCGGTCTTGCATGTTATCCATACGCCGTGGATGGTGTTTGATGTGGTCCGTCCGCCGCGGTCGGATGTTTGCTGTCAGTTATATCCTAATCGCTACCACGGATTTTCCGCGGAGCGGTCGGGAGTATTTTTACTGCGACCATGGCGGACGGAACACGTTTCCGTCTGCCATCCTAATCGGCCCCTTAGTCAATTAAATGTAAAATCAAAAGTCCTTAGATGGGCAAGGAAGCAGGCAGTGGTGAAAAGGGCTTCACAACGAAAGATAGCCACTGGACATGGTCCCGGGGTAGCCATTGACTTTGGACGGGAAAGCTTCAAGCAGGAGAAATCTGAATTTATCACCCAGAGAAGGTGCCTTGCTAGCTTGATACTTCTGGCACCTTCACCTATGGAAGCTTTCTACCTTTGGACGTGGTCACTTTTATTCGATCTCTGATTCTTACAATGAGGCAATGCAGCAGGCTGTAACCAAAGAGGGCGTCCCAAGACCAGATGCCTTCTCCACAAGGTCTCGCTAGATTGAAATTGGCTTGGCAGGTTGGTCCCAGTCCTTCGGACATATTTGCAGCCAAAAAGTTTCTAAATGCCTTCAGGAAAGGATAGAAATACTCTTTGACACCAACTAAGTGTCCAAGACAGTACCTGGGAGTGAGGACTTACTCCAGCAAAAGCCAGCAGCAGGCTCCAGGCCAGGTCCAGATGCAACTGGTCAGCTTCGCAGTATCAGAGAAAGACATCTTTTAGATTGTTTTGACCTTGTAGCTTGAATAGGAGGGCAGCATTCTGGCCCTTGGAGTCCACTTCTTTGTTCTGAGTACAAGAGAGTGAGCAGATCCAGTCTTCATCGCTTCTCTCTGGTCACAAACAGCAGGTCCAGTCTTCTTCGGTCTTCCACAGGTCCACAAACTGTTCTAAAGGAGTTACGGTGGGTTCCACATTTGTGTCTGACACCAGCCTGTAAGCGGGGGTCACTCCTGGCCCGTCCATAACCACTAAGGTATAAGTTCCAAGGTTCAGCCCGGCCCACTTTTGCAGTGCTTCCTGTGTACCCTACTGCAAACAATTCCACACTGACCCTCTCTGCCTAAATCAATGATGGTGAATCCCTTCTCCCTTTGCACAGAGCCTCTGTGCCCACCCAGAAGTGTGGCCAGAGAAATGAGTAACCCCTCTCCTGTGGTTACTTTAAACCAGTTTTTGAGACTGTTCCTCTCTCACTGGCATTTGGGCCTTCCAGTAAACAATAGTGAAGTAGTGTGGCTCACTGGTTAGAGGCGGCAGATCCGAGAGCAGAGGACGGTCCGGGACCAGGGTTCGATTCCCGGCGCGGCAGGTTTCTGGACCAGGGTCAGCGGACTCGATAATTCTCTCGCCTCGGTGCCCACTCTGATCAGCGATCACACTCGGCAACTCTGGGCATTAGCTTGCCTCATCTTCACTAACGGCCCCACCAGACCGCCGGGGATGCCTGGTCTCACCCTGGAGATACCCATTAAGGGACCATCTCTCAGGGAAGCCAGGAAGGGTTTCGCAGCGGTCGAAGCGCCTTGGGACCCTACGGGTAAGTAGTGCGCTATATAAATGCCTATACATTTACATTTACATTTACAATGTTTAGGATGAACCCTTTTCCACGCAGGCAATGGCAACGTGGTAGTTACAACAACCGCGTTGTAACAACACATATCATTACTCCGCAAGTTATTGTGTTGGATTCAAAATCCAACACCTTCCCTTCTGTTGCACAGACTGGGGTTGGAATAGTAAATTATACTATTCCAACATCCAGCGCCCTCCCAGAACAAGTCGGTGCTACGACTTGCGGAGTAATGGTATGCTTTGTTACAATGCGGTGGTTGTAACAACTGCGTTGTAATTGTCTGTGGGGAGAAAGATTGCATATGAAGGTGGCATATTCGCTTAGGGCTCTGATAGCCGGTAATTTTTAACTCTTGTAACATGTGGCTCTGAACGTTCAGACATGTAAAGTAGATTCCTGGCTTACAGCTACATTGCATGGTCACATTTTGGAGGAGTTGAGCGCTCTCTTTTGTATCAAGCCTTGACTTCGTTTTTTTTTCATTTTTTTTTAACTGAGGAGGCATTTTTCAACTCTATCCATTCTTTTAGCCAACGCCCCTTCTTAGGTTTCATGTCTCAGGGTGTGACGCTCTCTACCTTTGTTCCTGCTAGATTAGAGCTATCTCAGTCTGATTTTAACTCCCTCGATGTCGGATAGACATTTAAGATTTCCCTGCCCCTCGTGGAAAAAAACATTGCTTTGTTTGTGGGTAACCGCTATGGGCGTCTTGGTGACAACCCTTCTGTTTCCACTACAAATTGCTGGATACGTCATGTATTTCTTTAGTTTACGAGTCCTCTGGGACGCCCCTTTTTTTTATAGTACACGAGGGAAACGGCTATATGAGGGGCAGAATGTAAAGGTGTGCTATCCCTGGCATTTGTATAACTGCCACCTGGTGTTCCACGCTGTAACACTACTATCTCAAAACAACGAACAAGGGCTTTGACTCACCACCAGTAAAGCAGAGTCTATTACTAGAATCAACAAAGAGAATGCCAATACTGAGACCAGTTTCAAAAACAAACCTTATTATATTCAAAGCTAGCAAACAATCAATTATTAGCCAAATATTGGAATTTATCCATCATTATTTATTTCTTTTGTGCAAAATCTTTTTTGAAAAAACACAACCAAAATGAAAAACTTTTCATATATATATGTATAAAGAAACAATGAGAAAAAGAGAGTTTTTTAAGGGGACGACAGACACTCCATACTATAGACAATTGGGACATGTATTCACCCTCACTCAGACAACACCCATTTTTCAGACATATTTACACTCCTTTCAACTCACAATATACCAAACATATAGCACAATAGACAACATGGAAAGCAAAAAGGTCAATGACTTAATGTCAAGTCAAGTCAAGTCAAAGAATTTGTATAGCGCACTACATACCCAGAGGGTTTCAAGGCGCTTAGGAAGGGGGGGGATTACTTGTCAAATATCCAGGTTTTAAGTTGCTTTCTGAATGCTAGGTGGTTCTGGGTAAGGCGAAGGTATGCGGGGAGTGAGTTCCATGTTCTAGCAGCTAGGTAAGAAAAGGATCTGCCTCCCATGGTGGTCTTGTTGATGCGAGGTACAGTGGCGAGGGCTTGGTTGGAAGAACGTAGTTGGCGGGAGGGGGTGTAGAAGGACAGTCGTGAGTTGAGGCCTTCTGGACCGGTGTCGTAGAGTGATTTGTGTGCGTGGGTAAGCAGTCTGAAAGTGATTCTCTTATTGACGGGAAGCCAGTGGAGGTCTTTAAGGTGGCCAGAGATGTGTTCGTTGCGTGGGATGTCTAATATGAGTCTGGCTGAGGCGTTTTGGATTCGTTGGAGTTTCTTCTGGAGTTTTGCGGTAGTACCTGCGTAGAGGGTGTTTCCATAGTCCAGTCGGCTCGTGACCAGAGCGTGGGTGACTGTTTTCCTTGTGTCGGAGGGGATCCAGCGAAAAGTTTTTTTGAGCATGCGAAGAATGTTGAAGCAGGAGGAGGATACGGCGCTGACTTGTCTGTTCATTGAAAGTGAAGAATCCAGGATGACGCCTAGGTTCCGTGCGTGGTCTGTCGGGATGGGTGCTTTTCCGAGGGCTTCCGGCCACCAGGAGTCGTCCCATGCAGATGGGGATGTACCTAGGATGAGGACTTCTGTTTTGTCTGAGTTCAGTTTCAGACGGCTTAGTTTCATCCATTCGGCAACTTCTTTCATTCCTTCGTGTAGGTTAGTTTTGGCGGTGCTGGGGTCATTGGTGAGAGAAAGGATCAGTTGCGTGTCATCTGCGTAGGAGATGATGTTGAGGTTGTGTTGGCGTGCGATGGCTGCGAGGGGGCTCATGTATACGTTGAAGAGGGTGGGACTGAGAGAGGATCCTTGTGGTACGCCGCAGATGACTTCAGAGGCCTCTGACGTGAATGGTGGAAGACGGACTCTCTGGGTTCTTCCGGTGAGGAATGAGGTGATCCATTCAAGTGCTTTTCCTTGGATTCCGATGTTATTGAGGCGTTGTAACAGTGTTTTGTGGCAAACTGTGTCGAATGCTGCAGAGAGGTCAAGGAGGATGAGGGCGACGGTGTCACCATTGTCCAGTAGAGTTCGAATGTCGTCTGTAGCTGCGATGAGGGCGGTCTCAGTGCTGTGTTTTGCTCTGAATCCGGATTGTGAGGGGTCGAGGGATTTGTTGGCTTCGAGGAAGGCGGCGAGCTGGTTGTTGACAGCTTTCTCGATGACTTTGGCCGGGAATGGTAGGAGCGAGATGGGGCGGTAGTTTTTGAGTTCGGTGGGGTCCGCTGTGGGTTTTTTCAGAAGGGCGGTGAGTTCAGCGTGTTTCCAGTCTGCCGGAAAGGTGGCGGAGATGAAGGAGCAGTTGATGACGTCTCGGAGGTGCGGTGCTATGACGGAGTCTGCTTTGTTGAAGATGTGGTGAGGACATGGGTCTGTGGGAGAAGAAAGACTGTTTTTCAGAATACTTAATATAAAACAGTTTTAAAAAGATCCAAATATATACAATTTTTTGACAACAAGCTAAACAAACAAGGTCGACGCGTTTCGAACCGGACCCTTTGTCCGAGTCTCATCAGGACCAGACAGAAAATCTGAGTGTTTCAAAGCTTGAAGGTGTTAGCTCTCAAAAAAAGGAAAAGGTGTCTGCATGCGTTCTATGTAAGAGCGTGTCTCCTGGTACGGTTATTTTAAAGCACAGCAGCAAGTCGCCATGGAGGTTAAAGTATCAATGGTGTGGCTGCAATGTAGCCAGGCGTTGGTTGTGTGCAATTCTTTACTTGTGTTCAGCGCGGATGTAGGCGAGAGAGGTACGCGGCAGACCGCCACCGTCTTAATCAGGAATCTCACGCTGCATCAACCCGGACGCTGCTGCAAGGTCAGTGCGAGCCGGAGTCCAGAGGCAACCGGCTCGCTTCCGCTGCCCACTCAGTTGCTGATGTCGCACTTTGTCTGACTCCTCAGCTTCGTCTTCTCTGGCATTGGTTCCTCCTTCAGTGCTACCTTTTAGAGGAATAATTTTCGATTGTTGTTTGTCCCGCATGAAACTAGTTGCTGGTGTACGCTGCTCTCCTTAGCTCTGTGTAATTTGCTCAAGGTCACCCGCTGTTTTCCTTATATCCTCATGTCTAAGGATACCGCAAGGAAGTAATGAACACATTAATTACCATTAACCTCCATTACTGCAAGTCCTACTAGTCCAAATCACAGATTCCTCCTCTCCTGCCTTCCATTGAGGAGACTGGTGCCCTTAGGTTTTTTTAGGTCACGCCCTTGTGGTGTCGAGCTACAGTTTGCTTGATATTTACAGTAAGTGTGAAGTGAAAGGGAGCCTTTTATAGGTTAACCCCTGAAGGGGAGGAGCCAGAAGGTAAAGTCAAACTTTCTAAAGCCTGTAGATGCCTGTCAGGCAAGGGTTTAACCTCATGTATAAGGACCTTGATGATAAAGAATAGAATTCGGAGTAATGAGGATTGCCTATAAATTGCATATATGACAACATATAAATGGTTTTTAACTCCCTATTTTAAAAAATACAGACCTCTCACACTTAAAGAATCATATATAATGTTGCTTACTTCGGACACTGATGAATTGATTTTTCGCACTAGCACTTTTTTAAGAACGGCTATACGAGCGCGTAAGACGATGGAAAATCCCTGAAACTAGAAACTAGTCATTATGGTGTAACTATGTATATAATATAATGAAATGAAATTTATTGTGTTGTTATTGTATGATATTATGGTATGCTCTTCTGTATAATTCTTCTTTTTATCTTTTTGTATGTATTATATTTCAATGAATTATTGCTGTAATCGGTACTTTTATGAATTTTATGAAATTCGAATAAAGGTCTTTTGAACTTGAACTTGGACAACATATAGATATATAGATATATACATATAGATTGCATATATGACAACAGAGCAGTCAGGCTGGAGACTCCCGATTTGTAAGGCCAAAAATGGTGTTTGTTTCAAAGTCAGTCAACAGAAAAAAAAAACCCTACCTATTTTTTTTCATTGTCTCCTTTTTTCCTGTTTCGAAATGTTGACATGTAGGCGGTAAGCATTCCGGGAATTACCCGAGATATGTATGTTGGTTTTGTGTTTTTGAGGGTATGGCTTTCTCCACATGAGCGTTGTTTTATTTACATCATCATAAATCAGCACAACATAATTCATGACACCAAAAGAAGTCCAAAGCGGTTAAATTCACAGTGGGTAACCGGTGGTGTCACTAGAGTCCCTTGATGCACTGCAATTGATGTAAAATGGATTGTTTTTGTTTCAATTCTCTTTCCAAACAAACGTTATGCATACTGATGGGCTGCTTCAAAACCACCAGTATCACTACCATAGCTCTGATAACGAATTTGGATAAGGAAGTGGGAGAGAGTTTACATTGTTTTTGCCTAATCTCTAAAGGCAAGCATATCCTTCTATAGATGTGTTTTTCGAAATGTTTATATTTCTTCTGTTTACTGCGCAACCATTGGGTTGTTGTTATAAACTGCTCAGTGGATTTCTGAACTTGCTGTTGCTGTCAAAGCAATGTTGCTCACGGATATATTTATTTTTCTTAATGAGATCTAGAAAATGAATGAAAGGAAAATAATATGATTTCCCCTGTCAAGAAAATTACTGGTTGTTGGAATCATTCTCTCAGCGCTTTGCTGTGCCTTAAATTGTACAACAAAACATGCAATTTATCCAACACAAATGAGTCCTTGCTATCGGTACAGTGGTGATGGGCTGTCAGCCTTCATATATTTCAGGCAAGCTGGTCACGAAAGCTGGACTCAAATTATTCCGATTTGTTTTTAGTTTGAAATAAATAATATTTATATATTTTTGTTAAATGCAAAATCTTAAATTTTCTGCCAAAAATGGAATTACCAGCCAATCTATAATTGAGTCTTTAAGTGTGTTATACAATGTACAAGACAGGTTGCATTTCAGTGAGCATTCTTTTACATGAGTGTTACACAACTTGGACTGGGTCTCACAGCATTTATCAATGTGGTGATCAGGTCTTTACTGTAGTACTCCCGAGGCCATCCACCCGCAAAAAAAAATAGCATAATAGGGAGCCACGGCCAATGGCCAATAAGCCAAGGGAGCCATGGGGTGAAAAAGTTTGGAAACCACTGTTGTAGGTGGTGGTTTCCAGTGCTTGGCACCCACACCTAATTGTCAGCACCAGCACATATGATCATCTGCCACATTGTGGCACTGTTAGTTTAGAGAAGAGCACAACAACAGCAGTATTAATTTAATATGCATTAAAAATGACTAGTATCTGCCGCCAAGCCATTCTTATAGCGCTGGGTGGCATGAAGGAGTCTCAATTGTCACACTTATTGAAGTGTGCTGGTTAGTATACTTGTGTTGGTAGTGTCATTAGCAGTGAAGGCAGGGGAAATGGGTGGTGCAAGCTGCAGTGGACTACTGACAAGGTCCCTGGCCATTATTTTTTAGGCCGAGCCTATGCAGCATGTCTCTTAGAGTTATGCTGTATTCACTCTGTGGCTTTACAGCACACCCATTGCCTTTTTATTCATCCCTTGATTGTCGTTCAAAAATGCTTGCTTGCTAGTTGTTAATCCTTCCTCTTTGTCCCTCCTTTTCGTGTTAGGTCTACTCTTACAGAGCACCTCCCAATTAATGGTAACATTATTATTCTTGGTTTATGTGTTCATTTAGTGGACTATTTTTTCTTTGATTCCCGCTTGTGTCACTTTGTGCCCGTCTTTGGCAGTTCAGCTTCAGCACCCATCACTGAATCTCCCCGTCCCATTCAAATATTGAGATGATGTGGCAGACGCTTCAGATGCTGTTTTTGAAATTGCCTCTTTAATTTTCTCTGACTTACAAGTGAGACGATTTCCTCCAAGCCCCTCCCGCTTCCCTGCTTATTGCTTTAGCAAACCATAGTCACTGGACCTTCCGCAGGCCAACCTTGCAGCACAGTTAAGGGCAAAGCTTGAGCAACTCCTGTCTCATTTTCTCTGATGCTTGTTTATATAATGTGAACTCGAGCGACCCGAAGATGTTGGAGAGCTTGACATGAGCACTAGTTACATTGCCCAATATCAAATAAATGTTTTAAGGCATTTTTATAGAGTACAAACTCGACTGACCCAAAGGTATTGAAGCTCTTTACAAAAGTGCCAGTTACATTACACAAGGCCAGGTTAGCTTTTTTGTTTTTAGGTACGCGAAGATTAACTGATGTCGACACCACCTCTATTTATTCATTATTTCCCCTCTATATGGGAGCAGCATTTGTCCCTCCCACCTCCTCCCATGTCACTGCATGCCTGCTCCGCTGCCTCTTCCTGTCTTCCTCCTCCTCTCAGAGCTCTAATTTCCAAGCACATTCACGGCAGCCCCCAGGTACTGTGAGACATTTTTTTATTAGATAATGTGAACTCAAGCGACCCAATGGTGTTAGAGCACTTTACATGATCACTAGTTACATTACACAATGTCAGTTAACTTTTTGGGGGCATTTTCATAGAGTCCGAAGTCGACTGACCCAAAAGTATTGACGCACTTTGCAAAAGCGCAAGTAACATTGCACAATGTTAGGTTACTTTTTGGGGTTTTAAGTGTGTGGAGATTAAGTGATGCCAAGACCGCCCCTGTATATTAATGTATTCCCCTCTACCTGACAAATGGAAACAGCATTTGTCTCTCCCACCTCCTCCCATGCTGCTGCTTGCCCGCCCCACTGCCTCCTCCTGTCGTCCTCCTCCTCTCAGAGCTTTAATTTCAAAGCATAGTCATTGCAGCTGCGACTGTGAGATATTTTTTATTATAAAGTGTGAACTCAAGCAACCAAAGGTGTTGCAGCACTTTACATGAGTGCTGGTTAGATTATACAAGGTAAGATTGTGACTGTGAGACATGTTTTATTATACAATGTGAACTTAAGCGATCCAAAGGTTTTGGGGCACTTTACATGAGCACTAGTTACATTACATAAGGTCAGATACATTTTTGGGGGCATTTTAATAGAGCGCAAACTCACCTGACCCAAAGATATTGGGGTGCTTTAAGAAAGCTCCAGATATATAACACAAGGTCAGGTTAATTTTCTTGTTGTTAGATGCGCAGACATTAAGTGATGCCGACACCATCCCTGAGTCCATATTCAGTATTTCCCCTCTACCTGACAAATGGGTGAATTTTGCTGTTGTTTCTATGTCCAGTGCTCCTATACCCAGGGGGCTATGACAGAGGGCAGGGCTGAGGGCTTGCTGGTAAGCGAATGGTACGGACAGTGCTTTGAATGGACAACTCTGGAGAAGGGAGTCTTGTGAATAGAGGCATGTGGGAGGAGGAATGTGACGTTTCCCCATAGGAAAGTACTTCACTGTTTTTTCATTGGCTGTTGAATACTCTGGGGATGGAGTCGCACACAGAGTGATATAGTACTGTTGACTTGCATCAAGGCACTTGTCTTTCTGTCTGTGCGTAACAAAAGCCTCGGAATGTGTCCATAAATGTTTCCTGAGGCAAACATGTACTCCTGAATCACACTGCATGGCCCAGTGTGTAGTAATTGTGTCGGTCTCCAATCCGTGGTGAGCCAGCACCCAGGACAATGTGCTGCATGGCTAAACACTTCAAAGGTCCCAAAGGTGAGACCTATTAGCTATGCCAATGCTTGTTTTATAAATGAAGCACTGATGGTGATACCACATTACCATTGGCATTTACCCTCAGTAAGCATGATCTTCAGTTGAAAGTAGTCAGTAGGTTTTGAGGGTCGGATCTTGGGCCCTTGCTTGGCTGGTTGAGTGGCTGTTCTGCCAGCTACATCTATAGCACCTGTTTCTAAAGATGAACTAAGACACAACATCGATCAACATGATGCTATGTTTAAACTGAGCGCCATCTAAAAGAATAATGAATCTACTGCAGAGCTTAATTAGTGCAAGTGGTTGCAAACAGTAGACAAAGACATATTTCTCATTATGAGATTTTGAGCTAAGGAAGGAAGAAAGGGACTGAGAAAGGAGGGAAAGAACGGTTGACAAAATCGTGTCATTGAGAGAAAGCAAGGATGAAAAAGAGAACCTACCAGAAAGAGATTTAAAAAAATGGGAAGTATCTGTTAAAGAAAGATGCATGAGTCGGAAGCAGGGCTCCTTGATATTTGGCAACTATGTCATTCGATATACTGGCTGAATGTATTATCTATTATTATTACATTTTTTTTTACAAATTAAACACTAATTATTATCTATTATATTACTTTTTTTTTACAAATTAAACACTAATTATTATCTATTATTATTACATTTTTTTTTACAAATTAAACACTAATTCCTAGTGGATAGCAACGTGATGAATGAATGAATGATGTCATGTATATAGCGCATCTTTCACTCCGAGGAGCATCATGATAATTCCTAGGCACCCTGCTCTTGAAAACTTCCTGAATCTTTCTCATCGCGCACTTACAGCTTCTCTCGGTTTCATTTGTTTCTCAGCATCCTTCGCCACGATCACTCAGCGCTCCTAAAAGACTCGGTATCATGGCGGAATACTTTCCCAGACAAGACCCTGCTCTGCGTGAGGCCTGTACGCGCAGCGGTGCACCCTATTTGTAAATCAGTTCTCTCATTTCCTCACAGCAGAGGCAGCAGCAATAGCTTTGTTTTCCCCGGCATCAGAGCTGGAAGCATTAGCCTTCCGACTAGCCTCACACACATTGCATCTATAGCGCTGCATGGACGCAGGCAGCGCCAACTCTCGCTGTCGGTAACACTGCTCCCTCGTGTACATCGGGAAAATAGCACAATGCAGATGGTATTAGCTGAACGGGGATATTGGCAGATATTGTGTTAACTTGTGTCTCCCAATTCATCGTTCGAATGAAATCCACGCCTTCCATTAATAGGAGGGGAACTTCATCTCAATTTTTGCAATGGTGTAAAAAAGGTGTACTAATAAAATCTATTTGACCGGCAATCGTATCAAACACTTGACTCCATTTATGACGTTTTTTTATACCAATTTAGCATCTGAGTTGTTTGCTGAATTTCAATAAGTTTTACTGTGTTAAATGTCTTTTTTGGATTTCAAAATATATCTAATCAATAGCTGTTTTTTAAACAATTGATAATATGAAATGCTTCAGAATATCAATGGTGCCCTAATCTTGACCCGATATGAAATCATTACGTTTTCATTAACTAGGGTGAGGCAGTTTTTTATGTATATACATATCTTTGAGTTTATTTCAGTGAGCCGAGGCCGATGTCTGCTGCAATTACAGATCATTTCTGCCCTTGCAATAAACCCACCAAGCTCTGCACAAACATGGGGCAAGGCTAGTAAAGTCGGTCTGATCTAGTCGTTGCAAGGGTGGGATGCCCCTTCTGCATAAAGGAACGATCCTTTGTCCGCGTCACCAGGGCCCTGGCCCAATCCCTAACCCCTGTCGATAACCCAGTTGGCTTTGTGTATATTTTAGGCTATAAGGCCCACAGCCTCACTGCTCACAACATGGAATACACTCTTTGGGCTTGAATAACAAAGACATTTCGAGCCATTAAAATGGCCAAATTACACCTCTCAAGAATTCACACGAGGATTCCTGGAAGGTGTAAATATCTTTACTACTGTAGATTTCTCTGCAGCGTGTGTAGATATATCTGCAGTAGTAAACCTCGCGCAGGTTGGAGAATGTCATCACCTTACACACCATCACACCATTTTTATCAACTCTTCTGCCAGCCCCACATTTACTAGGCCAAGCCCTCAATTGTTTCAGGTCTTTCTGACTGGATGCAGTCAAGTGGTTTCGCTACCATCTTTTTGCTAAAATAATGTTAGTAGGATTTGGGGTAACTCAAAGCTCTGCTCTTTCACCTGTTTTTTTATATCTGTATTCAATCATTGGGGGAGCTATGCAGAAGATACGTATTTGCTTCTGATCTTTAAACAGCCCTCTTGATAGTTGTATTTCCCATCTCAGGGAATGCATCTCCACTATTTAAGGATGGAGGCCTTTCAAAAACTGTGGCAATAAAAATGAGATTTGATCACCCGTGGTGATAACTCATTTTGGTTTAACAGTCTGTTATTGCCTGAATGGAAAACCTATCTCTTCAACTGTGGTCCACCTGCGTTCAGCTTCTCTATACTTTGAAAAAGATTCTGCCTTTTCTTCCGATGGTGATGTGTGCCACAATTGTTGTGGTTACAGGTTTGTGTAACTGTTAAGTTTGGCGAGTGTCTCGTGGCTGGAACGTGGAAGGTTGGAGGGAACTTGGAATTTAGGGGTGGAATGTGTACCTTTGAATGTGGGCAGTTGTTTCTTCCTGACTGCCCTGCTGGTTGTATTGTGCTTAGCTCCAATTAAAGCTTACCTTTTTGGATCCCTGCATCATGTGTTTATTGACCAGGCACATCCTTTCATTGGCAAAAATTCGGTGAACCTGCCACACATTGACAACCAGAGGCAGCAGATTTTTGCGGCACTGCAGTGAACATTTGTGCCATCTTCAAGGTGGGAGCACTGCACTGGTTTTGTTTTCATTGAAGATAGTAGTACCTTAGATGGTAAAGTCAAGTAACAGAATGTGTATTATTTTCGGCTTCTATGATCTACGCTTTGAGATGGGCCTCTGAAATACTGCTGTGTTTCAGTTTTGGCAATGTGCATTTCAGTGCAGTCATCAGTGCACTCACTGTCACAGCGTAGGTGTGTCTGCACGTCGGGACATCTGTGGAGAGCAAGAAGTTTGGATCCTGTTTCCATAGCAATGGAAGCACATGCAGAAAGACGAGTGATGGAGCACCATATATGGAAGTCGAAGAAATAACTACAGGAGTATAACCTGTTAACCCAGGTGAGACCTGGTAAAGTTTGCAACAAACAACAATGTCTCAACTGGAAATCATTAAAACAGGACAGAGAAAACAGTGATATAAATCACAGCGGGAGGAGACAAAGGAAGGGAGACCAAAACGAAGATGGTGAAGTGAAAGGGTTATTATTTGTAAGTAGTTATAGCAGCACTACATACAATGTAATATACAATGACGATACCACAAGAAGTGAGCACTGAACGTGCTAGTGATAGTGAATGGTGCAGTGATACAGGGGTTGGAGAACCCAGCCTTATGGGCCTGGCGGCGCAGGGCACGCCTTAAATCCCCGAGTTCACCTACCTTGTTGAACAGAGACACAAGACACTCTGTTGGGCGTAGAAATCCAGGTTTATTAGCTGCAGCTAAGCACAGTTGTCCCAGAAGTACAGGGTATATTCTGAGGAGATTGCCACTTCAGTCCGTGACGTACCATCTTTTATAGCACACATATTTACAACGTATACTCCCAGTATATACAAAGCAAGCCAATAGGGAAAGTTGGAAAACAAGCTATCAGGTGTCCCAAAAACGCCCCTCTTTCAAACCCTGTGTGTCACCCCTCCCCACAAATTAATCAGTGCTAGTACCGACAATCCAATTTGCAGTTGGCAGGACATATTTGTATGCCTCAAAGGATAGTTGTGTAACAAGAGAACACAAGGAGAGAATAGTGAAGGCCAGTCGGGTAAGATAATGTAAGGAAAGAATAGGAGAAGCCAAATAGTCAGTAGAGACAGGGATCAATCAACCCAGACATGGATTAGTGAACTCGGCCAGACCCTGACATTGGTTTCGTAAACAAGGGCAGGGGGTTACTTTTTAACAGCAGAGACATGTAGCAGCTGGAAGAAGGCAAAAACACTCCGTTCGCCGTGCTGCCTAAGTGAGGGCAACACAAAATGGCGACGGGACACAAAATGGAGGCTAAATACGGGACGGAGTCGGAAACCGAAGAACCTCAAACCCTCCTTTTGCCATTACTCAGGCAAAACACAAAGGACTCAAGTTAATCTGAGTCAATGTCAATGGCCATGAGGTTGTCGAGCTGTTGCTGGAACATCATTTTAATGTTCTCTGTTTTCTGTGGCACAGGCCTTGGGACACACATGGTGGCACAAAGACCACAGATGGCAGGGCCACACTGTAAACAAAGACAACAAGAGAAAATTATGACCAAAACCATTCCAAGGAAGGTTAGTATCTTCCATCCCCAAGTGGACAATAGTCCCCAAAACCATCCTATCACAGTCCAATCTCCTGTGTCCTGGTGTACAGGCTAGGAAATTACATGCAACCTAGAGATGGCTTGGTATACCGTAGGGGCATTATCAGGAATGTAAATACAACAACTAGACCCGATTAATTTACATACTCCTTCACGATCTGCAAGGACAATGTCTAGAATCATCCGGTTCTGCAAAGTCATAAGGCGATCTGCCTGAAGTGCGGCTGTCAGATTATTCAAGGCTCCAGAAGTTACATTTATGGTAGCCTCAACAACCCAACATGACTGTCTGATGTCTCTGCTGTTGGCCATTGGGCCCCAGAAAGTAAGCAACCCTTTAATAAAGGCACCTCCTTCTTGTGCTGCTGTGTCTTTAGAATCAATAACCCCTCTGCCATGTCTTTTTCTATGATGACCTGAAGGAGCATTATATGTTGGAGGGAGAAGAAAAGCCACATAACAAGTTCCAGAAAAGTAGGTAGGAAGCCACGTATAGGTTCTATCATGACAGACAAAATATGTGCCTTGTGATGGTACTAACGGTGAAGAAATCTGAGGTGAATAAATATACGTATGGGAACAAACACTCTTTTCCTGTTGGTTTTTAACATTTTGACCATTTATCTGCAAACAGAAATTACCTCAATGGGGTACGGTCTAAATTGGTGGGGATCTCCTTTGTCTAGCCGTATCTGTAAGGCTAGTAACATAACGAGTCACGTTCCAGCCATCATATGCTCGTTTCATATCAACGGGAATCTTACTAATTTCAGCAATTCTAGCCATGGCCACTATTCCATTTATCAAAGAACTGTGACTAAAATCTGCTCCACCACCATATGGACTACCAGGAGGATATCAAAGTTGATTCTGATATATATTATAAAACATGGCCAAATAGGCCCAAGCGGAGCCTTCGTAGGAAAATGGAAGGACTAAATATGGCATCCCTCTCTCTGTGTTATGGGGCATGAGCCCACAAACCCAACAGTCAGTAGTATTGACTACCAGTTGATGCTGATGCAACAACTGGATAAATGAATTGTTGATGTATTCTGTTCTCCTAATTTGCTCATGTTCTGAGAGTGTATAAAACTGATGTGGGGAGGCGGTGGTAGGCAAAGACAAGGAAACAGAAGTTGGAACAGGTGCTTGCTGCATAGTGTGAACAACCCAACTCACACAAGTCAATAAAATACATGAACATATTAAAATGCATAAGGTTATGCCACATGGACTAACCAACAATTTTTTATATTTACTTTTCATTTCTTGATTCTTATCACTCTTTTCCACTTTAATATCCATTCTCTAAAGCGTTGCTCACGGCAATCTTCCTAGATCACTTAGCTGTGATTATTTGCCGTCCTATGACACTGCCAGTCCTGCAGACCTACTGTCATTACTCAGGTCATAGTCTAAGACTCCTACCGTGACCCTGCAACTTGATGGATAGTAGAAAAAGAAATGTCTCTCAAAAAGTGTGATCAGAAAAAGAAAAAGGGGAAAAAAAGTTCAATTGTCTTTGATCGATCTGGATCTTAAGTTGTACAGAGTCTTATTAGGTACAGTTTGTTCTCGAAACAAAGTCTCTGAATCTACTGTGTTCAATCGTAGATGTGATGGTACAGCTTCTTGCAACACGTCGTCGTCTTCTTTCTCAGAGTTCGTTCGATCCAGGCGTGCACTACTGAAAGGTACAAATTGAGGGACCCTTTCGCCTTCACTGTCACTTGTACCCTTGCGGACCCACTGATCAAAAGGTAAAGGCAAAGGTACCGTCTTACAGCTCACGCCATGGACCCAATTCTTCTTCCCGACGACCTTTACTGCTGTACGTGTTGCTAGCAGAAATTGCAGAGGCAGGCCCCAACGAGGTTCCAGATTCTTTTTCCCCTGGAAATTCTTTATGCAGACCCAGTCACCGGGTTGGATGGAATGACCTGGATCTGCAGCGGCCTCTGGCAAAGCGTTTTGAACCTGTTGGTGAAGAACAAGCAATTTACTGGTGAGGTCATGCAAATAGTCAATCAACATTGGATACGGGATGTCAGAATACTTTTTAGATCGAGGGACTCCCCAGACATTAGCTGGGCGCCCAAAAACGACCTCGTATGGGCTGAGTCCTAAACGAGAATGTACAGTAGTTCTCATGGATGAAAGTGCCAAAGGTAATGCGTCAGGCCAAGCAAGGCCCATGCTGGCCTGGATCTTCACCAGTTTAAGCTTGAGAGTGCCATTATAGCACTCTACCAAACCTGCTGACTGAGGGTGGCTTGCCGCATGGAATTTCTGCCTAATACCAAGACTTGCACACACCCTCTGCATGATTTGGCCTACAAATTCACTTCCATTGTCACTCCAGACAATTCGCGGCAAACCAAACCTCTGGAAAAATTCCTTCAAAAAGACTTTGGCAGTAGACAAAGCAGTATTGTCCTTTAGGGGGTAGGCCTCTATCCATCTGGAAAAGGCACACACCACCACCAGAACATGCTTGAGGTTATTACAGCGTTCCATATGAATGTAATCAATTTGTAATACCTCAAAAGGGTACGTAGGGGGAGAAAAATGACCTGCTGGAGTTAGGGTTCCCTTTCCTGGATTATGCATTAAACAAATGATACAATGTTTCACCACATTCTCCGCATATTTAGGAATTCCTTCATTCTGCCATACTGGAGCCAGAAGTTTGCATATTCCTTTTCCACTGATATGGGCTGGACCATGCGCCATAGTAACTACAAGCAGTACATAGGCGTCTGGTAACAACCAACGCTGAGGTTCTGACAATTCCGTCCAACACCCTGTCGCATCCAACATTCCCGTACTTTCTCTCCACTTACTCAATTACTTTTCAGTAGCCTCTTCTTGAATCGTTCTCACACTTTCTATTGTGTCCTCACACATTCCTCCCTCTCTAACCCATCTTGCAAGGCCTGCAATACACATGCGACTCGTAGCATCTTTCGCTATTTCTTTTGCTACCTCATCTGCAAAAGCATTCCCACGACCCACATCATCAATGATCTTCTTATGAGCACTACACTTTACTATTGCTATTTGGGTAGGCAAAGCAAGTGATTTGAGGAGGTCAGTTACCAACTGACCATGCTGTATCTTAGTCCCATGGGAAGTAAAGAATCCTCTTTCCTTCCACAAATAACCGAAGCTATGAGCCACGCCAAAGGCGTATTGGCTATCCGTGTATACATTCACTCTCTTTCCCTTACCCAACACACACGCTCTTGTCAGGGCAATCAGTTAAGCTGCTTGGGCTGAATTCTGTGCAAAGCGTGCTGTCTCCACTACTGTATACAAGGTGGTAACAGAATAGGCCGCAGTCGTCTCGCCATTAGGAAGTTTGAAACAAGACCCATCCACCTATAGGATCCCATCCGGGTCCACAAGTGGTGTGTCTTTTAAGTCTATTCTGCTTTTCGTTTTCTCCTCTGTTCGGAGAAAACAATCATGCTGTTCTTGAGTGTTTTTCTCTTCCGGAATGGGTAACAACGTTGCTGGATTCAAAGTATTGCACCGCTTGATGTGTATATGACTAGCCAAGAGCGTCAGCTCATATCCAGACAAGCAAGCACTCGTAAGATGTTGTGTTTTTGTTCTGTTCAAAAGAGTATCTACTGCATGTGCTACCATAACAACAAGAGTGTTATCTAGTACCAATCCAGCAAATTGATGAATGGAAATCGCTGCTGCTGCTGTAGCTCTGAGACAACTAGGCAATGCCTTGGCTACTGGATCCAATGTAGCCAAAAAATAGGCACATGGCTGTTGTTTGTCTCCAAATTCTTGTGTTAAAACTGACAACGCGCAACCTTCTCTTTCACGAACGTAAAGTGTGAAAGGCTTACTGTAATCCGGAGTACCTAACACAGGGGCAGAACACAAGGCAGTACGTAAGTCAGAAAAACTCTTCTGACATTCATCAGTACAAGGAAGAGGTTGGGGTGTATCTTTCAGCGTAAGTGCCAACAAAGGTTTAGCCAACAAAGAAACATTTGGAATCCACTGTCTACAATAAGGGGTAATGCCCAGAAAGGCACGCACCTCCCTTTGTGTGGATGGTACAGACATTTGTGCGATTGCTTGAATACATTCTGGGGTCAATCGTCTTCCCTCCTTCGACAAGATATGACCAAAATAGGTAACCTCTTGGCGTCATTATTACAACTTAGAGGGTGACACCTTGTGATGCAGGTCAGACAAATGGCACAACAATGAAACAGTCACATCCTTACAAACATCCTCTGAATCAGCAGCAACTAACAAATCGTCCACATACTGAATAAGAGTGGCACCAGGGGGCAAAGTAAAAGCATCAAGCTGAGATTTTAAAGCCTGACTATAAATGGAGGGACTCTCACAATAGCCTTGAGGTGCACGTTTGAATCGAAAACTTCGGCCTCTGAGAGAGAAGCCAAAAATATCCCTACTTTCTTCAGCAATAGGAATGCTGAGGAAAGCATTTTTGAGATCAATAACCGAGAACCATGCCGCTGAAGCGGGTATCATAGTGAGCAAGGCAGTAATATCTGTAACAACAGGAAACTGGGGAACAACAATTTTGGAGACCTCCCGAAGATCGATCACAAAGCGATATGCAGGAGGCTGAGTAGGACCAGTGCGTTTAAGAACAGGTAGAACAGGACAATTACAAACATTGCCTTTCGTTTCTTCGACCACACCCTTCTGAATCAGATCATTCATAATAGCCAACAAAGCTTGTTCACCATCATTGGAAATTTTATTCTGAGGAATGCATGGCAATTTAACATTAGGATTAATAGTAACCACGTAGGGCGGAATTTGGAGCAGACCAACATCATTTGGACCCGTAGCCCAAAGCTTCGAAGGAAGAGAATGCAATTCCAGGGGGAAATTGGTCCTTCGATAAATACATAGGAGAAACCAATTTCTCACCTAAGGTAAGATGCACACCAGAGGGGGAACAATACAATGTTGCGTAAAGACCTTTCAACAAATCCAAACCTAACAAATTCTCGCTGCAACCAGTCGTCAAAATAAGCGGAGCCTCCAAATTGTACGGACCAATCGAAAGAGGCAAAGGACAAGAAACCGGATTACTAACTGGGGCGCCAGAGAATCCTACAGAAACGTTAGTTAAGCCAGACAAAGGTGCCCCAGGGAGTTTGGAGTGAATGATAGAACTTCGCATTGCACCAGAATCCAAAAGAAATGGCTCTGAAACACTGTAACGGGGTGTACAAAATGATGCCACGCATGCAGAACTCCATGTCTCCCGACGAGGGGCTACGTTGTGAAAAGGGGAAGTTCGAGGGGAGGTCCGACCTAACTATTGTTCCACCCCCTCCCCTCTCTCTGTCACCATCACAGAACCCGTTCGCGAGCTGGACGGAGCCGAATGACCTGGACTGGCCCTTTAACTCAGAAAGACAGGACGAGTGGGAGGAGCCGACTGACCTGCCCTGCCCCACAAAAGGAGATCCCGACGAGAAACAGGTGTGCTTGTTCACCTGGAGGACGGAAGGAGAGAGAGTGCAACAGACGGAGATTCAAGAGGAGGAAGGTATCGACCGGAGGAGGACCGAAGTACTGGTGGAGAGACCCGGAGAAGACGTCGGAACCACAGAGAGCCGAACAGCCGCTGAACAACTCAGGAGTCGGACCCCAGGAGAAGAACTGCGTGCAGAGTCGGCGCCTGCCCAGGACGGAGGAAAGCCAGGAGGCCACCGTTCCCACGAGCCGCCCAGCCACTCACCCAGGGGAGGTGCGTGGCTTCTCCAGGTACGTGACCGTTTGAGGGGCTGGGTCGGAGGTCAACGTACACTAGGTACAAACCCGCGGGACGTATAGTTTAAAGGTGTTACTCATGCACAGGTCACCACCGCTCACGCGTTAATTGGAGCACCGGGAGTCCCCTCACTACCCTCCCCCTCACTTCGTGATTGTAGAAACAGACCCTGATACTGTTCTTTCTTTTCTTTTCCTCTGGTGGGGTGATCGCTGGAGAGCTACTCCTCAAGTCGGGACGGACTCCGAGGACGAAGAAAGCCCTACCCGACGACCGGAAGGGAACCGGAAGAAGGAGAAGGTCGTACATCGCCGACGGAGTAGAAGCCGTTCACCGAGGAAGTTTCTTAACAGACAAAGCTGTACCGATCAATTACTTGCTTCAATAAAACCGAAGTTACCCAGAGCTCGCTTGTTGCCCTTGTCTCCGGCGCCGCAACCCGCTCCAATTATAACAGTGGTGGAGAATGCGGGCAGTCTAAATCTCGATATAGGGATGGAAACCATTCTGCAGGAGCTCGTGAAGGGACAGGAGAAGCTAGGATGGGTGGCGGAACAGCAGTTAACAGCAGCCCAGGCCGACCGGGAAATCTTGAAGAAAGCCCTCGCCGCACGGGAAGAATTGCAACAACCCTGGGTAGATCCCGTGGCCACAGGGGGATCACGGGGAGAAGGTACTATCCCCCACGGCACCTCGGCAGTGGCTTTGCAGAAGTACCATGCCGGCGACGACCCGGATGCGTTTTTGCTGAATTTCGAGAGGGCCGCCAGGGCCTGTGGGTGGCCCATCAGCAAATGGCCCTTCTTCTTGGCCCCTCTCTTGTCAGGGGAGGCGCAAGCCGCCTATCAGGTCGCCAACCCGAATGGGGATACATCCTACAAAGACATAAAAACCATCATCCTCGATCACCTAGGGCTGGATCCCGAGGCCTACCGCATTCGGTTTCGTAAGGAAAGAGGCACCCCCGGAGAGACACCCAAAACCTTATTTGTGAGGCTAAAGATGGCCGCCGACAAGTGGCTGACTCCGCAAACCAGCACGAAAACCGAGATAATGGACCGCATATATCTTGAACAGTTTCTGGAGGCGCTTCCGTTTGCAACACAAAGGTGGCTCCGCCAACACCACAACCTGTCTACAGCGGACGCGGTGGAAATGGCCACCACATACTCAAGAGCCCAACCCCGCACCACGGGCTGGGAACACGAGCGCCACCCGAAGGTGCCCGTAAAAACGGAGAGACGACCGGTACCGAGGGCCTTGGAACCTCCCAAACCTCGTCCTTGGAAGCCGGAGGTGCCCACCAGCTCTGGGCCGCAATGTTTTGATTGTGGAAACTGGGGCCACATTGCCAGGTTTTGCCCCTCCAAGAAAAACCAAGATGAACCGATGGAGGTGGGGTACCTGCCAAGGACAGTCCTGTACTCCGCCGAGATGGGGAGCACGTATCGGGTAAGTGTACAGGTGAACGGAGTGGTCATACAGGCTCTACTAGACTCGGGGTGCAGGCAGTCAGTTATTCAGACCCCTCATGTCCTTGAATCACAATACCTAAGATCGCAAACAGTAGCAATAAGATGCGTACATGGGGATGTGCGGACATACCCTTTAGCAAAGTTGCCGATACACCCCAAAGGCGGGCCACCACAGTCAGTACGCGTAGGCGTCCTAGATACCCTTCCAGAGTCCTTGATCATAGGCACAGACAATCCACAGTTCCTACACTGGTTCAGGCAAAGTTTGGGAAAAGGGGACCAACATACACCCTCTCCGAAACCAGCTCTTCTGACACCTGAACCCTGGGTTCTGGATAGAAGTTTCAAGTTCGCCCAGATAAATGACAGCTCCCTTTTAAACGCTTGGGAACAGGCCCATAGAGAGACCGATGACCCTCACCCCAAATACCCCAGATTTATCATTTCCAAGGACCTTTTGTACCGTCAGGCTAAAGAAGGTGAACCCGAACAGTTGCTGGTGCCTGTCTCTTACAGAGAACAGATCCTATTCTTCGCCCACTCACATCTAACGGCTGGACATACCGGGAGCGAAAAGACCACGCAACTAATATTACGGTTCTTTTACTGGCCCGGTATTTACAAGGATGCACAACGGTATTGCCAGGAATGCAGTATCTGCCAAACCATGAATATGACAAGACCTCCCGCAGTGCCTCTCCAACCGCTCCCCATTATTGGGAAGCCGTTTGAAAGAGTCGGTATGGACATCATCGGTCCGTTGCCCAAAACACGAAAAGGGTACCAGTATGTGCTGGTCTTGGTGGATTACGCCACTAGGTTTCCGGAGGCCTTCCCCCTCACGGCTACCACTACTAAGCAAGTAGCCGATAAAATGATCGAACTGTTTAGTCGTGTGGGATTCCCTAAAGAACTGCTGACCGATCAAGGGACCCCATTCGTCTCCAGGTTGATGAAGGAGGTATGCAAATGCTTAGACGTGCACCAGATCCGGACCACAGCATACCATCCCCAGACGGATGGCCTAGTTGAGCGCTATAACCGCACCCTAAAGACCACCTTGCGGAAAATGCTAGAAGTGAATGGGAGTGAATGGGACCAAATTCTTCCCTTGGCGCTATATGTCATACGAGGTCAACGACAAAGCAGTCTGGGCGTTTCATCCTTTGAGCTGCTATATGGTCGTCAGCCCCGCTCATTGATGGAAATGACCAAAGAAGCCTGGGAGAACGAGATTCCAGAAGAAACTTCAGCTACCCTGGACTATGCACAGAACCTCAAGTCCAAACTGGGGAAGCTCCGCGACCTGGCATATACCAATATGGAGAACAGTCAAGAAAAGCAGAAACATTTCTACGACAAAGGCAAGAAGTGGAGACAATTGAGGGTAGGGGATTGGGCCCTAGTATTATTACCCTCATCCACTCAGAAATTTCGTGCCAGTTGGACAGGGCCTTTCCGAGTTAGCAAAACCATTGGGAAAACCACATACTGTCTCCAAATCGGACCCAGAAAGACGCAAACCTACCATATCAACTCCCTAAAGAAGTGGTTAGGAGCCCCCCCAACCGACGATGGGGGAATAGAGACTAATAACGTTCTGACAGCCTCTACCCAAGACCAGCTGAATATCAACGATGAGCTGACGCAAGCGCAAAGACAGGACATACAGACCATCCTGAAACAGCACGAGGGACTGTTCGCGGATCAGCCTGGGCTGACTAACCTGGCAGAACATCAAATCAACACTCCACATGGAAAAGTTATCCACATAAAACCCTACAGAGTGCCTGAGGCCCGACGGGCAGCCATACAGAAAGAAGTTCAAGACATGTTGGATCTAGGAGTAATAAGGCCTTCCACCAGCCAATGGTCCAGTCCAATCGTAATGATTCCTAAGCCGGACGGGAGTCGGCGCTTCTGTATGGACTTCAGAGCCCTCAATGAGATATCGGAATTTGACGCATACCCAATTCCCAGAGTAGATGAACTTATCGAACGCCTCGGGGAAGCCCGATACATAACAACACTGGACCTTACCAAAGGTTATTGGCAGGTGCCTTTACGGGAGGAGGACAAGAAGAAAACCGCCTTCAGTACACATGAAGGACATTACGAGTTCACCGTCCTCCCGTTCGGTCTTCACGGGGCACCTGCCACCTTTCAGAGGCTTATGAACACCGTACTGGCCCCCGTTTCATCCATGGCATCAGCCTATCTGGACGACATCGTCATTCACAGCAAAACATGGGAAGAGCATTTGCAACACATACACCAGGTGTTTCAAGTACTTGAAAATGCCGGACTGAAAGTGAACTCCAAGAAATCACGGCTAGCCTTCCAGAAGGTGAAGTACCTTGGGTACGTCTTGGGACACGGCATGATAGAACCACAGATAGAGAAGGTCAGAGCTATTATGGACACTCCTTTCCCCTCCACCCGGAAAGAGATGAGGGCCTTCCTGGGGTTGGTCGGGTACTATAGGAGGTTCATCCCTCAATTTGCCAATATAGCCGCACCCCTTACTGACGCCCTCCGCCAACCCGGTAAGTCCAACTCCCCCATCAAGCCCTCTGAGAGCATGGCCGATGCCTTCAATCAGTTAAAACGAATCCTGACCACTACCCCGGTGCTCACATCCCCTGACTTCTCAGTCCCGTTTCTGCTACATACGGATGCCTCTGAGTATGGAATAGGTGCCGTATTGTCCCAAGTTGGTAAGGACGGACTAGAACACCCCGTGGTATACGTCAGCCGCAAGCTCTTTCCCCGAGAACTCAAATATGCCACCATTGAGAAGGAGTGTTTAGCTGTGCGATGGGCTATTGAAAAGCTAGCATACTATCTAGAGGGTCGACCATTCCTCCTGTACACTGACCACGCTCCCCTCTTGTGGATGTCCAGGAACAAATCTAACGACGCAAGGGTGATGCGCTGGTTCCTGGCCCTCCAGCCGTATTCCTTTACGGTGCATCATAAGAAGGGAACTGAAAACGTTAATGCGGACTACCTGTCCCGTCATCCCCTCCCCGATCGGGAGCGTCCTAGGGGGGAGGTGTGTAACGGGGTGTACAAAATGATGCCACGCATGCAGAACTCCATGTCTCCCGACGAGGGGCTACGTTGTGAAAAGGGGAAGTTCGAGGGGAGGTCCGACCTAACTATTGTTCCACCCCCTCCCCTCTCTCTGTCACCATCACAGAACCCGTTCGCGAGCTGGACGGAGCCGAATGACCTGGACTGGCCCTTTAACTCAGAAAGACAGGACGAGTGGGAGGAGCCGACTGACCTGCCCTGCCCCACAAAAGGAGATCCCGACGAGAAACAGGTGTGCTTGATCACCTGGAGGACGGAAGGAGAGAGAGTGCAACAGACGGAGATTCAAGAGGAGGAAGGTATCGACCGGAAGAGGACCGAAGTACTGGTGGAGAGACCCGGAGAAGACGTCGGAACCACAGAGAGCCGAACAGCCGCTGAACAACTCAGGAGTCGGACCCCAGGAGAAGAACTGCGTGCAGAGTCGGCGCCTGCCCAGGACGGAGGAAAGCCAGGAGGCCACCGTTCCCACGAGCCGCCCAGCCACTCACCCAGGGGAGGTGCGTGGCTTCTCCAGGTATGTGACCGTTTGAGGGGCTGGGTCGGAGGTCAACGTACACTAGGTACAAACCCGCGGGACGTATAATTTAAAGGTGTTACTCATGCACAGGTCACCACCGCTCACGCGTTAATTGGAGCACCGGGAGTCCCCTCACTACCCTCCCCCTCACTTCGTGATTGTAGAAACAGACCCTGATACTGTTCTTTCTTTTCTTTTCCTCTGGTGGGGTGATCGCTGGAGAGCTACTCCTCAAGTCGGGACGGACTCCGAGGACGAAGAAAGCCCTACCCGACGACCGGAAGGGAACCGGAAGAAGGAGAAGGTCGTACATCGCCGACGGAGTAGAAGCCGTTCACCGAGGAAGTTTCTTAACAGACAAAGCTGTACCGATCAATTACTTGCTTCAATAAAACCGAAGTTACCCAGAGCTCGCTTGTTGCCCTTGTCTCCGGCGCCGCAACCCGCTCCAATTGTAACAAACACCCAACGCAACAACTTCAACATAAGGCCCATTCTGATCCACCGGAACTGATACTACTTCCTTACTTTGTCCATGGCTGTCCTAACTAGTGTGAAAATCCTGAGCCTCACCCTCAACACAATAATCTTCATTATAATATTGCGCAGACTGAGTATTCTGCTGATCAAAATAATTCAGAGAATTCTGAGGGGGAAAGGAACGCTGTCCTTGAGACAACGCACCTCACCCTCTACCTCTACGTAGTGATTGAAAACCACCACGGGCTCGCGGCCCTGGGAATCCACCATTACGCTGCAATAAAACCGGGCACCTATTCTTAAAATGACCTGCCTCTTTACAATAGGCACATTGATTAGGACGTAGCAAAGGTCGCGGAACAAAAAGTTCAGATTTTTGTAACAACCTCAGAAGCTGGGAAGGCTGTTGAAACTGGCGCTGGGCAGAACAAGGGGGGTAAGCCTGTTGCAAAAGAACCTTCGGTTTTAATTCCTTAGTCTTCTTCTCGATCTTATCTTTTTCCTCCTTATCCCTATTCTCATAATATTGAACAGTAGCTAAAATCTGTGCAGAGGAAGAAACAGCCCACAAACTTTATGAATCTTTCAACTTATGTGATAATTTTGGAAGTAAATTGAATACAAATGTATCCACAAATAGTCGCTGTCCACCTTCAGTACTCATATCTTGACCACTGTGGTCGATAAACGTCTCCTCAAAACGAGTAAAGAAATCGGAGACACTCTCATCTTTCTTCTGCTTACACGCAGCTTAATTATCCCAGTTAACACCTAAGGCAGGCATCATCGTTTTCATTAAAGTGATGATTCTACCAGGCAATTGTGTAATTAAATCATCTGGCTTAGCACCACCCACCTGTGCTGCATCTGCGGCAGTTATAGCAGCCCAATTACCACCTAAAGCTTGGTCGTGGTCCTCCCTAGGAATCTGAGCCCACAAAGCTTGTGGAACTACATTCCCCATCAGCATATCAATATCAGCCAAATTCATAATACACGCATCAACAGTCTGGGACAGCTCTTTATAATATCCAGCAGGATTTTTACGAGGGTCCGGTAAAGACTGTTTGAGCGCAAAAACTTCAGATCGTTTCCAGGGGACATGTACCCATATACGCTGGAAATGAGCAGGGCTACGCGGAACAGCGCCTGCCTGTGGAACTTCCTCTCTCCATACTGGAGGAACCTCCCTCTTAGGATAATGTTTCATTTTCTGCCGAACTGCAGGGTCAGGTTCAAGAATAGTCTGAGAAGAAAATAGAGACCTGAAAGCGACAAGTGTCCTAACGGCATCTTCAACTTCAGAATCCACAATAAGACCTTTATCGAACTTAGCCTGCACGTCCAACAGACCCTGAGGAGCTAGACCCAACTCCATATTCTCCCATCCTTTGACAAGATTGTCACACATAACATTAAAAACATATCTTTGTGTGGGCGCATTCCACTGCAAAAAGGTACTCAGTATATCGGGCACACTATACTGTGGACCACTCATGATCCATTTGTGAGCAAGAGAGTCCTACGCAATTCGCTCATCAGAACCTGGGATCTGACTACGGGACTGCCTTCGAGACAGAGCAGGAGTCAAGGAAAAAGACCCAAAGAAGGGGGAGAAAAGGCCAGAAACAGTATCGACCAACCGATTGCTAGCTGGGGGAGAATCTGACAGTAAAACTGGAGACAAGGTATTAAGCAAAGGAGGAGAAGGACTGGTCGTTACAAGAGGAACCGAGGGTAAAGGAGACTGAGGTACAGAAGTAGGTGGCAAAGGAGGGGGAGGTGGCAATGCAGGAAGGGGCAATTGTGGAAGAGCCGGAACAACTGACTGAACAACAGGTTGCTAGACAGGTGGCAACAATAAAGGTGCATTGGCTCCTGGTACATAAGGCGGTGTCAATCTCAACAAATGGGACATTAAGGGATCTTCGTCAAGATCCTTACTCTGTGGAGAAGTAGGCAGCACAGGGTAGCATCTATCTATTGCCATACAATGTTGTCTTTCTGAGACTTCAATCGCTCGATCAACCTAATTTTCTTTGAACTGCTGGGCAGCCTGTATAATCGTCATATCTTTCTCTTTTCTATCTCTATCTCTGCTTGATTTCTCTCTGCTTGGCTTATTTACGCCAAAGGCGGAAAGAGTCAAAGATTGCCGGCCGGGCTTTTCACTTGAACATGATTGCTTCTAAATTGTCTAATTTATCAGGCTCAAAGCTACTATTTTGTGGCCACTGCAGAACACCATCTTTCTTTGTGTATCGGATCCACGCCTCGTTAAAGGCAATAGGGCCAACACCATGTTTAGCATAGAGCTCATAAGTGGAAGTTCCAACCGGAGGAATCGGACAAGAGTCCTCAAGCAGGGAATCCCTATTACAACCAAAACAAAATGTCCTAAATTTGCTAAAACCAGGCATCTTTAATTCACTGGTCTGTTTACCAACTTCAAGGGGTTAAAGCAAATAACACAGCACAAACGTACTCACCCCTTGGCTTCGGCTATTGCAATGGTCGAATAACAAAACCCAAACACAAAAAAAAGAAGTGGGCGCTACTCACGAATACTTAACTAAGTGTTCTCTCACGCCAACAGAGGTCCGTCTAACGTCTTGTGATACCAGTCATCACCAAAGGGACCAAGGCAGGGCAGCAGTCAGGGCAGCAGTCGTCAGCAGCCGTCGGAAAGGAGTAGCTGCGCTGGGAAAGACCTTCCTTCCACTTCGACATACAGGGGTCGCTTGACGTGGTTCGCGAATACTCTGGAATTTTCTTGCGAGGCTTCTCAAGATCCTCGGGCTGAACCGCTACCACTGAAGCCGCCCCACGTTGAGCGCCAGTTGGAGAACCGGGCCTTATGGGCCTGGCGGTGCAGGGCACACCTTAAATCCCCGAGTTCACCTGCCTTGTTGAACGGAGACACGAGACACTGTTGGGCATAGAAAACCAGGTTTATTAGCTGCAGCTAAGCACAGTTGTCCCAGAAGTACAGGGTATATTCTGAGGAGACTGCCACTTCAGTCCGTGACGTACAATCTTTTATAGCACACATATTTACAACGTATACTCCCAGTATATACAAAGCAAGCCAATAGGAAAAGTTGGAAAACAAGCTATCAGGTGTCCCAAATACGCCCCTCTTTCAAACCCTGTGTGTCACCCCTCCCCACAAATTAATCAGTGCTAGTACCGACAATCCAATTTGCAGGTGGCAGGACATATTTGTATGCCTCAAAGGATAGTTATGTAACAAGAGAACACAAGGAGAGAATAGTGAAGGACAGTTGGATAAGATAATGTAAGGAAAGAATAGGAGAAGCCAAATAGTCAGTCGAGACAGGGATCAGTCAACCCAGACATGGATTAGTGAACTCGGCCAGACCCTGACATCGGTTTTGTAAACAAGGGCAGGGGGTTACTTTTTAACAGCAGAGACACGTAGCAGCTGGAAAAGGCGAAAACACTCCGTTCGCCGTGCTGCCTGAGTGAGGGCAACACAAAATGGAGACAGGACACATAATGGCGGCTAAATACGGGACGGAGTCAGAAACCGAAGAACCTCAGGGTGAGAATAACAGCGCGAACAGTGGCAAAAAATAATAATAAATTATGGTCAGAGATACAGATAAGGATTATATACAGGGTTGATATTTAGGATTCAAGATAAATAAATTGACCACAACAGTGCCAATGTTTTTAGCTGGGTAATCGACGGCCTTTCAACCTGATTGATTTCAGGTCATCATCAGGACAATGGTTATTAGTTTTAAAGTAGTGCTCAGTGGGGCGCGGGGTAGGTCAACCGTCCAGGTCTGAAGAATCAGGGCTTGCCAAGGGAGGCACAGCATCAGGCAACCGTGGTTACACTAATTAAAAAGCAAGATGAATCGGGGGGATGTTCGTGCCCCTGCCGATTAGGATTGCTTTGAAGGATAGTGCAAAGAGTGGAGTCATTCAGTGGCAAAGTTGCTGAGTAGCGATTGTAGGGGTGGGGGCTGCATGAGAGGAACCAAACCTCCATGCTGTAGCCTGGCACGGGACGAGTGAAACGTCCAAGAGCCAATGTGGAAGTCGAGCATTCCTCAGCGATGCATTTGCCGAGGGGAGCGCACTGTTCTTGAATCAGAGGCTCCTTTTACAATGGTGTCTGTTGCTGGTGGCTGCTTTGTGAGTCCCATGCCTCACAGCTGCAGACACACGACCACACTATCAGGCTACCATAAGGCAACTCTGTTTATTCTTGTTGTGCCAGCGCATTAGTGTGCCGTTCATTTAATGGTGATTCGCACACCGTAGCAGGGGGAATCATGGCAATGTATACTTATTGATGCCAGTGCTTCAGTACTTAATTTAAACCAGTGATGTGCACAACCTAACAGTGTGTGTCACTGCACAACCTATTTGGAGGATCATTCGTATTCAGTACAACTATGCGGAGCAAATCAGCAAGAGTACCAACCTGGCGAAGAGTATCTTCTCGATAGTCTCAGGCCTTAAAACTCAGAAAGATGCCACAGGTCCCGTGACCACTTCTGATCAGCAGTGTACAGAGCTTTGCCGCCTACTTGGTCAGGAAGGTAGAAGGCATTTATAAATGCTTCCCTATGGTCCAACTCGACTCCCCTGAGGCATCTCGCAATCTCACCAATGGTACACTAGAGGCCTTTCCCCCTATCCCTCCTGATCTATTATTCACCCTTTGTTCTAAAATCAAGTCGGGCTCTCCAGTCGATCCACTGAAGCCCGACCAATTTGGAAAATTCTTACCACTATCCTCTGTTCAGGCCCTTATCATGTCAAGACTTGACTACGCCATCTCACTGTATCTGGGTGCGAACAAGTCCGAAATACCTCTTTGTTCTTGGTCACCTGCTGCTTAGCGCCAGGACGCCTCTTTGCTAAGGCAGCTGTTGCAATTTATAAACCCTCTAACATAACATAACATAACATGTTTTCATTCAAACTGAGGTGATTCACACACCTTGCTACATGAATCACAAATGTAGATAAAGATTTGAGCAATGATCATTAACTCTCATACTGAAAATTGTGACTGCACATTGGTTCTTATTGTGAGATAGGCATAAGTAATCTTGTTTTGCACATATATTGTGTAGTAGTTTGCCAAACATGCAACAGTCAGGTATGTCCCCTGTACCATTTCGTCCTGTAGATTGGGAACATTGGAAAGAAGGCTCTAAGGCATACATACAAGCCATTGAAGGTAATGCGTTTATTCAGAGGAAGAAATGTGCCCTATCACGGCATGCTTTAGGTACAGAGGGTAGGAAAATATGAAACATTTACCACCATCACCTGTTTTGGGGGAGGATGATGACGTGGATGAGTAAGCGTTAGCTATAAAAGCATTGGATTTACATTTCAAGAAGAAAATACATTTTATAATGGAACAAGACAAATTTGATCAAAGACAGCAGTTGACAGACGAATCTATAGAAAATATTGTAAGTGATCCTAGAATGTTGGCCTCCACATGCGATTTCAAAGAGTTTGAGGATGAGGCGATTCAAGACCAGGAAGTAGAAAAATCCAGCAACCAAAAAGTAAAAGAAAAATTGTTAATTGTCAATAGCCTCACTTTAGACAAAGCTAAAGCAATTGTGAGAGGCATTGAAGCAACTGCTAAATTTATGTAGCAGATGAATATGATTGTGCTGGTGCAAGTGTTGTGGTCTCAAAACAAAGAAAAAAGAAAAGAAAAAGGTATCCGCTTTTGAGGAAAGGAGAAAACCACTTGAATGTTATCACTGTGGAATTAAAACCATTTTGGGAATTCCCCTATGTGTCTGGTTATTGATAAATGGTGTGGCAAGTGCAAAAAAGGATCATTTTATGAAAGTGCATAGAGTAAAGTGGGACAAAGAAGGTAAAAGGTCTAAAATGGTGACCACTGTGGGAAATAGTCCTGGTCAGGACTGTCAAACTGATTCAGATGAAACTCATGGTTCACAAGGCTAGGCATGTACCCGTTGCCATGAGGGGGTAGTTGAGTGAAGAACTGGAGAATTTTTTTAAACATGATGTAATAGAACCCATAGAGAGCTTGGAATGACGTTCTCCAGTAGTTGTAGCCAGGAAGCATAATGGTACCTTGAGGATATGTATCAACCTGAGAGACCTTAACAAAAGGATATGGTTCAATAGACATCCTCTACCCAATATTACCGAAATGCTGACCATGCTCAATGGGGCTAAAGTTTTCACCACACTCAATATGTCCTCTGCATGCCATCAGATTGTGTTACACAAGGACTCACGTTATTTGATATCCTTTGTCACACCCAATGGAGCGTTTAGGTTCAAGTGCAAGCACTTTGGGTTAGCTTCAGCCTCGTCGTGTTTCAACCTGTTATCGCGACTATGTTCAAGGGTGCTGACAAAGTGAAATACTTCCAGGGCAATATACTGTTTTTTGGGGCAGATCAGATGGAACATGACAAGAGTGGAAAATGGAATTGGAAGATTTGATATGAGCATTACATACATTACGTACGTGTGGTCACAGAAATTTCACCTTTTGCATTACTCATGGGAAGGGAGGCAACTAATACATTGGTGTGTCCATGGATGAATAGTTTGGAAGTGTCCCTGGAAAAAAGGCATATGTAGAATAAACAGTCTACCAGGTATAATTACCAAAGGGAATTCAAAATGTACAGATCCCAAGAAATTGGTGTGTGGGAAGGAGTGTGTGGTCAGACTAAAGGATGGTAAATGGTGGAATAAAGAGAAGTTGACCATACAAAGAAGACCAGTGGTCACACATGGCATAGAAAAGCCTGATGTATGATTGAAGCAACTCGGGGTGGTTCTAAGGACAGGATCTGGGTGTGCACAGGAACACAGAGGGAAAGGAAAACAGCTGTGTGTTTGCATGACAATGTAAGGTGAAGATTTTATTGTGCCTAATTGTTTTAATGGTTCAAAAGAATAGGCTGATTCATTATTTTCCACATAACATTGAAGGAATACATTTTGTTTTCAGTTTCCATATATTAGCGTTTAAGAAAATGGTTTTCAGTTTCCATGAAGAAAATAGCTTTTAAAGTTTTCATATATTAGAGTATAAGAAAATGATTTTCATTTTTCTACAAAAAATTGATCTATAAAAAAGTATTTTAGGTTGTTATTGTATGAGAGGAACATGTGTTTGGTTTGGCTGTTGCTTGTGGGTGGAAAATAAAATGTTGGAGGGAATGTGGAATGTAGGAGTGGAATGTGTACCTTTGAATGTGGGCAGCTGTTTCTCCCGGGCTGCTGTGTTTATTGACCAGGCACATTCTTTCAGTAACGTGACCGTGTATCCAGCACCCGTTGCTTGTTGAATTGGCTTCCATTGAAACAAAATGTTCATTTTAAATTCCTTTGTCTTGTTCATCAAGGCTACTGTATGATAGGCCCCAAGTTGTTTTCTCATTTTCTGGTATTAAATGCCACAGTCAGAGTGTTTAAACAATGTTCTCTGTGTTTGCTGAAAACTCCACAATAACACAAGGAACATTGCAAAGGAAGCTCTTGTAGGGGCTTTGGCCTCACACTCTGGAATGCCCTCCAGATAAACCTGCAACAGACCTCTAGAAAGCTTAATATTATTCTGTTCTGCCAAAGTATTTCATCATCTTCTTTTGTGTCTCCTTCTTGTGTTTCTTTTCCGAGTGTTCTTGTCCTACTGCCATGATGGCTCTGGACAACATAACTGCCAGGATGGCTTTGGACAAGAAAGAAAGAAAGAAAGAAAGAAAGAAAGAAGAAAAAATACAACGGGCAAACAAAGAGAAAATGGTCTAATGTTTCATCCTGGTCAAGACAAGACAAGCAGTAGCAAATGCTTGTCTTGTCTTGACCAGGATGAAACATTAGACCATTTCCTCTTTGTTTTCCCGTTGTATTGTGCTTCGAGGCGGAAGTGGCTGCGTCCAGTATGCTGTCTGTTGGGTACTAGATCTGCTTTAACAGCTACTAGAATCTTGAAAACTGACACTTCCAATTTAGTAGTGACTGGGGTAGCCAAATTCATTAGTTGGGCCTGGATCATCCGGTGTAGGGTTGCCCGAGAATGTTCTCTTGCGCCTCGGGTGGAGTATAGTTTTTCTCTCTAGCACTATTGTGTCATCTGTTTTTATTAATACACATTGTAAAGTCTTTTCTGGATTTAATACTTTTTTATCTATGTTAATATATTTATGAATTTTATCAATATGTACATCTCTAGCATCGGATTTTATTGAATGGATTTTATGGTGATAACATGATTGGGATGTTTTTTACTAATGAAGTTGTATTATTTGTATGCTAGCATGTCTTTTAGGATGAAAATCGAATAAAGACTTTTTTGATTTGAAAAGAAAATCTAAATGAGTATAACAAGGAACCCAATTTGGGAGTCAGGTTTTCAGGAACCCTATTTGGTGAGGGTCTCTAAATAGCTAAGATTTTCAAGTGAATTATCATGAAATGTGAAATGAACCCTCTTCCGCATTGAGTTGTGAGCAGGCTGCTAGATCTAAAAGCCTTGGAGAAGTAAATGGTCTCGCTGGTCATTTGCAGCTTCTGTACCAGAATATATTTCACGAGTATAGAATGCATCTGAATTTTGATGGTTTATTACCTGTTTTCCTCAATAAATTGTATGGTGTTGGGACTCGTTTGTCAAATAGCTGCTCTGTATGAGAGCTCAGCCAGCTAATCCGGGCTACATGAGATCCTCCCTTTGAAAAGCAGTTAAGCATCCCTGTGTGTGCTGTAGTTTTTTTAGCCAATTATAAAATATTCCCCATGTTGTTATTAAAGTGTGACCCACAAGGCTGTTTGTAACAAATGAGCTATTAGCTTCTTCCAGGAACAGAGGGGTTCTATCATGATGACTTTCACTGGGAATTCGGTGCTAAGGGTTGTTTTGCAGTGAGGCAAAAAGGTGGAAAAGAGAGAAGAGTTACCCTTGAGAATGTTTATCCATTGTTTAGGGAGTGTCCAGGAGTCACCCCTAACCAATGGGTAGTAAATTAAATAAAAGTAGCACCATACCCCCAGCTCTACAGATCACATCTAGATCTGTGGAAGAACAGAACAAGAAGAAGCCTGGTGTCTGTGACCTCTTTGCAGACTTAAATGTCTAGACCTGGCCCCCTGTGTACCCAGGACTGAGCAATGAACTTCACTGCCAGTTGGAAGACTCCCTGTGTAGCTGCAGGGACACAAAAAGCTGCAAGAGGTTATTTTCTTGGAATGACTATTGACCCGTTGAACCTGATTGGACTAATCTGGTAGCTGCTGCTGGATCGAGTTCTAGTTTCTAAGTGCCATCCCTGAGGTCCTGGAAGCTTTAGAATTAGCCAAAAGGAGCTATTCCAAAAGGATGGAAAAGTTGGGACATTAAAGTTTTTCGACCTCCGGTTGACCATGACTAATCATCCAAGGCTATCCACCCAAGGAGTGACCTCAGCAGTCCAGAAAATCGGGTTGGTCCTGCTTGGAGCTTTTTGCCATCTGAACTAAGAATTTACTGGGCCATTGTAGCTAAGATATGTGGTCTTTATGCAATTTTATTAGCTACAGCATTCAGGTGTGTCTAACTGAAAGTTTCTAAGCTCCAAAAAGGAGACTAAGGTCCTGCTTACGAGTTTGGTGGAAGGGATACTCCTTCACAAATGCGACAGATATACCATCCACCAAATTACAAGTTCCATAGGATATAATGGGATTGTAATTTGGTGGATGGGATATCCATCAAGTTTATGATGGAGTGACCCTGTCCCACAAACTCATTATCAGGTCCGCAGTCTGACCATAGAAATCTTGAGATGGTGAAGGTTCAAAACGTATCTGACTGACAAGAAGACTTCGCTGGGCATGAAATGTGAATTTTCAGCTAGGAGCTTTTCCTGTCAAAAACCAGTGGCTTCTGCAGGATCTTGGCCTATATGAATCTGATTTCAAGTGGACTTTGTCAGATACAGTCTTTAGATATGTCCTGTTGGATGATTTTGACTTACAAAAAGTAAACACAATCAGAATAATAACTTTATTGACCAGGTGCTCGTTCTAGGCTCAGTCAGCTTTGTGGATGACCTCAGCCTGTACCTAGCTCCCTACCACACCCATAGACACATTGCAGTTTCTTGATGTTTTCTATCTTAAAAACCTTTGAAAAAAATCACACTACCAGAAACCCTGATTGAATTTTAATCATTTTGTGTCATTTGTCTTATAACATTTTCCTAATTTTTAGTAAATGGTTGTAGGATTTTTATTGAGTTTTGTTTTGACTTTTAATCTGTTTTGGTAGTGCTAATTACTGAACACATTTTACTAAGTGAAGCCTACTGATCAGGACCAGAACTCAAGCCCAGGTTTGAAAATCAAAACTGTGTGTTTAACCTGATGAGTCTGTGGGCATTTTACCTATTGATGACTCTCCTCAACCCTGACTCATAAACCACTTTTATACATGATGAATAATCCAAATAATTCAGGAAATCTCATGGCATGATTAGAGACAGTTAGTGATCCATTACAAGTAGTTAGACCCATAATGATTCAAGAATGCATGATAAGGAAATTCATATTAAAACATATCATTTCTAATAAAGCCTGGTGAAAAATTTCTTCCAGTATGATGATAAAGTGAATAAGATCTGGTGCCATGTAGTAGAAGCATCAACATTTGCACTAAAAGGGTATGACTAGGATGAAAATGACTAAACCAGGCATTTTGATGGATACTGAAAGAAATGGGGTTATTGGTTGAGGGGGTGCAATCCATACTCAAACAACAACCACAATCCTTATCAGGGCGAACCACGAAAGTCACTAAATTAAACTGTGCTTAACCCTCTGGTAGCTTGGCACATAAGCAGTCAGGCTTAACTTAGAGACACTGTGTAATGTATTTATGCAGCACACAAACAGTAATAAAGTAATAAAAACAAACTGCAAGAAAAATATTATACCATTGAACAAGAATAAAGTAAACTTTAATAAATAAAAAATTCAGTCAGTAGAACTGGAGAAATCCACAAATCATCCACTGAGGGTATTGGGACACACTGGACTGAAACAAAGTCACAAGTTCAGGCCAACCACAATGGAGGGTAGGCTGGGTGTAGAACCAAGATGAGTCTGCTTGGAGTTGTACCTTACATCCTTGGCTGATTTGCAAAGCTGTGCGTCGCTCAATGTCAGTTGCAATGAAGCTTTCCGCTGTGTGGAAAGGCTTTGCAAGCCTTTACGTCACTTAGTGTCACTTCTAATGAGGCTTGCAGCTGTGTGGTGAGGCTTCCAGGTGCTTTGCTCTGCACAGATTCAGTTTCATTAAAACATTCAGCTGTGCGGTGAGACTTTGCGTCAGTTGATGTTAGTTACAATGAAGATTTCCGCTGTGCAGCAAGGCTTTGTGGGGCTTCATGTCACTTTGCCCTAAATTTGATGGAATCTTCACTTAGTCAAGGAAGTGTTCTCTCTGATACCAGACCAGGGTACAGGGCCTAGAAACACACCTCTTGAGGATAAAGGGCTCACTGCAGTAGAATCCAGCAGGGCACAGGCAGGTCTAGTTACAAGTCCAATCAAATCCAGGTCAGCTGGGCAGAGGCATCTGGAGCCTGTGTCCCAGTTGCTCAGAACAAGAGGTCAGCCGACTGAGCCTTGGAGTCATGCAGGTAGCTTGGGATGAAGGGAGCAAGCCCAGTCTTCCTTCTCATAGATCAGGGCAGGCCTGAAGTAGCAGGACAGCACTCTGGAGAATGAGGCAAGCCTCTAGCAGCAGAGCAGTCCTCTGCGGAACAAGGCAGTCCTCCTTCTGTAATGTCACAGGTCCAGGAGTGTACTGAAGAGGTAGTTCATGGGGTCTAATATTTATACGTGGTTCCAGTCTTTGAAGTGAGGGTGACATCCTGGCTACCCCACATCTGGTTCTAGAAGGTTCTTCCCTTCCCCACAAAGCCTCCAGGTTGACTTGGGTAACAAAAGACTGGGGCTGGCCACCACGTGTGTGTGCTGGAGACATCACTTTGAAATGTAAGTGGGTCAGGAAACCGTTCTGTCCCACCCCTTATGACAGGATAGACAATCCTGCTAATATCCAGTCCCCCTTTGTATCCTTGTCTGGGAGGAATACACAAAGGCCAACACTATTTACAATCATATGACCCAGGACACAGGCAGTAGGCACCAAAAGGGCATGACAAGAAGATTCCAACTTTCTAAAAGTGCCATTTTCAAATCCAACTTTACCAGGATTCTAAATTATAATTCATTTGAGTCCAAACTTGGTTGTCATATGTGTTCCCAATCAGAGGTTAGCACATATTAAATGTAACAAGGTAACCCAATCTTATCCACTTCAAGAAATAGGTCTTAAAGCAGTGACAAATGAGTTTATGAGATTTTCACTACTAGGACATATAAAACATAAAACACATGTCCTACTTTTTACATGTGCTGCAATTCTGCTCTATGGGCTTTTTAGGGCCTACCATGAGTGGCACCTGCATGTATTAGGAGGAAGGTTTAGGCCAGGCAAAATATGTATTTTGCCAGGCCAAATTGTCAGTTTAAAACTACACTACAGGCTTTAATGGCAGTTCTGAGGAGGGATTCGATGGGCTCCTTGAGTGGATGGCACAATGATTGCTGCTGGTCCCCTAATAGCATTTAAATTACAGGTCCTGGATACATGTAGTGCCATATATTAGGGGCCTATAAATAAATTAAATATACCAATCAGGTGTTAGCCAAATGTAACATGTTTGAGGGAGAAAGCACAAGCCCTTTGTGTACTTTACCACTGCTAAGCAGTGCTAGAGTCCTAATGCCAACAAAAACAAACTTAAGAAAACCAGAAGGCAAAATGTTTGGAGGTAGAACACACCATGGATGACAGATTTACTGTATAACATCTCTGAATATGGTCCTACTATGTGGATTAAACTAGAGTCAAGAATTTGGATCTTTTTGTAAACCGCATCAGATGGCTTTTGCAATATTGACTGGTCGAGTGGAAAGAGGTGTATTTATCAGGATAATGGCGACTATTGGCTCAATTTACAAACTCTAATTAGGTAGTTGTGGTCAGGACATGACATATGAAGGTGACATGGGGTAACAAAAGACTGGGGCTGGCCACTTTGTGTGTGTGCTGGAGACATCACTTTGAAATGTAAGTGGGTCAGGAAACCGTTCTGTCCCACCCATTATGACAGGATAGACAATCCTGCTAATATCCAGTCCCCCTTTGTATCATTGTCTGGGAGGAATACACAAAGGCCAACTGCCACACTATTTACAATCATATGACGCAGGACACAGGCAGTAGGCACCAAATGGATATGACGAGAAGATTCCAACTTTCTAAAAGTGCCATTTTCAATATCCGACTTTACCATTAAAGAGGATTCTAAATTACAATTCATTTGAGTCCAAACTTGGTTGTGATATGTGTTCCCAATCAGAGGTTAGCACATATTAAATGTAACAAGGCAACCCAATCTTATCGACTTCAAGAAATAGGCCTTAAAGCAGTGAGAAATTAGTTTATGAGATTTTCACAACTAGGACATATAAAACATAAAACACATGTCCTACTTTTTACATGTGCTGCAATTCTGCTCTATGGGCTTTTTAGGGCCTATCATAAGTGGCACCTGCATGTATTAGGAGGAAGGTTTAGGCCAGGCAAAATATTTATTTTGCCAGGTCAAATTGTCAGTTTAAAACTACACTACAGGCTTCAATGGCAGTTCTGAGGAGTGATTCATGGGCTACTTGATTGGATGGAACAATGAGTGCTGCTGGTCCCCTAACAGCATTTAAATTACAGGCCCTGGATACAGGTAGTGCCATATATTAGGGGCTTATAAATAAATTAAATATACCAATCAGGTGTTAGCCAAATGTACCTTATTTTAGGGAGGAAGCACAAGCCCTTTGTGCGCTTTACCACTGCTAACCAGTGCTAGAGTCCTAATGCCAACAAAAACAAACTTAAGAAAACCAGAAGGCAAAATGTTTGGAGGTAGACCACACCATGTTACTGTATACCATCTCTGAATATGGTCCTACTATGTGGATTAAACTAGAGTCAATAATTTTTTTTTTTTATAAACCGCATATGATGGCTTTTATAATATTGACTGGTCGAGTGGAAAGAGGTGTATTTATTAGGATAATGGCGACTATTGGCTCAATTTGCAAACTCTAATTAGGTAGTTGTGGTCAGGACATGACATATGAAGGTGACATTTAAATTCTTTTTTCATGAATGGGTGATGAACCAGGTATGTGAAGCAAGCTATCTGGGATTGGTATGAGATCGGCACTTAGTTAAGGGCACACCACTGCCCCAGCATATGCTTTGCCATCTGATCCCTCATTGCAACATGGCTACCTTGACTTTCCAACATTGTCACATTATTTTTGCATACCACTGTTTTCTCCACTGCAAGGAATCTCCATGGTACATCTGTTCTGTGTTTTAGACCTGCACCCAAGAAGGACAATGCCTAAAAATGCAGTTGTATATATGTGGGTATTGCACTCTGTTTGAATGTGGCTTTGTAGTTTGCTTGGTAAGTGTGCAGCGCCAGATCAGTCCCTGCTAACTGTGTAAAACAATGTATGTGGCCTGGTATCGCTAGACATCCAGGACTCGAGCGCGCACTACATGAATGAAGAAATTTTCCAATAAAACGTTGAGCAAAAGCACTTTTTATCAATATATCATCAAATATTTGCAATGAAGTATATATTCAGTTTATACAATCATTTCAGAAATAAGGTATGCAAAACATTATTTCATGTATACATATCACACAGAAAACAATTTGCTCTGGAAACCCAATGCATTTCGGGGTTTAGCACCCCTTCGTCAGGGGTCTGTTGAAAGAGAAAGAGAAAGGAAACGCTATTACTAAGGATGCCTTGGAGGCTATTTGACTATGCTACTTGAAGATGTACGAGTTTCTTACCAAAATCGAGGCATCATTCGATTGAAATCGAGTGATGTATACCGTAGTTTACGGAAAATCTAAGTAATAAGTGAAAAAATAGAGAGATTCCTTAATGTGTAATTAATGTAATTTTTCAAAAATTGATGATGCTGGGACATAAGTGTAATTTACCTGTGTCCTGATTACGGGTTATCTGTCAAGGAAGACAAATATTCAGGGATATTAAATTAAATTCTGTCAGCATATATCACATATTTACGTGATACACAAACGCTTAAAAAAAGGGCTTCAAAATTGGACCTGAACGCTCACCTGTGCATCGTGCTTACAGCGACTATTCAAGTCTAAAAAATAATAATAATGAATAGTTTCGGTGTTATTAAACAAATCGAAATAGAGCCGCTATGGTCCTGTGTCCAAACTATCAAAAATATTTACCTGTGAGCCTTCACGTAAACAGAGACGGTCTCGCTTGTGTGGAAACGTCGTGTAAGCTAGAAAAATGGAAAAACAAATAAACGCTGTGTTTAATAATCGGTTTTAACTAGATATCTCTTGTGTCTCACGAGTTCAATGAAGAGCCTCTAAGTGTAATATCTTACCGGTTCGATCGTAGCCGGTGCCAAAAACGACGTTCCTGCCCGATATGATGTTCAAGTACGGTAGCGGTTACTGTAGTCCCTTTTCAGTGTACACTCAAGGATGTCAAAATGAAAGAAGGACTATTATTCCTTCATTTAGTGCGCACTCGAGTCCTGGATGTCTAGCAATACCAGGCCACATACATTGAAAAGTGCAGTTGGGCTATCCATTTGTATAGAGTATCAGCATATTTTTTCTTTAATTATAAATATTTTTTAACTTGTTGGGTTCTCACTATTTTGCCTTTTTCCATCTTAGGTAAAGATTAGCTAACTTGAGCTGCTAAATAGAAGGACTATTTGAATACGTTAATTGAACTCTCATCTTCCTTGATAAATATTATGTTTGTCTATCTCTCATTTTCCCTAATTTATCCTACCTATTTACTCACAAAATTGCCAAACCCCTTCCCCCAAGTTGTAAGATCTGTTGTGTTAGTAATTCCCCCATCAAACAGATCTCACACTTGATGGGTCGTATGTGGTTAAAGCTACTGCTAGGTAGAGGTTAATAAAAATCACACATTTGGCCACACCTCCCATGTTAGCCTGTAAAGAAAGAAACATCATCGTACAGAGAATAAATTACATGGCTGGCCAACTATTAGTCATGTGCAACTCTCTGGCATGGGCACTTTGTTCCACAACTCCTGAGTGCTAAGACTTAGGCCTTCATTATGCTTACCTTAGTACATAACTCTACACTTTGGTGTTTATCATGATGGTCACTATCTTGGATTTTCCACACACTATGTGTTCCTTTTATTTTGTTTGCATTTGAAGCAGAATGAGAATCCTTTGGCTGATCCCCCCACATCATTTATAATAAGTAGTACGTTTTATCTGGGGGTATCTTCCTTGTTAGCGATCCCACCACCAGCATCAAGGCCCTTTGGAAAAAAGCCCTGCATTAAGGTATTGGGCTGATTTGGGGAGGTAGTAGACAACACTTTTACTACTCAGGTTAGAAAAGAAGTTCTAAGAATGAGACAGAGGAAATGTTTTGCCACTTGGTTGGCAGTGTTGCATTATTAGTGGTCAATAGTTACAGAGGGTAGGATAAGGACAATGTACAGCTATTACTGATGAAAGGGCGGGTTCTGCTCAGGTAATATAAGATCAAGCCATGAAAGGGGGAGGAATCAAATCATGCTGGCAGTCAGATTTCCAACACTAAATGGTGATGGGGATAGACTGTAGGGGGTAAAGTTAGGTAACATACCTATTCTGACCTAAAACTTTACTCAGGTAAAGTGAGACTAAAGAGAGGGCGATGGGGATGGACATAGTTGAACCATTTTTTGTGATGGGCCACTTGCCGGCTTGGTAGCCATTATTACTACATTGTTGGAGAATCCTGCTAATTTTCAGGGATGCTACACTAACCAGTAATGCCTTGTAATACATTACAAAACACACAAAGACCCATATTGAGAGAAAACAAACCATTCTTAACACAAAATTGGAAACTCCAATCCTCACCTCTCCCTATGGGATGACCCCCTTCCCAAACTCTCAAAAAGTAAAAGTCACTCAAGGATATCTACTACTCTAAACATGTTCTGCTGACTCTCCTGAAATTCCTCCATGCCTTGCATCATGGACTAGAGAAGGGCCTCTGTGGTGTGGGGGAGTGGCTGCTGGCTGTGGCCTTAAACACGTGCAGTGATGATGTTTTTGCCATGGCGCCACCCGCTGTTGACCTGAGGAAGCCTCCAAGGCACCAGCAGCAACTTTCTCTTCCACGAAGATTACCAGGCGAGATATTCCACTGCAATGGCCTTCTCCTCTAGAGGTGCAGCTGAGCTGCTGCTTCCTGACAGATCTCAGGGTCAGAACCTCCATCAGGAGCAGCTGGATGATTCAAGGAAAGAAGAAAAGAAAATGAATTGTAGTGCTCACCACAAATGCTTGTTTATGTAATCACTCATCATTGAAGGTCCACTTGGGCCACTGTTTTTGTTTTGTGATTCTTTGTCACAAGGCCTTTCCCCCACACAGAATTCACATCATGCTGTATGTGGTATGAATTAATCTAGGACAACTGCCATGATATTTTTTTTGTTGCTAAAATGGAAAAGTTTAACTGAATTTCTGTGGCAATGCATCTTTCACCACACACTTAAAGAGTTAAAAAAATTACTAAGCTGCAAAACCTCGCATATTGCCATTGAAAAGTATGGTGCATCAAAGTTATGCTACACAATTCATTTGGCTATATCACTCAACATTAACGAGCAGAGCTGTGTGGGGTTTCTTTAGACAACTAATGTCATAAATTAATTCCAATGGCCCTGCTCTTACCCTACTCCCTTCAAAGTCTTGCCCTGAGTATAGGCACACCATACCAGGACTTCACCACAAATGTGTTAAATGTACAACAAATATATTTTTCTGGGCTGTGGAGCAAGTGAATGTTGGGTAATGTGTAGACTAAAATGTCAGTGCTTCGTCCAGGTTTACTTTTGGCTGTGGACAGGTTGGCTCACACATGTAGTAGGCTTAGTCGTGTGGTTATAGGAGGATAAACAATGGAGCAGTGTATTGAAATCCATGAGAGAAAGACAGACACTTAGGCAGAAACAGCAGTGGAAATGTGATACATAAAAACATGCATCAGAGTGAGCCTGCGTATCCACCGTTTTTGTAGTATAGGAGCAGGCAAATAAATATGAAATATATTTTGCAACAAAGATGGTGGACACAATTCCTCTCATGCACAAAGTGCATGTACTTAGGTGAGTGGCACCCAACTGTATTTATATGAAAAAAGGAAACAGGGAACTATGGGTAGATCCCTAATTTTGGTGAATGGCATCTCTGATATAGAACCCCCTACAACACCACTGACACTTTGAATCTGCTCAATTCAAATGTTTGTTTTTCTAGCAAAGTTTTTAATAATACGGTTAACACAGTGCCATCTATGTCAAGATAGAAAGTGTCATGACCCTGACCTCTTTGTGCTATCACTCCTCCTGTATCTTATGTGTGGGGGGGCTTGTGGGATCAAGCACATATCTCAATGCCTCCCTGGCTGTTCATGGAAATCACCCCATAGGCTTGACAACGCTCTTGCTATAGTAATTATCTCCCGGGCCCTAGGCCACATAGTCATAAAAACACTAAAGCAAAAACAGTAACATCCTCCGTTGCCTTCAGGTCGACTTATTACTATAGTGATATTTGGACTGACTCATCATGACATCCTGTCACCTGAAGGCATAACCAGTGACACAAAAAAGGTCCAGGCAATTCTGCTTTAGCCAGCGCTAACCTTCACTAAAAAGGGGCTTTGTCAATTTTTAAAGGAGGTTTGTCACTCACTTCTCCAACATTATAAGCCCCATTACAAAATTATTAAAGAAGAAAGTACCCTTTATTTGGTCTCAGGAGGCGAAACAAGCCTTCTGTTCGTTGATACAGAAATTCATATCAGCCCTGATACTGAAACACCCTGATCCCACACAACCGTACTTCATGGAGGCAGATGCCTCGCAGGTGGCAGTCAGGCGAATCTTATCACAATGTGACATTTCTACAGAACACATGCACCCCATTGACTACTAAGTTGCAGCCCACAATATTACACAGTGGCAGAACATGAGTTGCTTGCCATTAAACTCAGCTTTGAGGAATGGCGGCAGTACTTACTCAGAGCACAACCCACTGTTATCATACACAAGGATCATAAAAACCTTCAGTTTTTCAGATCCTTGATGGCCTCTACCCCACAACAAATCAGGTGGCTCCTATTCTTTAGTGAGTTCAGTTTTGTGATCACATACAGACCTGGAGCCCAACAGACCAAAGCTGATTCACTATCAAGATGGGGACATGAATACCATGACATGAGTCATCCACCTCCACCAGACATCCTAGCTCCGGAACACATCATTGGGCTGTGCGACCAGGGCCTGTTTCTAGACAAAGTCTGCCAATGCACTAAACAAGCAGCCATAGACAAGTAGGTGGACAAAGAAAGCAATTATATGCATGATGGGTTGCTCATCACAGCGCTATATTGTATGTCCCTACTAATAATCAGAGAAAAGGAAGCCTTGACCTGGTGCCACAGCACTACATTAGCAGGGCACCCTGGGATATATTAAACCGAAAATTGTGATTTTGGAGGGTAATGTTGTCAAAGGCATGCACAATCATGTCCAAACATGCCCCATATGTACCCAGAATAAAGTTTTTCACTTCGCTACTGCAGGTTTATTGCATGCATTGCCAGTGCCCCCACAACCATGACAAACCATCAGCATCAACTTCATAACTGAATTACCTGCTTTTAATGGTTACACTAAGATATGGGTAATCATTGATCTGTTTTAAAAAATGGCGCATTTTATTGCCTTAAAAATGATTCACACTGCCAAAACCATCTCCCTTTTGTTCGTTCAACAAGTAAGGTGTTTACATGGACTCTCATTCATTGTATCAGATGGAGGCCCACAATTTGTTTCCTGGTTTTGGTCCAATCTTTGCACTTATTTGAACATTGGCACTTGAATCTCATCTTCCTACCATCCACAAACTGATGGGCAGGGCAAATGAGTAAATCAATTAGGTGTTTATTAGCAACCAATCCCACTGTTTTGGAGACCTTACTATCATTGGCAGAAATTGACTACAATAATTCCAGTCACACCGCTATCGGGCTATCAACCTTTCACTGTTATCTAAGGCCATATCAACCCACTGTAGAGGAATTAATAACGCATTAACCCTTACAGCAAAAGGAAGTACTCAACACTCCCCGGGAAGAAAAAAACAACATGACAAAGCAGGTCAATAAACATCATATACAAACCCCTAATTGTAAGAAAGGGGGTCAGGTTTGGCTCTCCACAAAGCATCTATGGCTCCAAAGACCATGTAAGTTATAAGGATATGTGGAAAGTATAATTAGTACTGAACCTGTATGCCTCCTATTACCCGATGACTTGCCTTTTCCTGTGTCCCTCCTGAAGCCTACTGTGCACTGATGCACCCAACACCTACACCCCTTCCTATAGCTGTCAATGGACAGCTGGAATTCAAGGTTGAGTGGATCCTTGATGCCAAAAGAGTGAAAGGGAATTTCTATTACTTCATAGACTGGAAGGTGCATGGTCAATAAGATCACTCATGGTAACGAGCTTCCAATGTGCATGCCCCCATCTCCTTTGCCTCTTTCATGAATGCCATCCTAACAATTCCTGCCAGTAGGAACTTTCATGACCCTGACCTCCATGTGTTCTCATTCCTCCTGTACCTTGTGTGTGAGGGGCTTGCTGGATCGAACACATGTCTCAATGTCTCCCTAGCTGTTCATGGGACTCATTGCCCCATAGGCTTGACATCATTTTAGGCATGGTAATTATCACCTGGGCCCTAGGCCAACGAGTCATGAAACACCAAAGCACAAACAGTAACATCCACCAGGGCCTTCAGGCCCACTCATAATGACTATGGTGATATTTGGGCTGACTCATAGGGCTGACTCTTAGGCCCATGACAATTGTGATATTTGGGCTGACTCATCAGAACTATGGTGATATTTGGGCTGATGCATCGTTCCCCAGGGGATCTCACGTTCGGATTGCCTTGCCTTCCCTGCTTTGAGAAGAGAATTTATACTGTACCCAAACCATAAGGCAGTGCTTGGTTTACCCTCTGGTTGAAGAGGACAGATCCTCTTTACCGATCCACCTCACCAGAACATCTCCACGACCTGACCGAGCAACTTCTTTATTGCGGCTCTACTGTGAATCTCCAACGTTGTGGACATCTTCTCCCCTGCAAATCCAGAGATGCAGTGAACACCATCTCTGCAATGCCGCAGGGCTCTCCTGTGAACCTGTAATGCTGCAGACATCTTCTCCCCTGCAAAACCAGTGATGAAGTGAACACCTTCCCTGCAACGCCGAACCTACAAAATAAAAGGGGAAAGCATGGTTAAGTACCATTCTCAAGGTTAGTGCACTAACAGAATGTGTATCAGCCAAAGGATTGTTTTTATGATCCTTAAAATCAGAAAACAGGACAACACTTGAACATTGAGACATTGTGAGTATTATTTAACACGCATACCGAGGCCTTGGAATTAGTGCCTAGTGACATGCTTATGTGCACTCCTTTATTGTGTTGTAGTTTGTGGATCTAAAAGCACACTCTTGCATGCCTTGTGTCTAATGTTGGACCAACAAGATGTGGCTTACATGTGATGTGAAAACACAATGTAGCTCCTGCCGGGATTGCCACAACTCCAAGGGTAATAGTTGATTATTGGAAGTCTATGCAGAAATAGCTTAATTAACATGTAAGTCACTGTTAGTACACATGTGAAAGGCAGGAGGGAATATTTCATAACTACTCATTTGTTCAGTAATATGTCTACTTGTAATCGCAGTATAGCACACCGTGCACTCCATTATGCACATATCATGAGGATGCTCTCCATGATAGAGAAGAGACGTTTAAACGACTCCAAGAAGATGATGGCTAAACTTGAAGGTACACAAGTCTCTTTGTTTGATATTTAGTCCCAACTCCCTTTAATTCTGAGTCAGTAGTTGATTCACAGTTACAGTTCCCTGATCAGATGACACCCTAGTAGAGATAGGAGGCCCAGCATTGTCTCTGTTAAGGTGAGTGGCATGACAGAAAGTGACAAAGCATTATGCCATTTTTACAGCAAAGTCTGCTGGTATTTACCAATCCAAAGCTGAAACACTGTGCCTGGAGTGGTAAAAAGACTTTTGACATTTTTCAGCTTGTCATGGATGACGCTAGCTATGATATCCACAACTATTTACCCCACATATTACATTACTTATGGCATGTTGTATAACATCATTGATAACATCACTGCAACATTTGAGATTACATTACAGATAACAAGACAGTGCATGGTGGGGCGCTACTTATAGATGCCTTAGGGCACGAGTTAAAGTTACTAGAGATACCTATAACTGGTGACTTTCAGTGTTGTTTTTTATTTTAAAATGTTACGTTGACATTGAACTTTTCACCTAACTATAACATCACTTTAACATTTGTTTTTTTCAGTGAAATAAATAAACATAGATATTAATATATTCACAGAAAAAGCCAAAGGTTACAGGGACATTATAGTTAGGCTCCGATTTCATTCAATATAAACCATATAATATTCAGCTGTTATAGTTACCTGAGTTAAATATATCTTACTCCCCCTGCAATGCAGCTGCTTATGACCTCAAATGTTGCTCATGACATGGTCAGTAAAATCACTGATGACATATTCCAGTGTTTGTGAGAGTTGTCTAAAAAACCTCTGACAGTTAAATATATATACTAAGACAATACAAAAGGTGCCTGAGTATACTTTGTGTACTACTGATGCGTGATACTATTAGTAATGCATATTATGTGAGAATCTGTATGACTGTGTGGATCCATGTGTGAGTAGGTATCTGTGTGGCTCAATAGTTTTTGAGACTATGTATGGGTGAGTGAGTATCTGTGTGAGTTTCTGTATTGGTGTGTGAATGGGTGTGTCAGAGGTGTATGGGTAAGTGAATGAGTAAGTGACATCAGGCTATATGGGTGAGTGATGGAGTGTGTGAGTCACTGTAAGAGTGGGTGAGTGTGTGGGTGCATGGCATATTGGGTGCTAGTGGCTGTATGAGTGGCTGTATGGGTAAGTGAGTGACTGTGTGTGGCTGTGTGGGTGAGTGAGTGGGTTTGTTTGTGGTATATGGGTGAGTGAGTATATACGTGGTGAGTACATGTGTCAGTGACTTTGGATGAATAAGAGAATGTTAGTTGTATGTGTGTATGTGCTTGTGTTAGTAACTGTATAGATGAGGCTGTCCACGTACTAGCATGTATATGAGTAGGTGAGTGGGTTTGTGAGTAACTGTATGGGTGCATGAGTGGCTGTATGGGTATATGAATGGGTGTGTTAGTGTCTGTATGTCTGTAACACTGGATGTGTGAGTGGCTGCATTGGTGAGTAAGTGGGTGCATGTCTGGTTGTATGGGTGAAATAATGGTTGTGTGAGTGGCTGTATGAGTGAGTAGATGTGTGAGTGGCTCTATGGATCAGTGATTGGGTGTGTGAGTGATTGTATTGGTCTGTGGATGGATATGTAAGGTGTTGTGTGGGAGTGGGTGTATGAGAGGCTGTTTGAAGGTATGACCGGGAATATGAGTGGTTCTGTGGATGATATCATCAGTGATGTCATGTGAGATGTCATCAGTGTTATCACTGACCATGTAATGAATGATGTAACATGAGAGGTCATAAGCAGTGCAATGAGTGGGCGTAAGTTATAGTTAGCTTGGGTTACTATAACTGGTGAATTTCTATGGTTTTTTACCAGTGAAATCTGCACCTATCTAAAACGTCTCTACAACCTTTGTTTTTCACAGTGAATTTCCAAGGTTTTAAAAAAAACTTTATTTCCTACCTATAACGTCCCTTTAACCTTTGTTTTTTCAGTGAATTTCTACAGTTTCGTTTATTATATCTTGTAACTATAGCGTCCCTGTAGCCTTTGTTTTTTTTCAGTGATTTTCTAAGGTTTTTAAAAATTGTTTTTCATAACTGTAATCTGTAAGAGTGGGACTAGGAGCACCTGTTTGTGTCTGTTAGTGGTGTATGAGTGTCTATGTGGGTCTATGAGCATGAATGTCTCAGTGGATGTGTGAGGTGGTCTATGAGTACTTGTGTGGGTCTGGGACTTAGTTTTGTCAGTGCCTGTGTGTGTCTGTGGGTGGGTGTGTGAGTGAGTGGGTGCATAGGTCTGCGTATGAGTGTGTGAGTGGGTGCCTAGGTCTACGCGTGGGTATGTGAGTGGTGCCATGGATCTTGGGAACTTACATACTTAGTGTATTTAAAGGGGAGGCCAATGCACTCCACTCTTACAAGGCGACATTATTAAAGAATTCACTTGTCACAGTCACCAAAGTTCATATGGCACTCCAATACATTTACGATGCATTCACTTCTATTAGGTATTGCAGATAATTTGTCAATGTAGAATACTAGATGAAATGTATTTGCTTTGCATTCACTAAGCCCAAGAAGTTAGGATCATTTCCATTTTCCTCAAGTGGAGCTTTACCTGGGGCACCTGCTATGTTTAGATTTGTAAGTGATTTCTGTAGAGGTTTAATTAATCTGAAATAAGCGTCAGGGCCATTATGGAACCTCATTTTATACAAGAAAAGTCCACAGTTTCGTGAAAAATGTCTACACAACTGCATTACTTTCTACTAGCAAATGAGCAAATTGTTTCTCATTGTGTAAATGTCTACTGAATATTGCACAGTGCAGCTGCATAACGGACCACCCATTTACGTATTTCTATGTGCTACCCCTTGCCATTTGTTTCAGTGGGTTAATAACGGTGTGTTTTTTTCCAAAGGTTTTTTTATAGTCACAATTTCATCACAAATCAATCGCAAAATAGTGCAGCATATATGTTCCGGTTTTGCGGAAAGTAGTGAAGATTGATTGTTTTTGTAAAAGTGTAAAACACATGTACACACATATTGAAAATAATGTCTGTGAACAGTAGTTGCTATTATAGTTTTTAAACTTCTATTGCTCTAATCATTTTCAATGTAAAGCAATTTTTAATTGTATTTCACGTCTTTGCGACAAAGCCGGTCTTTGTGATGACATCAGCATTTGCGAAGATCATGTGACTATGTGAAAAAGAGATCGGATTGGAGAAGACAGTTTTCATTAAGCTTCAAAGTAAGTTCCCACCCATTTCTCTCATCTTGAATCTTCCAATTGGTATTTGGATAATTCTTTAGAGCTGTCCTGTTACTACTAGTGCAGAACTTGGTTTAAGGCATTTTCTGCCATTTTTTAAAATCTAAAATGGCAACAACAGGAAGAGAGGAGTAGGAGATGCCACAACAATCAGAAGAGCAGGAGGCACAGCAACATCATCAAAACTCATCCGATGAAATATTGTCTGCATGTGTCAGTGCCAGTATGTGTTAGTGATTGGGTGGGTGAGTGTGTATATAAGCGAGTGACTGGGTGTGTTAGTGGCTGTTGGGATGAGTGAGTGGGTAAGTAGGCAAGTATATGTATAAGTTAGTCACTAGAAATGTAAATAGGAATATATCTGAGTGAACAAGTTGGAAGAGACTGTCTCAGTCAGTGACTAAATGGCAATATATCCGAGTGAACAATGTGTAAGAGACTGTATCAGTCGGTGACTGGCAGTGTGAGCCGTTGTGTGGGTAAGCTCTGTGTGATTACCTATATAAGTGAGTGAATGTGTGTGTAAGTACCTCTCTGAGTGAGTCAGTAGGTATGTCAGTGATTGCATCAGTGTATGTCTGGTTGAGTCAGTATTATTGTGTGTATGAGTGTAAAAGTATGTAGAGGAGTGAGGTCCTGGGTGTATTTTAAATGTATTTATTTATCAGTGAATGCCTGTGTATGTTACTATATTTTTCAGTGTGTACGTGGATGTATTTGTGTATGAATGACTGGGTGCCTGGGTGTGTCTGTCTATGCATCCATGTGTTTCTGGGGATGTTAGTGGCTGCATCAGTGTCTATCTGAGTGTAGTACTGGATATAGCATTGTGTGACTGGGTGTGTCACAGTCAGGTGTGTGTAAATGTGTGTGTGAGTATCTTTATGGATGAATAAGTGGGTGCATGAGTGTCTGAATCAAAGACAAATACTCTGTGTGAGTGTCTGTATAGATATTGAAGTGACTTAGTGGCTGCATGTAACATTAAATATGTATGGCAGTAGCTCTATAAGTAACTGACTGACCATGTTAGCAGCTGTTTACTCAAGAAAGTATGTATATGTGTCAGTCTTTACAAGAGTTAGTGGATGCATTTCTAGCTTTATGGGTGAAGGTTTGGGTGTATCAGTACTTACATTGGATAGGGACTGAGTATGTTTGTTATTGTATATATGACTGACTGGTTACATAAGGTACTGTGTAGGTATCTGAGTTCATATGTTTGTACCTGTATTAGGAAGTAACTAAGTGGGTGAATATCTGTATGGGTGAGTAATATTAGGTAGTAGTAGATGTTTTTATAAGTGAGATAGTGTGTTACTAACTGTGTCAATGAGTGAGAGTGTTATTGCGTGGTCAAATGAATGAGTGACTGGATGTATGAGTTGTGCAATCAGTGTATGTATGAATGTGTCAGTGAGTGTAAAATACTCTACCTTGGTGGATAGTTTTACAATGTCAATTTGCTGAACTACACTGCAAGTTATAATTACTAAATGAGTTAAACAACGTAGTGGCAAGCTATACCAAGTGCTCTTCATGTATAAAACCCTTTCTACAGATATGTCTAAGGAATATTTCAGTCGTAGAACAAGCCTTTGGAGACATCTAAATATGTACAATCCCAGCCACAATAGAAAAAGAGAAAGGACATAAATATATGGTAATATTTCTTTTTCCGAATTGTAGAAACATAACAATACACATTGGTTATGCTGTAACACTATATCAAAAAAAAAAAAAAAATTAATTTTTCCTTTTTTACTGTTCTCATCTTTCATACTTCTTCACCAAAAACAAAGGTCTGGATGAAGCATCGCCCTTGAACGGGAGTAAAACAATCATTAGCTTGTAAAAACGAATGGCCAGTATTTACCTATAAATAAGTGACACTATGCACTACGCTCATTACAATTCATAAATCAGTTGTTTCATCTGGAGTTACTACACTAATCTGAACAAAAGATTGTGAGAAATATGTTTTAAATTATTATATGTGGTACAATACCACAATTACATTTTAACCACTCTTTAATTTTGGAGATCCTCTTGAAACACCACCCCTGGTAGACCAAATGGTGTGTAAACTGCTGATGATCCATGTAGGCAAATTTCCATAGTTTTTTTTCCACAAATAGTACATAGAAGTTTGGTTGACAAAACAAAAATGGACACTTTTTTAGTTCCGAAGACAGTTTTTACTTTCACCTTAACTTAACAACTTTCTGGAAGATAAAGGGACTCTTGAATTTAGAAAAACTTTTTGAAGACATAACCCCCAGTAGGCCGCCAAATAATGTCTAAAACACAGATGAACCATGTAGAAGAAACACAGTACACCACTTTTTTATCCAGAATTCCTCATTAGAACTTCGGTTGAAAAACAAAAATATGAGGGTTTGGTAGTTTGAAAGGAAGTTTTGGCTTGCATTTTAGATTGATGTCATTATAATCCTTCCATTCAGTTTTGTTCTTTAAATTCCCAGTCCAGTGTACAGAGGTTGTATTAACTCCTTCATGAAAGATGATAGCCAAAGTAATACAAGTTATTCCCAATAATAGGGGGGGACTTCAATTCGCACTTTGAACCGTTACCTGGATTACTTGATGGACCCTCCCTAGAGGAGGATTCAAGTTGGCAGGTTCCCCCAACAGAGGCCCCCCTCCTAGAGCATGGACACCGCTGGCCGTTCAAATAAACACACTTAATCTCACCTACGGCTTGAGAGCTTGTAACAGCCGCACCAGGTCTGATATTCCGAGCAAATGTACGTTCAATAGGGCGGGGAGTGAATCCAGACTAGATTACTTCCTGGTACAGTTGCATGCATGGAAAAGGGTCCTGGACTTCAGAGTAATGCCTAGACAGGATAGTGATCATAATGCTTTAGAACTAGACTTTGCCACCCCCTGTCTGGAGGAGAGCGCACCAAGTGAGCAAAAGCATGGAGAGGGATACCTCCTGGACAACAATAGGAAGAGGATTAAATGGGAAAACCTTGCTTCCAGCGAAGATAAGATAGCCGCCCTATATGCTGGAATCATTCCAACCTTAGAAGAGGCCTTTGATTTATGGAACTCAGGTCCTACAAAGGAAATTAGTGAGGACCTAGCAGAGGTACATGAACATTTAATCAGGAAGCTTGAAGATGACCTCTTCAGTACCAGAGCACCTAGAACCCAGGGGCTGAACAAATGCACTTGGTTTAACAGAGCTTGTCGAGATGCAAAACGTGACCTCCTATCTAGTATAAAAGCAGGAGGCCAGAGGGAAGAGATCTCCTCCAGAAGGAAGGCCTACAAAACACGTATAGCTAATGCTAAGATAGAGTGGGATGTACAGCACTGGGAGAATCTATCGGAGTCTTTAACAACAAGAGACTCCCGTAGATTCTGGAGAATAATTAATCATGGTTGTGGGGATCTTCCCACTTCAATCGAACCCAACATTGCTGCAAACGTCTGGCAAAAACATTTCCAGCAGTTATACTCCCTAGAGAATGAGGGGAAAGAAGCAGAAATCCCAATTGCCCCTGTCAGACAGACCTCTGATTTTGGAAAAGGTGATGGACAGAGTTTCTGAATGATGCAGAATACTCCTACCCAGTCAAGAGATCAGGGCTTGATCCATCACTGTTTTTTAGCTCACTACACCATCCCAGCTCAGAACCTGGCTACATGCAAATTAGTCTGTTCCTGTCCCAGTGCATGATGGGAACAGGGCAGACCAAACTACCAAGCCAATTCTTCACCAGAAAGGAGACAAGCTACCGGGGACCGGTTTCTGGCATTTCAGCCATCATCGGCCCGGCTTGCTTGAATCCTGATGGTGCAATGAGCTAGGGACTCACGTCTGAGTATGCCCTCCCACACTTAGTGTGGATAAAATCAATTTTGGAAAAGGTGATGGACAGAGTTTCTGAATGATGCAGAATACTCCTACCCAGTCAAGAGATCAGGGCTTGATCCATCACCGTTTTTTAGCTCACTACACCATCCCAGCTCAGAACCTGGCTACATGCAAATTAGTCTGTTCCTGTCCCAGTGCATGATGGGAACAGGGCAGACCAAACTACCAAGCCAATTCTTCACCAGAAAGGAGACAAGCTACCGGGGACCGGTTTCTGGCATTTCAGCCGTCATCGGCCCGGCTTGCTTGAATCCTGATGGTGCAATGAGCTAGGGACTCACGTCTGAGTATACCCTCCCACATTTAGTGTGGATAAAATCAATTTTGGAAAAGGTGATGGACAGAGTTTCTGAATGATGCAGAATACTCCTACTCAGTCAAGAGATCAGGGCTTGATCCATCACTGTTTTTTAGCTCACTACACCATCCCAGCTCAGAACCTGGCTACATGCAAATTAGTCTGTTCCTGTCCCAGTGCATGATGGGAACAGGGCAGACCAAACTACCAAGCCAATTCTTCACCAGAAAGGAGACAAGCTACCGGGGACCGTTAGCTTGTCTCCTTCCCAGTATAAGAATTGGCTTGGTAGTTTGGTTTGTCCTGTTCCCATCATGCACTGGGACAGGAACATACTAATTTGCATATAGCCAGGTTCTGAAGCTGGGATGATGCAGTGAGCTAAAAAACGGTGATGGATCAAGCCCTGATCTCTTGACTGGGTAGGAGTATTCTGCATCATTCAGAAACTCTGTCCATCACCTTTTCCAAAATTAATTTTATCCACACTATGTGTGGGAGGGTATACTCAGACGTGAGTCCCTAGCTCATTGCACCATCAGGATTCAAGCAAGCCGGGCCGACGACGGCTGAAATGCCAGAAACCGGTCCCCGGTAGCTTGTCTCCTTCCCAGTATAAGAATTGGCTTGGTAGTTTGGTTTGCCCTGTTCCCATCATGCACTGGGACAGGAACATACTAATTTGCATATAGCCAGGTTCTGAAGCTGGGATGGTGCAGTGAGCTAAAAAACGGTGATGGATCAAGCCCTGATCTCTTGACTGGGTAGGAGTATTCTGCATCATTCAGAAACTCTGTCCATCACCTTTTCCAAAATTAGACAGACCTCTGATCCCTTCACCATGAGAGATATTAGGAAGGCGATAGCAGGGCTCACCTCTGGAAAGACACCAGGCCTGGATGGGGTGCCGGGCAACCTATTTAAACATAAACTTGGAATCTGGGCACCCTACCTCATGGTTTTATTCAATGCAGTGCTGGGGGGAATGAAAATACCGGATACTTGGCTGGGAGCGGAGGTGGTCCCAATATTTAAAAAGGGGTCGCCTCTGCTCCCAGCCAACTATCACCCAATCAGCCTCATTGATGTATCCCAAAAGCTGTTTGGTAGATTAGTTCTCAATAGGCTGTTAAGCTGGATGGAGGAGACTGACATCTTAAGCCCTCTCCAGGCGGGTTTCGGAAAAGGAGTTTCAACAGTCGACCAAATACTAAGACTGAACATCATATATTGGAAGACGGTGCTTTTAGAAGGTGGGACATTGTATGCGGTCTTTGTGGACCTCCGCGCCGCCTTCGATTTAGTTCCCAGGGCTAAATTATGGGCGGTGCTGGCTGACTTGGGTATCCCAGGAGACATTCTCCATGTCTTAATCAGGCTGCATACTAACAACTATGCCCGTGTGAGATATGGAAAGGGCGGCAGATTGACAGATAGATTCCCCGTTCGCAGAGGGGTAAGGCAGGGCTGCGTATTGGCGCCGACCCTGTTTTGCTTATACGTGAACGGGGTGATAGAGCACTTGAATAGGATCCCTAACATCGATGCGCCACAACTGAACAGCAGCAGGGTGCCAGCGATTATGTTCGCGGACGACACCCTGCTGCTGTCAAAAACACCAATGGGGTTGCAGAGGGTTCTGAATGGGTTTCTGGGGTTCTGTAATGAAAGGGGCCTAGAAATAAACCCCTCTAAGACCAAATTTATGATCCTCAATCCCAAACCCAAAAGCTGCCCAAATCCCCGCCTAGGATCCACAACCCTAGAAAGAGTACATGTAATAGAATATCTCGGCATAACCCTCAACCAGAACCTGACTTGGCTGCCACATAAAACAAAAGCAACCACAAAACTAGTCTAGAGGGCAGGTGCCATCACATGAATTGCCAAAAAATCACCACTCCGTCCATTGGCACCCGCCATCCATATCTACAAAGCCCAAGCCCTGGGGGGGGCATTATTTATGGGGGTGAGTTATGGGGGCACATACCGCTACATACTGTACAGGTTGCAGAAAATAATTTCATAAGACAACTGGCTGCACTTCCCCCGAGCACTCCTCTACTCCCCCTAACAATGGACCTGGCTTTACGACCAATCACTGAGGAATTGGGCCTCAAACCCCTGACCTACTGGAGGCACTTGTGGAGCAGTCAAGATCTGGTACACTACAGAAATGAACTGCAGGAACTCCTGAGATCAACCTATGCCACCAAAATCCTGTGGATAAAGTACATTAGGGACATGTGCACGTTCCTTGGAGTCCCAGAGTTATGGTCCAACCCAGAAGCAGTGGCTGTAAGGCTCTCCAGAAAGGAACTCTCAAATCTGTTTTATAGAGCTATGCTTCAGAAATCTATCAATTCTATACGGGATGGATCCTAACGGACATATTCATTAAGATAAAAGACTCCTATAGTCCCGAATATGTATTAGACGCTATGACGCCTGTGTCTGTACGGAAGATCTTCATGCAATGGAGATACGGTTCTCTCCCCCTGAGGTCCCTTACTAAATCCTGGGAAGGAAACCTGGACACAGGGGTGTGCCCTGCATGCAAGTATAAACTGGAAAGTGACCTCCACGTGGTCTTGTTCTGCAGAGCATACAGTAGAATTAGGAGATATTGGTTGGTCCCTTATTTGAGGAATTTGGGCTTCCGAACCTATGCTCCGGCCTACAGAGTCCTAAAGACAGACTTATCGGCACCAACGGTGTTCGTAATGGCAAAATTCCTGACGGCAATGTGGCGTTTACGTGCAATAATTATCAGGGACACCAAAGCTGCATGAACATTTCCTTCTTTTTTATAACCAAAATGCATTTTCTAGTAATCAGATTGTAATCATGAGTCTGGCAAACTTCTTAAAATTCATAGCATATTTTTATAATGTTTTTAATGATGAAAATTGTCTGTACATCTTTTATGATCTTCCATGATCGAAATAAAGATTATTTGAATTTGAATTTGATATTTATCCAGTTTGAAGTTGTAATTTGAGTTTCCAATTTGGAACTATGTGCTGTGCATCGTTGTAGCATTACTATAAGGTATTATCCAGTTGTTCCTAAAAACAACATAGACATTACATCTGATGTGCAGTTTGAGCAGGTCATATTTTGATTAGCCTTTTTCAACAATTTGTCAAAAGGCACAGTTTTTGAATATGGAAATGTTAAATACAGAAAACTTCAGAATTTATTTCAGAGATAACTGTAAATGAGTAGTCTTCACAGTCATGGTTCCATATGTAATCAGTTGAAATAAATCATCAATATTTACTTCTTCTTGTTCTAAAACTCCAAGGATGAACATAATAAATGATTGTGCATCTTGTTGAATGTTGAGAGTAAATATTAGTGATCCACTATATATATCTAAAAGATTTCGAATACCTGAAGCATAATATATAACAGTTTTGTCATTCAGCAAATGTTGGAGCAAATGATAGAGCACAGAACACATTATCTTATCTGATTTTTGTTGAATTAGGTTTACTAGATGTGGCAAATGGAACAGTACATTAAGAACAACATTTGCATAGCAGTTGACACATAAACTGTTTTCCAATGGGTTAGCTACAATATCTCTGTCACTTTCCATTTTTCTCTTAACACCCTCTAAATTGTCCTTGTATCCTTTCTTTTCTTGAGCATCTGTAGACAGTTTTTTAAGCTTCACCTTTGAACAGGTCTTCCATTTCTCATAAACAGGGTACAGGCTTAAATGAGGAGCGTATAGACTTCTTAACCGATTGTACTCTCTTACACAACTTACATCACCACTAAATTTCTTGTAATCAAAATCAATCAACAAACCGGACAATGTTCTAACTCATGACAATGTTGCATATGACGCTCCTTCTTTAAGTACAGTACTTCAATATTAACAAAAGCTGCATCTATACTTAAACCTTGTGATTTTTGGCAGTTACAGTATATGCTAGAAAGAGTGGGAACTGCTGACTTCGCACAATCTGTATTTGGAAAACCAATTAAATCAATACCTTTACCCATTGTACCATTTACTAATCCTTCATCAACATTTAAATTATGGCTTGAAAGTCCTCATGTGTAAACGCTTTTCTAATCCTGCTGTTTTGGATCCAGACTACTTCAAATAAACCATCTACACTTAAACCTTCTAATTTATGGATAGTTACAGCATGCACAAGAGAGCGTGGGAACTGCTTGTGCTGCACAAATAGGTCTTCCACTTGCAAAAAACATACAGTGCATTGCCCTTTTTATAAATAGCTCTAATTTCCAAAATATATTTGTTTCTCCAGTTCTTCATTAAAGTTGGAGCACTCTCAGTATAGGTATTAAACAAACTATAGATTTCTGTTCTTCCATCAAATATTACATTAGTACTGCTGCTGTAATGTTACATGGAAATAGCTTCTTGAGAAGGCAACTTTCCAAACCCTGATTCCCCTCTTTTGTCAGAACTCCTTTTCTAATGTCCTTCAGTGTATCTCCATATTCCTCATCAGATGCTTGACACATATATTTCACTCTAGGCTACCACCTACTTCAAGTAGGTGGTAAGACAGTTGCAAACTGGAAGGGGTCCCCACTCCTTTGTGAATGTATGCAAAATATTTTTTAAGAGCAGCCAGTGGTCCCACGGACCACTGCCTGCTCTTATAAAATGAAAAGAAAACTTTTAATTTTTTTCTTTTAAACACATCTCCTTTTCCTTTAATCCGTTGGCTGCTGCTGTCGGCCAACGGCCGTCACAAACACTACCTCAATAGTGCTGCGCACGGCCGTTGGCCGACGCGGCCCGCCCCGTTTCTTAGAACGTTTCGCACTGGCGCAGAACGTTCAGCGCAGCCAACTTGTCAAGAAAAACGGGCTGCATTTGAAAGAGAAAAGTTGCTTTATTTAAAAAGCAAACAAAGACATGGTGGTCTGCTATACTCAACAGCCCACCATCCCTGTGGTATGTGAGATTCCTAAGCGGTCGCAAATTACGACCTACCTCATTAATATTAATGAGGTGTGTCTTTTTAGACCCCATTAGGAAACAAAAAATGTATCTGAGACAATGTTGTTCATTCCATTTTGCAAGTCGCAAAATGTCGAAATATGCGACTCTGAAAATGGAATGGTCGTACATCTGGCCCTCAGTTCGTTGCCGTGCTCACTTTATCATTGATTAGAAGCTTCCATTTTTTCAATACACTTGTTGCCGAATGACAAGAATCACCAGATAATTTCTGGTATCCAGTTTATTGTCATGTTCGACAGGTAGCATTACTAGTAGATGTAGAGTAATTCCTTTGATGTTACATGCAGCTAATCCTGTTGGTGCTGTTACTGCACATGACAACATTGGTTCTGTAGTCTTCAATAGGTAACCTGTGGGAGCTTTATTGAGAAATCTTTTTTCAGTGCCAGCTTGACCACTGGTGTATAATAATATCGGTATATACAAAGAACATTCACATTGTTTCTTCTCATGGAAAAATACATGCTCTATTTTATCTTTAACATCCTTATAAATTTGTTTCTGTTCACAGTACCGTTGTTCTGTTAACTATTCAAAATCCAGTTTCCTCTCTTGCTTGCTGCAGTACACTCCTCACCTCAGCCATAGCTATAGCTGATTCATTTTAAATTATTTATTCTACAAGAGTATCTTGACTCGTGGGGCAAACATTTTTGCTCCTTTGTGAACTCTCTTTAGCTATCTCAGCAGCAATGGTTTCTTCCTGTTCAATCTCATATTTCAACATTTGCAAATAGGTTAGAAAGACTGAACACTCAATACTGTCTTCACAACATTGAAAATAACAGTCTCTTCTTTCTAGAGTTTGGCAACTAAGCTTTCATAGGTTAATTAGATTTCTTTTATTGTGTCTCACCAAACAACTGTCATATCCATGTACTGCATATCTCCCTTCTATGTTTTCAATTACATTAATTCCATATGTTTAGTGTTGAAGTACTTCATAGAAACATATTTTTGATTTCTTTAATAGTATATACCCAACATATTAGATTTCAGAATGTCTCTACTTTCTGGATTAAATTATGCTAGGTACTGTATTTCCGGGTAAGACTGTAATACTCTATTTCGACTGCTTACATGGCCTAAGCTAACCCACATAATTCCTCTTGACTTTGAGAACAAACTAGCCGAGCTCAACCGGTCCGAGCACTCATACAATTATATTTCTCTGTGGGAAAGCATTTTTTTTACCATCTACCTGTTGTTGTGATTTAATCCAAGGATCTACCAGGGAATTATGTGTAACCAGATCTACTAAAGCTTTATATACTTTCTTCTTCCTACCACCATAATGTCCATCCGCCTGCAAACAAGAGCCATCTGGAACATGTTTGTTTAAATCTCCGCAACATACTATTGGCTCTGGCCATTGAGCTAATTCAATGTCCAAGTATTGTAAAACGTCAGGATCATCCTCAGTAGAACCATAGACTGACGTAAGCGTAAAGGTCTTTCCTTTAAAACAGATTTCAAGGATGACCCACCTTCCCCACTGATCTTCTTTCTTTCTTTTAACCGTTATCTCCCTAGTCTTACCCAAAACTGCTACTCCTCTTGTTTTTGTCCCTTGTTTAGTGTTGGCCAATAACCTAAAACCAAGTTGTTCCAATAGATAGCCTCTTGTACCTTCAATATGTGTCTCTTGCAAGCACACCAAGTCCAATCTCAGAGATTTTAGCAACGCTGCCACCCTCAACCTCTTGTTAACACAGTTAAGACCACAAATATTAATTGAGGCGATTCTACACGTCATCATACTTCCACAATTTCCTTATATGAAAGACTGATCTTTTTGTATACCACATACTCTGGAATATGTAGGATGTGTAACTGTGCTGATGATAGGGCTTATAGATTTATGGCTTTGCCGAGAGAAAAAGGGGGTGGGGAGTGCCTGACTTCAGGATGTATTATGTTGCTGCTGCCCTGCAGTATATGCAGGGGTTAATTGGGGGAGGTGGTAAGACCCAAAAAGTTACAAGTATGTCGACAGAAATTTACAAGGCTGTTTTAGGTGAAGAAGCAGAAAATTGTTTCTTAAACTGTACGGAGTATGGGTACTACAAAAGGACCAGGTTTAAAACACTAAAGGCTGCTGTCAGAACCTGGAATGTTTTTTTAAAGAAATCAGGCCTTGGTAGGTTTAATAGATATGTTAGATTATACAAGAATAGGTCAATGCCTGCAGCAATTTTTGCGGATAGTACAATGGCTGGCTGGGCTGAAAGGGGAATTGTTCAGATTGGGGACCTCAGAGGGATTGAAGCGATGTTACAGTTTACAGATCTCGTGACGAAATTCGACATTGATAGGAGATCTTTCTTTAAATATCTTCAGGTTAGGAGCTTTTTGGTGAATAAACAAGGAGGACCTGCAGGATATCAGAGTAATGAAATTTTAGAGAAAATACAAATCTCTGCAGACTGTACAATTAAGAGCTTGTATGCATGCCTGGTGAAAGGAAAAACAGATGATATGGAGAAATTTAGTAACAAATGGGCATCTAAATTGAGTATTCCAAAAGAATTATTTCAAGAGTCACTTGAGCTTGCGCGTACGGTTTTATGTTCGGCACCTTTACAATCACAGCATTATAAAACACTGTACTTCTTATACTTTACCCCAGCGAGAATAGCTAAATGGGGAGGTACTACGGGTATCACTTGTCCAAGGTGCAATCATCCAGAGGCGGATATAATCCATGTTTTCGCCACTTGTCCACAGCTGTACACTCTGATTGAAAATATAGAACGATTTTTAATTAGGTCATTGAAGTTACGCATAACCCTCACACCATCAATATTATTGTTGGGGATGGATCAGGATGGAGGTATAGTACACAAAGGGTTTATCTTTGTGGCTGCTGCAGTTTATAGACTGACTATAGCTAGAGCCTGGTTAGATAAAAACCCACCTATCATGCAAACCTGGTTGGCTAATTTATTGGCAGCCTATAATTTGGAGAAACCTATTTATTCCAGAAAAGGGATAAGAGGTAAAATGAGAGGATTAAAAATATGGGAACCCATAACTAGATGGAAAGAGAATATTGGGCCTCAGTAAGATTAAGGGCTATCCCTCTGCTTTTGGTTTTTGTTGTTTTTTCCTTATTGTGTTTCTATACATATATCAATTGAGTCGTTATTGCCGATCCTATGTTTTACCTTATAGGCAAACAATATGAATTGTATTATACGAAATGTATAAATGTATGATGTGTAAACTGTGCAAAGTATGGAAATAATAAAAATAAGTTAAAAAAAAAAAAAAAAAAAAGGGAAAGCATTTTTTTTGCTGAAACTGTACAATTTCTTGGTAAGATTCTTTTCCGTATAAACCTTCTCCCACATCTCCTTCATTTCTGTTTTCTTTGATTTTGTTAAATATGAAAACACATAGCGAGCAACAGCGATGGAGTTTGTCTGCAACAAATTGTAGATCCATCGTTGCATTCCACATCTTTAGAATAACAGGGGTGTATACATTTTTATACTTGGAAGCCTCTGTTCTTCTGATGTTGCATGTATTTTTGGGTGATATTTGTGTCAGTGTATGTCTGACTGCAGACAAAAAGCTCTTCACTCTTCCTTCTGAGATGACAGTTGTGTGGATCCATAACGACACCTCTTATAACATTTTCCTTTGCATCTGTATTTTTTATGACAGTGCTTCTCTCATCTATGAATTTGAAACACTAGTACTTGTCTCAAGAGGTTGTCAGCACCTTCTTTTGGGATGGCACATGTCACATGGTGTTTGATGAAAGACAAGATAGACTAATCACTGTTTCCTATTTTGGGGCATCTTTTACCCATAATAGCATGTGAATATGTGGAGTACCGCTAGCTTGGTGGTCTTTACGGCAAAATAAATCACCTTCACCAAGAGGGTTAGCTTAGTTGCAGATGAAAGACATCATGGCTTGAAACCTGTGGTTGAAATATCTGCAAATATTTGCAGACTCCAGTGAGAAAAGTTCTTCTGGTGTATTCAGATTGATGGCTTTTATGTTTGTGTTTGCTTCTTGCAATAATTCAAGTAGGTCATTCCACGCATATTCAGCACAACTAAGTGTTATGAACCATGTAGCTGCTCCTAGGTTTCTCAACATGTATTTTAGCTCACCATGATGGCGATACCAATACTCATTGGTGCCAAATTGACTCGCCATCGAATCAATCAAGTTATATTCTAGGTTTTTGTTTTTCCTTGAACTCTGTCAACAAATTCTCTTACTGAGAGATTTTGCTGATTCACTCCTGTCTTGAGAATCTTATTTATTCTCAAACAATACATGAAATATATAGTAAATACACTGGTGAAGTCTGGGGTCCTCTTAATATAGTCGAATTGATCTGTACTCGGATGCTGGTATTTGCACAGGCTGGTCATTATACCTACTACCTACTTCAGTGGGAAACAGATGTGGAAACCAGTGAACTTCTAAACCTTTCTCCCACACACTCAAGGGAGGTCCTCTTGCTTCTTTAATTTTAAATACAACAAAATCATCACCAATAATCTCTTTAGAATGTAGAAGATGGGCACTGTAGAAGGAAGAAACCCTTGATGAGTAACTACTCAGAGTACAATTGGTAGAGTGCCATGCTTGCTCGGCACTGGGAGAGACACACAGAGGGGCCGCAGCTCACCTTGACGAACGTGTGACTATAAGGAACTGCCCTTGCTGCCCCGCTAGTTCAAGTTTAAATTTTAAATAAACTTGGTTCCTATTGGAGGCAAGGCGCTCTACCATATGTACTCTGAGTACTTACTCATCAAGGGTTTCTTCCCTTCACCTCTGGAATAAAGGAGGTAGGGTCAGTACCTTTGGGATCATTTAGTAGTTAGTCCTGATGAAAGCTTGGTTCTTAGATAGAGCCGGCTGAAACATGTTTACGGTTTTTGAGAGTGGAGGGGTGGGTAACTCATTACAAGTTCTCCATACCACCATCCACAGGTCCTGGTGTGACCACCTTTACTCTGGACAGGGTACCCAGTGTTAAAATTGTTAGACGGGACTCCCTGTGGCCAGTTTTATCACTGTTTCTGCACTTATTTTTCCCTTGTGATCCCACATTATTTGTCATTTATTTGTTGCATTGGCTTCCTCCTCCCTATTGCTCCGCCTCGAGCGTTAGTCTGCACGGATGTGTGTTAACAGCCCTATGATGAAGTATGACACAGTTTACCGTGTGTGAGGGCAGGTTTAACACTCCTCTGTGATTCCCCCACTCTTCTGACTTACACCATTTCATGTACACAGTTCCCCTTCTATGTTGTGGTTTCATTCTTTTCCCCATACACAACACTGTTTCAATCAGTGTCTTCATTCAATTTATAATCAAAATAAGTAGCTTCCCCCTGAGAGCAAAGGCCTTATTAACTATCTTCTCAACAGATTCCTTTTGTCTGACTGCTTCTGTCATCTTTTGTACTTCTTAATAGTTTGTAGGAAAGTGGCACTTTTTTGCATAGTTAGCTCCCACCTCTTGCCTGATGAGATTTTGTACTGTAAGTGCACTGGAACCCTGCTAACCAGGTTCTCAGTGCCAGAACTCAGTCACAAACACCATACCAGATAGGCTCAGCATCAGCTACCTCTATAAGACCCTAATAAATGGTACTTCTGGTACCCAGGGCATGGGTACTGAAGAAGGTCCTCTGGGGCTGCAGCACTGGCTGTGCCACCCATGGGACCCCTCATCAAGCAAATGCACTTTGCCATTGCAGGCTGCACATATTGGCGCAAAGAACTTGGAAGAGTCGACATGGCACACAGCCTGTGTGCCATGCCACCCATACACTGCATAAGATATAGGGAAGTCACCCCTCTGCCGACCTTGAGCCCTAAGGCCGGGTGCACTATATCCTATGTGGGGGCATACCAGCATGAGCAGATATGCCCTACAATATCCAGTCTATTCTGAGATGTTGTAAGTACACAGGTAAGTCAAAAGGAGAGCTTGGGCTGAATACTTGCCAACATGAGTTTCCTAGCTCCATGGTGGCTTCACTGGTTTTTAAGGTGTTTGGTACCAAACATCTTGTCTTAATAAATCCTTATTAATAAATTCACACAGGAGACCCACTTAGAGGGTCACTTGAAAACCTACCTAGCCCTGGTGTGGTCTCTGACTTGTGTTTGCCAGTCTGTCACCACCAGATAAGGTTCTGACCTCATGAGGTGAGAGCCAGCCCTGTCAAAGGACAAAAACAAAGCCTGCTCTGGGTAGAGGTGCTTCACACCTCCTCCAGGGCAGGATGGCCTTCTCGGCAGGAAGCTTCAACGGTGATGCCACCTTTGAAATCCAACCCAGGAATCTACAATTAGTGGGGATGCCTGGCCCCCATTTCTGCTCCATTTTAGTGGGAGGAAAGGCGGGAGAGTTAGTTAGATTAGGAGTAGGGTCCCCACTTAGCCTAAACCACCCCTAGGGCAGGGCAGGCAATATGAACCCCTCTCCTGAAATTCAATAATCTTGGGATGGTGGAAAAACAGCCTATCAGGGATAGGGTAGTAGCTCTTCCCACAGGAAGTGGTAACTAGAGGGTATAAACACCCTAAAGGAAAGTACTACCTGTATCCCCTTGTAACAGCCCTAAATTCAGCATTTAGGTGGCACCTGAGGCCTGAACATCAGTTTCGAGGGACAAGAAAAGATCATGATAAAGAAGCCCCCTGCATAAGAACTGAAGCCCTGTTGCAGAGGAAAAAGGCCCAAAACCCTGCCTGCTGCCTCAAGGACTCGACAATCACTACCTACTGTGTCATCCTTAACCGGGAAAACTCCAAGAACCCTGGAGCCCCTTCAGCTTTCAAGAAATTGCAATGAAGCTCTCTTGGAGTGAAAGTATCACTCCCCTGCACTCTGCAGGTACCGATCCCATGAAAACCTGGTTGTCAAAATACTGGAAAAGGAGGTCAGATCTGTCTCCTCAACAAGTTTTGAGATACCAGGACCTACCGGAGCCACGGTGTACCAATACCTAGGGTATCGGACCCCCGACGGCAAACACGAAGAAGTAGAGTATACCACACTCCCAAAGCACCAGAAGCAAGCACCCATCAAGGGAATTTGAGACATCCAAGATTACCTCTCCAAGTTGCCTGCTCCTGACTACGAGGACCTCAAGATGCATGGTGACCAGCTGACCTGTTTGCTCTATCCAATTGTCCACATACTATTTGAAGAACTGTCTTGTTTTTTTACCTGCAGCTCTTTTTTCTCTTAGCACTTTCTCTGCATTTTGCCCCAATTGTTTCTCAGTTGTGATGAGATAGTATCCTTGCTTCTGTTTCCTTTTTTTCTGACTTGTTGATGGCCTTTCAACTGTCTGTATGTAACTACAAATTGATTCTTGAAAAGAAAACAAATTAACTACAGTTACCAGAGGTGAGTTAGGTATACTAAAGCATGTGTTTCAGACTTGAAGAAAAGCTGTCACATGCCAAGCCAAGCTGGTAGTGTGGGCGCAGAGACAGTCTCTGCATTAATATTCGTGACCTTTGTGTAAAGGACTATTTGCCTGAAAGGATGACTAGATTGTGTCAGTACTTGGCTATTTATCTGAGTGAGTGTATGTGTTCACCTGTAGCAGTGCCATCATATATTTAGGTAAGTGTGTTGTTATATAACTCTCTGTTTTACTAAGTCTAAGGCTCTGCAGATGTGTATGCAAGTACCAGAACTAATTCCTCAGGACCTGTGTTAGGGACTAGAGGGGTATATAAGTGTGTTGTTAACTGCTTTTGATACAGCTGCATAAATAAGTACTTTCTGAGTATGTGAGTGAATGTATAAATCCCTCACTAGCTGTCTGAATGGGTGATTGAGAGTCTCTATGATTTTGTGAACAAAAATTTCAGTTGCATTATGGAAAGTATATTCTATGTAATACTTAACTTAGGGGATCTGCAAGTGCATGAGTAACTTATTGAAACTCAAAAAGATATCCTTCTCTGTTGTCATCTTTCAAGCACTAATCACCATGCTTTATGGCAGACCTACAGCTTATCTGTGACAAGAGTTATTTGTACTAAAACATGGGTTTAAGAGTTGATGAGGGGCTTTTACATTCCAATTCAAGCTGGCAGTGAGAGTGCACAGACAGGCTCTGCACTAGTAGGCCTGACTTATGCTTAAAGGGCTTTTTGTCTGAAATGATGACTAGGTTGAGTCAGTGCTTGACTACATGTCTGAGTAAGTGTACATGTCCACTTGTAGCACTGTTATCAGATCCTTAGGTGTGTCGGTATATGACTCTCTGTTTTGTTCAGTCTAAAGCTCTGCAAATGTGTATGTAAGTGCTAAACAAATACTTCAGAACCTGTGTTAGGGAATAGAGTGGTATATAAGTGTGTCTGTACCTGATTTTGTTACTGTAGAATACACTAGTACTTTCTGCACATGTGAGTGAAAGTATAAGTCCCTATGTGGCTGTATGAATGGGTGAGTGAGAGTCTCTATTCTTTTAGGAACATGTATGTCAGTTACATTATTGATGGTATACTCTATGTCTTACTTGGCATAGAGGTCTGCAAGTGCACAAATAACTTATTGAAACTCCAAAGGACATCCCTCATCTTTCAAGCACAAAGCACCGTACTTTATGACATACCTTCAGCTTATCTGCGACATGAGTTGTGTATGTCCTTGGGGTGAGTGGCAAACTCCTCTCCACTGGTGGAGTTCCCAGAGTTTTTGTCACTCTGAACTCTGCTTGGAGTGCCTACCATCAGCAGAGGGGAAATTACTGGTTCGTTCATTGCGCACCTCTCGCTATCAGCAGGTTCAATCAATCAATCAATCAGAACATTTGTAAAGTGCGCTACTCACCCATAAGGGTCTCAAGGTGCTGGAGGTGGGCTGCTACTACTTGAATTGACTTGAATAGCCAGGTCTTGAGAAGTCTTCTGAAGGTAAGCAGGTCCTGGGTCTGCTCTGCTGTAGGAGGATGGGGAGGGTGTTCCAGGTCTTGGCGGCGAGGTGGGAGAATGATCTGCCGCCGGTGGTCGCTCTTTGGATGCTGGGGACTAGGGCGAGGTCAGTGAAGCGGACCTGGCGGTTGGGGCGGTGTTGTGGAGTGCCTTGTGTGCAGTGGTGAGGAGCTTGAAGGTGATCCTCTTGTTGACTGGAAGACAGTGTAGGTCTCCCAGGTAGGGTGTGATGTGGCTGCGGTGAGGGATGTCAAGGATCAGGCATGCTGAGGCGTTTTGGATGTGTTGAAGTTGTTTCAGGAGTTTGGCCAAGGCTCCTGTGTAGAGGGCATTTCCAAAGTCCAGCCTGCTGCTGACAAGGGCCTGGATGACTGTTCTTCTTGTTTTGGTGGGGATCTTGCAGAGCATGCGGAGGGTGTTGAAGCAGGAGGATGAGACGACGTTACCTGCTTCGTCATGGAGAGAGTAGAGTTGAGGATCAACCCTAGGTTGCATGCGTGGTCGGTGAGTGTTGGATCTGTTCTCAGTGCGGTCAGCCACCAGGAGTCATCCCAGGCTGAGGGAATGGAGCAGAGCACGAGGGCTTCCATTTTGTCCGAGTTTACCTTCAGTCAGCAGTTCTTAAACCATTCGGTAACAGCTTCGTTCCTTCATAGAGGTTGATTTTGGCAGTGAGGTGGTCCTTGGTGAGGGAGAGAATCAGCTGGGTGTCATCGGCATAGGGAATGATGTTGAGGTCGTGCATTCGGGCGACGTGGGTGAGCGGTGCCATGTAGATGTTGAACAAAGTTGGGCTAAGGGATGAGCCGTGGGATATGCCGCAGATGATCTCGGTGGCTTGGTAGCGGAAAGGAGGGAGGCGGTAGCTCTGGGTTCTCCGGAGAGGAAAGACTTGGTCCAGTTCAGAGCCTTGTCTTGGATCCCAGCGTCCTGAAGACATGTGCTTAGGGTGCGGTGGCACTCCGTCTCGAAGGCGGCTGACAGGTCCAGGAGGATGAGGGCTGCAATTTCTCCGTTGTCCAGCACGGCCCTGATGTCATCGGGGGCAGCAATGAGGGCAGTTTCAGTGCTGTGGTTGCTGCGGAACCCGGACTGGGACGGGTCCAGGATGCTGTTCTCCTTGAGGTAGTGGGTGAGTTGTCTGTTGATGGTCTTCTCAATGACTTTCACCAGGACAGGAGCAGGGAGATGGGCCGAAAGTTCTTGAGGTCCTTGGGGTTGACCTTGTTTTTTTTTAGTAAGGCGTTGATCTCAGCTTGCTTCCAGCTCTCTGGGAAGGTTGCTGTCTCGAAGAAGATGTTGATGGCTTTCTGGGGATGGGGTGCAACGGTGGAGATGGCTTTTTTGAAGATGGGGTGTGGGCATGGGTCTGACAGAGATCTGGAGTGGATGTTGTTCATGATTTTGATGGTGTTGTTGTCGTTTAAGTTGGTCCAGGAGAGCAGGTGGTCAGTGCGGATGGTGGCCGTGGGGATGGGGGTCTCAGTGGTGTTGGGGTGGTCATGGTGTTGAAGCTGTTGTGGATGTCTGTGATCTTGCGAACGAAGAAGGTGGCAAGGGAGTCGCACAGGTCTTGCGACAGTGGAATATCGTTGGTGTTCGAGCTGGGGTTGGAGAGTTCTTTCACAATGTTGAAGAGCTCTTTGCTTTTGTGTGCATTGTTGTCTAGGCGTTCTTTTGGCAGATCTGATGAGATGATGGTGTCTGCAGGAGGCGTTTTTGCGGGCTGCGTAGCTGTCCGGTGTCTGTTCACGGTGCCATTTCTTCTTTAGCTTTTGGCAGGTTTGCTTGAAGGCCTGGAGGTCTTCAGTGAACCAGCTGGCTTTCTAATTGGTGTGTCTTTCGGAGGGTTTCTTGAGTGGGGCAAGGGAGTTGGCGCAGTTGTTGATCCATTCTCTGAGGTTGCAGGCAGTGGAGTCAGGGTTGGTGGGGTCGATGGGTAGGCTCCGGGCAAGGGTGGTGGTTAGCAGGTGGTTAGCAGGTCTTCAGTGACTTTGCTCCAGCAGCGGCGGGGGATCTGTTGGGTGCGGAGGTGTGTGGTGGGTTTCTGGAAGGGGAAGTGGATGCTGTGATGGTCGGTCCAGTGGAGTTCGGTGGTGTGGTTGAATGGGACGAGGGGGCTTGCGGAGAAGATGGTGTCAAGCGTGTGGCGGGTGCAGTGGGTGGGTGTTGTTATAAGTTGTCTGAGTCCAAGGTTGGTGAGGTTTTCAATCAGGATAGTGGAGTTGGTGTCATTGTTAGTTTCAAGGTGAAAGTTCAGGTCCCCGAGAAGGATGTAGTCTGTGGAGGCGAGGGTGTGTTTGCTGACGAAGTAGGCGATGGAGTCGCTGAACTGTGGTCATGGTCCAGGTGGTCTGTAGACGAGGGTTCCTCTGAGGGTGGTTTGGGATTGGTGAGGATCTGGAAGTTCAGGTGTTTGGCAGTGCTGAGGGTATCGTTGGTGTTGGTTGAGACTCTGAGAGTGTTCCTGTGGACAATGGCGATTCCTCTTCCTACTCCATTGGTGCGGTCCCTGCAGGTGATTTTGTAGCCATCCAGGATGGCTGTGGCGATGTTTGGTGCTGCAGAGGGGTTCAGCCAGGTCTCCGTCAGGAAGGCGACGGCAGGGGAGGCTGAGTCGAGAAGGTCCCAGACTTCAACGATGTGTTTGCGGACGGAGCAGGTGTTGAGAAGGATGCATCTGAGGTAGTTGGGTTCTGTCCTGGTCGGTGGGTTGGCGGGTCTGATGCTGGTGAAGCTGCAGTTCCAGCAGGAGAAGGCTCCTTGGGTGCGCTTCGGGGCAGCCAGGCAGCATGCGTGTGCTCGTCCGGAGTAGAGTGCGTGGAGGGTGTTGGTGTTGTAGCGATGTTGGGTGTCGCAAGGGCCAGGGGTTCTGGCACTGGGGGCTGTCCAGGCGCAGAGGGGCTTGCCTTTGGTGTGCCAGTGGCGCACCTGCTGCGAGCGTCCGTTAATTTATGAACTCATTAGTGTAATGTCTGATATGAAAGCATTGCGTACACCTGCAAAGAACTTAGTGCTGATAAAGAGTGCCAGCTGGCGAGCGCTGTGTCAACAGTCCAACAGATAGTCCACAAGGCTGTTAATGGGGAGATAAACTGCAACAGATACCAGGCGAGAGTGCATGCACTGCTGTTCAGTGTCAGCTGCACGAAGGCATGCTGCAGTGCTCTGACCCCTCCATGGAACTTGGTGTTTCACGTTTGTTCTGTGGGCGTAGGTGAACCGGTGCTACATACACAGTGTACTGATCACTAATCTCAATGAACTGAATACGTTTCCGAACTATGGAAGAAACATCAGAATCTAATGAAAAAATCACCCACGGAGTTTCACAAACGCTTGCAACACCATAATAATATCAGATTGCACAATGAACACATTCCAAAAATATGTTCAATGAAGAGCTTTCAGGAAGAGCTGGAAACATCCACCCTTTGCATTAATTTAATTGGGACTTGAGACATGCCAACTGAGCCCAGTATTTTGAAAAACTAATTAGAGATAATCTGAATCTCGTGCTTAATAGTTTACAATAAGGAGTTGGCCAGGTCCAGTGATAAAGATTTCCCAAACTGTGTTGTAGTGGAACCTGCAAAATTTACCAAAAGCATTTAAATGATGGCAAGCACCACCCAATGTTTTTAAACAGCTAAGTGAACTCTGCCCATGGCTATTCAAAGAGGGACTGAGCCTAAACCAGCTATTCCCAATGTCTTCCCAACTGGTGTTGCACAGCTCTCAAACGATCCACTAGAATGATGCTCTTGGGCATTAAAATGCTTCGATGACTTAAATCTTTCATTGAAATACATTGATTTGGAATGTTATTGAGGCATGTTCTCATTTTCTTTGTACTATATATGAATGTTGGAAACTTAAACAGGCTGTCAGGAGAGAAAGGGCAAAAGGGTTTTGTCATATGGTTACTGCGTTTCTATATATTGTGTTAAGTTAGCATGAGTTTATTAAATGTTTAAACACCATATTTTCCTTCGGCTTCAGTTTGCGCACGACACCTAATTGTTATTGTAGCTTTCAACCTGGACGAAAGATGTGATTTATTTGAGAATAATATGTTATTGCTCTGATATCAGTCGTGCTTGGTACACTTGGTACAAATGTCTGCACACTGAGAACTGCACCCTCTAAGAATAACCTAACACAAGGTTGCTGAAGGCCTGATCCTCGCACCACATTAGACATAACACAAATAATGTTGCTGCCAACATGGGGCTCTATTCGGGTTTAAGATAGAGTTACAGGGAATGAATCAACACACTTGATGCTTCGCATGCAGAGAGCTGGTAGCTGTTGATGTGATCTGCTCCTACTGACCATTAGAGGTATGGGCCCGCCCTGCTAGAACCCAAATGAGACCTTCTTAGATATAATATAATATGCTAAATAGGGTGCGCGAAATATAGGTGATACAGAATTCTATAGATTTTTGCATCATAACATGCTATCACCTTTTGCTTATTATGGATTAGTGACTATGCTGCTAACTCTGATTTTTATAATATGTATGTTGATATTAAACAAGATACTGCGTTTGAGAACTTTGCATTGAAAAATAAACATTTCAAACTTGCACGTGTGTTCTTTGCCTCCCAGTTTCGGTTTGTAATGATTATATAACAAAAGAGTGTTCATGTGTTCCACGATACCTGAGGTACCCTAAGTTCATGTTCTGGATTGTCTAAGTCATTGGGAAGTTATTACTACCGATGAGACACTGTAGCTAGCTTGGTAAGGGGATTTCTGAAACAAAGGTGAGTTTTGGGTCACCCTAACTCACCCAGGTTCTAGATCTCTGTGCACAGTTCTGTGGGAGAACGGAAACCCTGCTACATGGCGCCCAACGTAGGGCCTTATATCATGACACTCGAGTAGTATATCATTCAAACCTTAACCCCTTCATTCCCATTTCCGGAAAACGGCAGTGTTGGAAAAACCTACCTATTTTTGAAATAGGTCTTTTTCAAGCTTGAATCTATCTAAAAAAGGTTTCTTTGAATTACTACCCAGTTGTGCTACAAAGTAATCTTTGTTTTTTCATCTTCCTGTGCTATCATGGCACAAGCCGTGGACATCCCGCAGCATAGTCGAATTGCGGTGCGGGACCACTTGCGGGCTTATAATGTACCTGTGGAAGGCTTGGCTGTTGTTCTAGTGGTGAGTGCGGAACACGCTTACCCGTACGAACTGTTTTATTCGTGGGTGACATTTCCGGCGGTGAACGCTAATTCTGGTGTTTTCCACTCCTACACTGCTACGGCTGTACCGGCTGCGTATGCTCCGTACAGAGCACTGGAGGTTCCTATTGGCGCTTGGCAGCATGGAGTTTGGTTTGGTGGCACCCTACCACACGCTTTAACCGCTACGAGGTTGGGTCCTTTGTCCATTCCGGGCACACCTTGGCCCGCTTTGGCTGGATTCACTCCTCACCCTAATCGAGCCACTTGTGGCATAGCTGATCTGCGGCAACTTCATGAAGTCGCAGTGGCAGTGATTAGAGCGCTTGTTCATTACACTAGCCATAATGTTCAAGACATAGCCCCTAGGGGTGCAGAGCTTCGTGCAGAACAGGCTGGTTTGAAAATCAATCCTGTCATAGTGAATTCCGTAATGGGCAAAAAGCCGCAGGACAAGGATGATTTTCCGTTCTGGCTTGCAGAGAAATTCGGCCAGCTAGAAGCTGTGTTTCCTAATACGAATCCCGTTGATAAGCACCCGATTCTTACACTAAGTTTACCGAAAGATTTGGCACCTGAACTTGTTGACTGTGAGACCTGGGGTAAGACTTTTGCAGCGGTCTATTCGAGGTGCTATGGCACCCCGTCTGTGACCAATCTGGGTGCGGTCCTTAAACGTGTTCAGGATGAACACGGACCAGAGTCGGCGGTTGAATTGGGTATGCGCCTGTGTGGCACCTTTGATGTGGTTTGCGATCTGATCCTTGCAAATGTCAAGGGAGATGCAGTGAACTTTCAGGTTGCTAACGCTTTGGCGTTGATTCCCGAGGCCGAGAGACCCCGTCAGTTGGCAAGGATTATTGTGGATGCTTATAAAACGGTTGGCCGCAATGCAAAGGGGCTTAAGGCTTTTCCTGATAAAGAGAAAAAGCAGCCCCAGGGTCAGACTTCGGAAACTAGTGGTCAACAAAAGTCCAAGAAACAGAATTGGCCTAAAAAGCAGAATCAGGGTAAGCAACAACAACAACAAACACAGGTTTCTGCTTCTGCGTCTCCGTTGCCTGCGCAGTCGGATCGTGTTTATGATTTGCGCGACCGCGCGATGATTAAATCGCCTGAGAGGTTTCAGGCTTCTGACCAACGCTCTCCTCGTTCCTTTCAGGACTCATCGGCTACGTCAACCGGTGGTGGAGGGGTGCGGCAGGGGCCGGGGTGGCCAGCAAGGACGTGGTCAGCCCCGCCCGCGTAACGGTGGAGAGCAGCAGGAAGGCGCTACGCCCAAGAGACCACAGTTTGCCACGAAGAAAGTCGCCGCCCTGACAGCGCATCGTTATGCCCCAGATAGTGAGAACGCGGCTTCGGAATCTGACGTGGGCTCTGACCTTGCTGGACAGCGCGGCAGAGATTACCATAGTGAGAAAGGCCCTCCGTCCACTGTTGAAGGTGACAGCGACTGACACTTATGTTGTGATTGAAACTGCTGATACGCATGTTGCTCCCCCTGAACGTCTTTTTGAAATTGTGCTGTTAATTGAAGGTGACATGCAGCGAACTGTAAAAGGGGTATTTTGGGAAAATCTTTCGTCTACGTATGACATTTTGCTTTCGGAGGCTGACTGGCCCCCACCTTTTGTTCTCGCAGCTCCGCGAGAGGAGGAGGTAATCCTACCCAGTTTCGCTCACACTGTACCGAGAGTGGAAGCGCTGCATTTTGCAGAAGAGTGGGCTCTGGCGCTTGCGCCGGCTGTGTACCGCAATCAGTGTGGCTGGGATAAATTGTCTCCAAGCCACGAGATTCCTTTACGGTCTCAGCCGCAGCCTCAACCTCAATATCCCATACGGCGTGAAGCCAAAGCTTCAGTCGCGGCTATCCTTGAACAATTGGAATATCAAGGTGTAATTGAAACGTGTGTGTCACCGATGAATAACCTACTTTTTACTGTAAACAAGCCGGACGGCTCATATCGTTTGGTTTTGGATTATAGGCATTTGAACTCGCATTGCCGTAACTGTGCAGTACAGAATACTCATGGCTCTGCGTTAGTGAATAGTCTTGAGCGTAAACGGTTTAAAACCACGCTTGACATTTCCAATGGTTTTTATGCCCATAGATTAGATGGTCTAAGTTCCCAATGGACCAGTTTTACATGCGGCGGTGTGCAAAAAATGTTTCGGCGTCTCCCAATGGGCTATAAGAACAGTCCTGGAGTATTCTCCGCCCGCATTGTCTCTCTTCTGGAGGGCATCGACCCGGTTGCTTGTTCGTATGTGGATGACATTTATCTCACAGACGACGATCTTTGAGAGCATCTGTGTCGAGTAAATAGCATAATTTGTAACTTTGCTGACATTGGTTACAAGTTTAACTTTGCAAAGTCGCACATTGCAGAGTATACAGTGTTGTTTCTAGGTTACGAGCTTAACAACGAGGGGAAGGGTTTAGCACCCCACTTCCTGGAGAAGTGCGCACAGTTGCGCTCTCCGACAACACTGAAAAAATTACAATCTCTACTGGGCTTCTTGAATTTCGGGAGGACTTACATTCCGGAATACGCCCAACGTATCAAGCCTTTATATGCTTTGATACGTATCAAGCCTTTATATGCTTTGATACAGCCATCTTTTTCCAAATCATGCTGGCTGCCTGAGCATTCAGCCATTCTGCAGTCTTTGCAAGCTGATTTGCTCGCTTCTGAATACTTACAGACCCGTGATAACCAGACCAACCTAGTGATAAGAATTATCCCTGGGGCGGTGGGTTTCACATACCTGACTTTTAATGAAGGAGATACAGTACCTATTGCTTACAAGTCACACTTGTACACTTCGGCCGAACTGCGCTTTTCCACTGTGGAGAAAGTTTTAACGGCTGTGCAGATGGCAATTCTTAAGGAACGTGCCCTGTCACAAGGAAAACGCATGTTGGCTGTTACCCCGTGTCCTGCCTTAGAGGTGGTTACGAAAGCCAGTGTACCTAATTCCAAAGCTTTGCACCCTCGGTGGATTCAATGGGCTGCATCCTTGACGTCCCAGGATGTCACGTTTATTTTTGACGCCACTTTACGGTTGCAGGAGTATTTACAGTATGAGTTTGTTCATCCTGCTCCATTAGCAATGCGGCCGTTGGAGGATTTCCATTGCATCATTTACACTGATGGTTCGGCGCAGGTTGCGCATGGCTCTAAACATGCATACGTTTCCGCTTGCACCATTGTGGTCGGTGCCATGGTGAACGATGAGTTCAAGTCCAGTGTTGTGCACACGCAGACACTTGGGGACTGCACCGCACAATTAGCAGAGCTTCGTGCGCTGATGCTTGCATTGGAGTACGCAGACCCTAGTGTGACGACTTTGATCGTAAGTGATTCTTACTACTGTGTCCAGTCTTACAATGAAAACTTGTTCTTTTGGATTCAGAATGAGTTTTGTGATTCCAAAGGTAGCACAATAAAACATAAAATGATCTGGGTCCGAGTGGCGGAACTTAAAGAGAAGTTGCCACTCGTGTTTGTGATTCATACTCTCGGCCATCAGCGCGTGGGGGTCCACGCTGTTGGCAATTCGCTTGCTGATGAAGCAGCGAAGTCAGCGGTATCAAAATACTTAGTTGCAGCGGTCACGAGGTCCAAAAGCAAAATAGATGATGACATCTTGGCAGCTGTTGCTGCAACAGAGAAGGGAAGTAAATATCCTGCGGGGTTCCCTTCTAAATACACATACCACTTAAGTCCCGATAAGGTTCCTTATGGGAAAATTCCTGATGTTGGTGAACGTCTAGTTCCCAACTCGGATCGCAGGGCTACTTTGATTGCAGCGGCTCATGAAGGTGTGGCGCCTGCGCATGCGGGCGTCTCAGCCACTGTAACTCAGCTACAACAAAGGTTCTGGTGGCGGGGACTGTACAAACAGACGCGCGATTATGTCCTTCAATGTGACATTTGCCAGCAGATTAAACCTTCAACTGCTGCGCGTCCGCCTCAGACACAGTTGTACATCTCGAATAAACCGCTTGGATGCGTTTATTTGGATCACTGAGGTCCATTTTCTTCTGATACTGCATACAAGTACATCTTGGTAGCAGTTGATTCATGCACACTTTTTGTGTGGGTATGGCCACATCGGAACGCTGATTCACGGACTGTCATTAAGGATTTGCGAGTCTTTGTGGGAATTTTTGCCTGTGGTACCTTCCATTCGGATCAGGGTCCGGCTTTCGCCTCTAAGGCGTATAAGGATGCTATGGTTTCGTTGGGGGTCCAAGTCAAGTTTTTGAGTCCCTACAGGCCCGAAGGCAATAGTGTAGTTGAACGAATGAACCGCGACTTAAAGCAATCTTTGACAGCTCGAGTTATAGGCACTGGCAGAAACTGGTTGGCCCACCTCATGGGCGTGCAGCGTGCGCTTAATAATCTCCCTAGAAGGTCTCTGGGTGGGCGGACCCCGTACGAAATGCTCTTTGGTATCAAGATGTATGTCCTTGACCTCGATGGGCTAGACTGCAAGGCTCAGGCCACGGCCTTTGACGTAGATGAACATTGCAATGTTTTACAGAATCTACAAAAGACCAGAGACAGTCTTGCAAAGGAACATTTGCCCTCCACATTGGATGATGCGCTGTAGATCCCGGTAGTTGGCTGGCTACCCCAAGTTGGAGAACTGGTTCGAGAGAAGATCGATAACAAGAAAGAGTTTGGTCCCTCATATCGGACACCGGTTCGAGTTCTTGGAGTGAAGGGCACAAGAACAGTCATTTTACCACCACTTCCAGGTCGTAAGGAAAACAGATTTATTTCTATTGACAATGTCAAGACACACAGGGTGGCCGATTCTTCATAGCATGACACCGGCTGTATCCTGTCCTTCCATGGTGAGGCACTCTGTGCTAGCTATTACATCTGGTGCAGAACAGGAGGTGTCCCTCGAGATGCCTGCCATATCCAGTCCTTTATTAAATACTATTCCTGTTCCTAACATTGATGAGTTGAACTACACCTATCCTGCTGATTTATCGATGCCTGATTTACAGACTCGTGTGGCCGACCAGTCCCGATTCTCTTTTGACTCTGTTTCGAAACTTTCAAAGAAACCCTCAACTATTGCAAAATATGCCACGTTGTTTAAAAAACATTTTTTAATTCCCCCTTGGACATACATTTGGTTGATCCTGTTTTCATTTTACCTTTTTATGTCAATTGGTTTTGTGTTTTATTTTTTCCGCCTGATCGATGGTCACTACGTTAAAGAAAGAACAGGAATTCGGTACCTTAATGGAACATTGGCCCCTCTTTCCTCTTCACATTCAGCGCACAGACTGAAACGAAACTTAAATACAGTCAACATTACAGCTTGGCCTGTCCTTGATGGGATTGTGTGGGATGCGGTTAGATTTCAGATACATGGGCCCACTGAAGTGATTAATGTTCCGAATGTGCTTAGAGTAAACATGGGAGATGTGATTAAACAAAATATACGTTCTGATGATTGGGATATTCAGACCGTAGAAGCATTATTTTCTGATTTAAAATACTATGCGGCTTTTGATGCTGAAGACTTATATTTAGATTCTATTAATTATGGTGATTTGTTTTGCTTCCAACATTATGGTAATCATTTTCTCCATAATAAGAATTCCAGGAGGGTTGCTGTGAATTACACGCAATGGGAGCACTGCCCAGCTCCTTTAATTGGAAGCTCCAGTACATTTCTGAAAAAATACAGCTATTTTACAGATTTCAATCAATCAAATCCTGAGTCCTTTTATTTCAGAATGACAGAAAAGTCCATGTCCAAAGTTAGACTTACCGATACAAAGTTGCTGTATTCGAAGTCCTTTCTAGACAGATTGGCTTTAGATGGCTACGAGTTCTGGAAAGGAATAATTGACCTTAAATCGGTTTGGGGTACCAAAGATTGGCAGGTACAAGGCACTGAGGCTTTGCACCGTGCATGTCTCATCCCGAATCACATGTTGTTTCTAAATTCTACTATTTCCAAAACAACATGCTTTGGATTGGCTACTTCTAAAAAATTAAATACACCAATTATCCCCGAATTAGAAGAATATTCAGGATGGGGTAATTTTTCAGATTTGTCTATTAATGAGATACAGTCTCTGTTACACAATTCGTCCTTTAATGTATCCAGTTTGCATCCTAAAGGTTGACTGTTGTGGCAAAGGAATTCTGATTCTTGCCAACGTCGATTTCTAGGGTTGGCTGAAGGGTTCACACAAGTGCGACCAGATCCCCGTTTTGAAACTGATTATACTGTCACCACTTACTCTGTAGGGAAACTGTGTCAGAATTGGTTACAACATTCCACGTTAGCTGCAGGTAAACTACATCTATCTCAGTTGACTGAAAATGTGGATTTAAACGATTTTATAAACGGCCCAGTTAAGGGTAGGTCTAAACAGTGGATTTATGCTGTTTACAATGAAATTTGGAAAGTGTCTCAAGTTGAGGCTGCTAAGCGCCTAAGGGCAATTGACCAAGCAAATTTGGAAAAGGTACTTGTAGTGGTTTATAACAGTATTAACACACTTTCTTCCCGAATTTACACGTTAAACAATATTGTTTCATCTGTTGTTGACATTGTACATGATGAAGTGTCCGTATTATATCATGGTCAAAATCAATTGCGTTCTGTTATGCAGTTTGCCTGGACACTACAGACTCTGAAGTCTGGTCAAGTGCCTTGAAGTTATATGAACGTCTCATCATTATTTGCCCAGTTTAATTTGACTGACAAGCAGCGCATGCTTTCCATGCGAGATGCATCATTTTCTATGTTACACATTGAGAAGTTAGAATCTTTGCCTTTCTCTGTGGCTGAGGCGGCTGCTGCTACATGGCTTATCCATGGTATTATTACTTTGCCATTTGCTCTGTATAAATTTACAAATTGTATGAGATATATTGCTATAGGGCGATATGAACCACTAGGAAGTGCTTTCCTACATGAGACATGGTCTTTACCATATTCATACAGATGTCTGAAAGAGGGAAAGAAAGTGAATCTGAATGGTGAAGAATGCACACAGTCGCCTGACCGTTCACTGATATGCAGGCACATCCAATTACATGGTTCTTGTAATCAGGACAGACCAAATTTAGCCTGTGTTTTAAAAGGCACACCGGTTCCTGCAATAGTTCCCACATTCACTTTGTTGTCTAACGGTAGTTATTTGCTTTTGAACAACGAACTGTGTTGTGGGTTAATGGTCGGTATCGCATATGTGGTTACTGTATCAGAACGTGTGGTGTGTTGCAAGAACGTGTTATATCCACCCACGCATGGGAATTCAGATGTTTCCATTTGGCCAAGAATTCCAACCTTGAGAGCGGACTTCAATGGTTTGAGCCGAATAAGAGCCCTATTGTCTCAAAAAGAAGTGGCCCTGAGCTCTGCCCGTGAAACTTATGTCCTTCACATAGCTAATACACGCACAGAGGTGCAGGCACTTTTAAATACTGATTTGCCGTTTCATTTCTGCGAGCTGGTTCATCAAATCTTTAATGCCTCCTCCACAAATGGCCTAGCACATTTTTTTAAATTGGTTAGCAGTGGTCTCGTGACTACGTTTGAAAAAGTATTTGGTATTATCCCTGCGTTTTTTCATTCTATATTCGCAAGCTTGTTTGGCGGAATACCTGTTTTGCTGGCTTTAGCTGCAGCGTGCTGGTGATATTTTGCTTTATTAAACATGGATGCCCATCCTGCGCAAGAAAACGCTCAGCACCTACTGATGCTGTTTCGCAACCGGATGCTTGATTACTATGGCTCCTTGCCGCTTGCGACTTTAAGCACGGCTTTTGGATTATCGTTTCGATTTTCCTATGTCACATGTGTCCAGCCTGTGTTTCATTGCCTGAGCTGTGATTTCGACTGGGCCATTGATTTGTGTCTCTGCTTACCGACTTCTCCTGACGTCGATTTTGATCAGCTGATGAGCCCCATAGTTGCTCACGAGTTGGTTTGTTCTGGCGAAAGGGTTATGGCCATGGCAGCTATGCATGGACTAATGGGTCAGTGGGACATATCCGCAGCGGCGCATGACTTTTTGTCACATAGCGTTATCGAGAACCCACTGAGTTGTCCTCTGATGTTGCTAGAGGATTCGGTGTTGGAGGAGCACGTATGTTCTTTCCCGTTACTTCAGGTTTCAGGTTTAAAGTCTTTATTTCGATTTTTAACAAATCATAAAAGACACATTAAAATACAAAAGAATTTAACTAATTCAATTTAAGCAAAAACAGGAAAGAACAAAACTATAAAAAGATTAAACAACTAACAAAAGTATGTAAATAAGGAACATTTAAGACAAAATAGATAAAACAGGATTAAATTTCGATTAATGAAGAACCTGACTATTTTATAAAAAGATGAATTTAAGTTAAAAAAGACATTACAGTTCAAGTTCATTGTAAATGGGCCCTTTATGTGGCAAAAATACAAGGGATACAGATGAAACAACTAAGTCATAAATCAATTAACTAATACATAGTCAATCAGATTATGACCGATTGTGAAGCATCTTGGTCCTTGGGGCTAAGGCATGTTGTTTTTTAGCCTTAGGAGCCAAGCCCATCCCAGATATTTTGCCAGACTTACTACAAAGAGTTCGGAGGTGTTGGTCCTAAGCACCCATATTGCTTCCATCGATGTTTTGAATGGTAATTTTTGAAACAAGGGTTTTAACCATTTCTTTCGGGGTGCAGCGTACCTAGGGCAAGCAAAAAGAAAATGTCCTTCAGATTCAATATGACCTGGGCAACATGTACAGTTGGGCGATAACCCTGTAGACCGTTTGTTTAGAAAAGGGTTCAAAGGCAAAGAACCCACTCTAAACTGATGATACAACTTCTTGTCTAACGGTCGAGTTATTACGTCCCAATAGGGCTCTCGCGATAGGTCAAGTTTGAATGTTAGAAACCTGCCTGTAAGGCTATTTTTGTTAGAAAGCAGAACTCTTTTTAAGCGGGTCGTGGCCCAATACAGGGATTTGAACTCGTCTTTGGAAGGGAAGACATTGGATTGAGGGGATGTCCAGAGGTGTTCCAAGCCCATGTCATTAAGAATAGTTTTAACAGCAGAAACCCATGGGATTTTCCCTGAACCCGTAATAGACCTAACTTCGGCCAGTTCCTTTGCAAATAGAGATAGATCTGGAGATGTCCATATCCGTCTCCACAGGGCCACTAGCCTAAATCTAGCCATCTCATTGATCGGTGGGGAACCAAGGTCCAAGCAGAGGGGGATCGAGGGTGTCGACTGCGGGAGGCCTACTAAGTTACGAAGGAATCTACATTGGGTTTTAAACAAGTTAAGCAAGTCCATGTGGCCCCACAGATCCGCGCCATATAAAATGGTGGTAGAGATTTTAACATCATAGATCCTGAGGGCCGGGAGGACCCGCTTTGTAACTGATTCCTTTTGCTCTTTGATGAGGCAACCAGTCAGCCTAGCAAGTTTGAGATTTTGTATGTTAATCTGGTCCTTCCATCTCAGACGGCTATCGAGGGTAACCCCTAAGTAGGTCATGGTATCAACCTGCTCGAGGTTTACTCCATTCAACCTCACGGAACTCCGAAGTGGATAGTTTTTTGTAAAAACCATGAACTTCGTTTTCCCCACATTAACCACCAGGTATTGATGGCACAGTACTCCTCAAAGCGGTCGAGAGCCCGCTGGAGTCCGCTACGTGTTTTTGAGAGGATTAAAGTGTCATCTGCGAAGATGAGAAGAGGAAATCTCATCCCAGCCAGCATTAGGGCATCAGTGGGGGTATCCGTGAAAAACTTGACAACTTGATCAATAAAGAGGAGGAAGAGAGTTGGGGCCAGGACACACCCCTGGCGGACACCTCGAGTTACGGGAAATGTCTCCGTCACTTGTCCCTGGCCCCCCCACCTCACCCTCGCATAGTTGTCCTCATGGAGTCTAACAATGAGGTCTAATAGTTCTAATGGGCACCCCAGGTTTTTCAGCACACCCCACAGTTTATCCCTTGGCACCAAGTCGAAGGCGGACTTCAGATCAATGAATGCAGCATAGATGGTGCCGCCGCCGAGCCATACCACCTTCCAATAGATCAGGCAGAATCTAAACACCTGATCTATGGTGCTCATTCCCGATCTGAAGCCCGCCTGCATGGGTGACAGAATACTCTCTGTTTCAATCCATCCCTGGACCCGTCCCAGGACCATACGTGCCATTATCTTTTGGATCGAATCGATCAAACTGATAGGGCGGTAATTTCCTGGGATGGACTTATCGCCCTTTTTATAAATCGGAACAATTTCGGCTCCCCTCCATGATTTTGGGACTGTGGCTCCAAGGGCTAAGGTGTTGGCTATCATTGTTATATAAGGGAGCCACAAGGCGGGATTAGATTTGAATAAATCTGCCGGGATCAGATCCATACCAGGGGCTTTCCCTCGGAGAGTCAATGCAAGGGCCAGCTCGGCCTCAGCAACTGTGAAGGTTAGTTTTTCTCTTTGGGGGGTCAGCAAGAGTGTATTGCCTAAGGGATTCATAGTTTCGGGGTCATCGGCTCTAAATTGGGCCGAGTAGAATGATACCCAATCCTCAAGGGGCACATTGTTTCCCGGGGTAGAAGAGTCCGAGTTTTTTCCCCATTTAACTAGATCCCAAAACCTTTTTTGGTTGTTAGTGGAAGATGCCTCCAAAAGATCTGACCAGAACTTATCCTCCCACTCCCGTTTAGCTTCTCTAAGGGTTTTCCTGTAATTGAGCCTTGCGGCTTTCACTCCAACCATATCCCGAGATTTAATGGCTGAAATGAGAGCTGCATGTGCCTCCCTACATTTCCTATTGTACCATTTTTGGGGCAAAGGATTTGTTTTAGTAGGAGCATTTCCGCACGGTAGGGAAAGAAGGGTTTTTAAATGGTCAAAGCATTTAGTATGTACTCCCATCACATTGTTAGCCAATCCAGGGTCCGCCCCCAACAAATCTATTTGCGACATTTCATTAAGCGCATTTTTTACCACAATATTAATGTTGTCCCATAAACACTTGTCCTCCACGACCCGGGACCATTTCAGTCTCCTCCTGTCATTGGTAAGTTGGGCGTCCCCTGTATAGGTGGCAGTTGGCTCCTCCTGTCTATTTAGACCCGGTATCTTCAATGACAATGACAGCGGGTTGTGGTCACTTTCCGGGCGCTGTAATACTGCCATGTCAATTAATAACTGCCAATGTTCCATGTTCAGCAAAATGTAATCAATGCGGCTCTGCCTCTGCCCATTGTCAAAAGTACAATTTCCTTTAATGTTCGAAGTAGAACGGCCGTTACATGCACGAAACCCCTTTTGTAGGCAAAATGCCATCCAAGATACTGCCGCCTCTGTTGCCTTTGCCCTCTTTACCACTTGTAAGTCCGGGATGCCCCAAACAGAGTCCTCTGCCATACTCCAAGTGTCTCCCATATCAAACAAAGGTTCTATGGTGCAATTTAGATCACCAGCAAGAATAGTGACATTGCCTCTGTCCATTTCCGTGGTTATATGGTCAATGAAGTTCAACAAGGGTGGACTTCGACCACCAGGCAGACCTCTAGCATAGATATTGACAATGTTCATGATTTGCTGGTTCCCTTTGTTTAGTATGATGTGGAGGAGATCCGGGTTCTCCACAGGAAGTTCAGTTGGATAGAAACCCAAGGATTGTTTCACCCAAATCAACAGACCGCCTGAGGCCCGCCCTTTACCCCCTTTAGTTGCAGGTTTAAAAAAGTTAATATAACCCAACTTGTAGACAGGCTCAGTTGCCCACGTTTCCTGCAGCAGGATGATGTCGTAATTGTCCACAAAATTCGACCAATCAGTAGAAACAAGGCGGGCCTTAATACCCGCTATGTTCCAGGACAAGATTTTCAAGTTATCTTTCAGATAGACCAGAGACGGAGGTTGTAAGGGCTGTGCAACTCCCTGAGGCATCCCTTTATCATCTTTAACCTCTAGGTGCTTAACACAATCTACTGGAGCTATGAAATTGTCCTTGGTCGAGATCCCCTGGACAGCCACGTGTGGTAGAGGGCTAAGTGGCAGAGAAGCTTGACCTCCATCCTCATCTACTAGTTTGCTGGATTGATATGGGCGCACCATACTATGCTCAATGGACTCTTGGGCTACTGCTCTAACAGGGAAAGGCTCACTAGATGGATCGTTGAGTCAATCGATAGCCTCAAGGCCAGAGAGGGGGCCAAAGTGATTAAAGAGAAAGGGACGCTGACAGTCAAGTGGAGTTAATGCCAGGGGGTGTCTAATAGCTGGGCCCTTACGGAATAAAGGGTAGGATTGGGGGGGGTATTTGCCTGTGTGGATAAAAATATGATAAGGCTAATGTTTGTACATCCCCCTGCCTTGCAAACCTCGGTTCTCGTCGAATGGCATCTACCACCCACGTATCTTTGAACGAGATTAAGATACAATCTCCCTCCAAGTCTTTTGACCCATGTCCCACCCAATCTACTCTCCTCACGAATAGTATCTCCGTAGGAGTGGAGGGGGGTAGCGGGCGGTTTTTATTCAGCCAAAAAATGACTTTATTACGAAGGTCGCCATAAGACTCCCCGGCACCCGGTTTTAATGGTGCTACACCTGTCAAGACTATGGTGTGTTGAGCTGCTTCAGGTGGTAAGTCAACACAAGGGGTAGTTGGTCTTTTGCGTCCCCCCTCCCTGTGGTTGGTGGAGGCAGTACGTTGGTCTCTATGGGTGCTTGGGGGGGCAAGATTTAAAGTAGATTGTGGGGGAGGACCCATGGTTTGACGCCCACCAGTATTTTGTTTAGCCACTGGTTTTGAGTGGGGCTTTGGTGCCTGGGCGTGAGTGCTAGCACCTGATTTGGAAGATGTGATATTAGATTTTTCACCCCCTTTAAGCGTGGCAATGTTCGACCTGTGGTTTTATTAGGAAGTGTTTTACCCCTTTCCATATTGTTATTACAAGTGACCTTAGTAGATGTTGATGTTTTACTGGCACCCATTTTATTGGAACCAAGTAACGTTTGTAGCATCGCATGGTTTGAGTTAATCAAAGCCTCCATACTATCAATTTTTGAGGTCATGAGCCTAGTCCGCTCCAGGACTGGTAAGAGTAATGTTTTAAACATGGCCTCCATTTTTGCTAACAAAACTTCGTCGCTATTAAGGCACATGGGGCAGGTACTTGAAGAGCCCAAAGCCGAAAGGGAAGGACATAGCATATTGTTAAATACAGAGGGAATTAAGGGGTTTGGTGGAAGCTCAGACCCCTGTCTCCTACCATCTTGGGCTTCATTTACTTTAGCGATTTTTAAGTCTCTCTCCCCCGACAATCTAGAATCCAGCTTTCTCTTCTTAATGTTGGGGCCAGGGTTGGGTATAGGATAGTTAGTGGTTTCGACAGGATTAGAGATGTTAGAGTGATTAAGGGGGAGACATCCAGAAAGCTGACTATAGTCAGGCACCCCACTAATCAAGGAATCATTATCATCATCCCCCTGACTACATTGGGAAGCATCTATACTATGCCTTTCTTCCCTCAAAGTATCCACTGTTGGGCTACCCCCTATATTTTCTAAATGGACAATTGCGTCCGTAGAGGTAGTGTGGACGCAGTTAAAGGCAGCATGTGGGGCAGAGGGCGCAGGGGAGGTGGAATTTGCTAGGGCCCCCAGTGATGAGCGCTTGCCACTGATAAGGTCTACTGAGAGTCTTTTCTCTACCATGGCAATTTCCTTTTCCAGGATTCCAGTGGCCCGTGTTATGAAAGCGTCAAGGGGGCCAGACACAACACCCTTGGCGGTGTGGATTTGGACAGTACGTTCCTTCCCTGACCGTAACGGCATTTTATAGGGGGTACAGATGGCGGTGGAATGGCAGGAAGTAATATTTACACCAAGGGGCGGGAGATGTTAGCCCCAAGTCCGCCGCCTACCTTATAGCCTTCTAATCGACCAGGGGGGGTGGGCCTAGGCCGGACTCTGCCGTACTCGAACGGCCTCAAACGGCCCGCTCTTTGCCCGGTCTTCGCCCCGGTCGCTCCCGCGCAGCGGCAGCCCAGCCCAGTTATATAGGATGTTGCCAGGGCAGGGGGCGTGCCCGGCAGGGAGAGCGGCCACAGGTGTTCCGCGCAGGGGCTCCTGGTCAACGGAGTCCCTGCTAGGCTGCTCGCAGCCCTGCCGGTGCGGGAGGGGTCAGCTGGTCTACTCCTCTCCTCCCACGGGTGCTCCTGGCGCAGCGGGACCCGCGGAGCGGGTCCTGCAAGTTGCAGCTTCCTTTCCCCTCAACTCGGGAACAGGCAATGAGTTAGCTCCTCCAACGGCACACAAAGAACAAGGTTTCCCGCTGACTTGGAGCACAAAGCAGTTTTTAACTTGTCAGGGGCGTGCCCGGCAGGGAGAGCGGCCACAGGTGTTCCGCGCAGGGGCTCCTGGTCAACGGAGTCCCTGCTAGGCTGCTCGCAGCCCTGCCGGTGCGGGATGGGTCAGTTGGTCTTCTCCTCTCCTCCCACGGGTGCTCCTGGTGCAGCGGGACCCGCGGAGCGGGCCCTGCAAGTTGCAGCTTCCTTTCCCCTCAACTCGGGAACCGGCGGTGAGTTCGCTCCTCCAACGGCACACAAAGAACAAGGTTTCCCGCTGACTTGGAGCACAAAGCAGTTTTTAACTTGTCAGGGGCAGGGAGAGCGGCCACAGGTGTTCCGCGCAGGGGCTCCTGGTCAACGGAGTCCCTGCTAGGCTGCTCGCAGCCCTGCCGGTGCAGGAGGGGTCAGTTGGTCTTCTCCTCTCCTCCCACGGGTGCTCCTGGCGCAGCGGGACCCGCGGAGCGGGTCCTGCAAGTTGCAGCTTCCTTTCCCCTCAACTCGGGAACAGGCGGTGAGTTCGCTCCTCCCACGGCACACAAAGAACAAGGTTACCCGCTGACTTGGAGCACAAAGCAGTTTTTAACTTGTCAGGGGCTTGCCCGGCAGGGAGAGCGGCCACAGGTGTTCCGCGCAGGGGCTCCTGGTCAACGGAGTCCCTGCTAGGCTGCTCGCAGCCCTGCCGGTGCGGGAGTGGTCAGTTGGTCTTCTCCTCTCCTCCCACGGGTGCTCCTGGCGCAGCGGGACCCGCGGAGCGGGTCCTGCAAGTTGCAGCTTCCTTTCACCTCAACTCGGGAACAGGCGGTGAGTTCGCTCCTCCAACGGCACACTTAATTGGATGGCTGAACTGTTTTCGGATGATGACAGTGATTTCATGTTGGAAGCTGTGGCTACCTATTTTGCCTATTCAATCAATCAATCAATCAATGACATTTATAGAGTGCACTACATACCCGTAGGGTCTCAAGGCGCTGGGGGTGGGGGGGGGGGTGCCGCTACTGCTCGAACAGCCAGGTCTTCAGCTTCTTCCTGAAGGAGAGGTGGTCTTGGGTCAGGCGCAGGTCGGTTGGGAGGGAGTTCCAGGTCTTGGCGGCCAGGTAGGAGAAGGACCTTCCTCCTGTAGTCGCTCTTCGGATGCGGGGGACGGCGGCGAGGGCGTGGTTGGCTGATCGGAGGTGGCGTTTGGGAGCGTAGAAGTTGATTCGGCTGTTGAGGTAGCTCGGGCCTTGGTCGTGTAGGGCTTTGTGTGCGTGGGTGAGGAGGCGGAAGGTGATTCTTTTGTTGACGGGGAGCCAGTGAAGGTCTCTCAGATGTCCGGAGATGTGGCTGGTTCGTGGGATGTCGAGGATGAGTCTGGCTGAGGCGTTCTGGATCCGCTGGAGTCTCTTCTGGAGTTTGGCGGTGGTACCGGCGTAGAGGGCGTTGCCGTAGTCCAGTCGGCTAGTGACGAGGGCCTGGGTGACGGTCTTCCTGGTCTCGGTGGGGATCCACCAGAAGATCTTCCGTAGCATGCGTAGGATGTTGAAGCACGCCGAGGAGACGTTGTTGACTTGCTTGGTCATGGAGAGGGAGGAGTCCAGGATGAAGCCCAGGTTGCGTGCATGGTCTGTCGGTTTGGGTGCGGTGCCCAGGGCGGGAGGCCACCAGGAGTCGTCCCAGGCGGAGGGTGAAGAGCCCAGGATGAGGACCTCCGTCTTGTCCGAGTTCAGTTTCAGGCGGCTGGTCGTCATCCACTCGGCTACCTCTTTCATCCCTTCGTGCAGGTTAGCTCTGGCGGCGGCGGGGTCGTTGGTCAGGGAGAGGATCAGCTGGGTGTCGTCGGCGTAGGAGATTATGATGAGGTTGTGTTGGCGTGCGATGGCCGCGAGGGGGCTCATGTAGACGTTGAAGAGGGTGGGGCTCAGCGAGGATCCTTGAGGGACGCCGCAGATGACTTCGGTGGCCTCTGACTTGTACGGTGGTAGGCGGACTCTCTGTGTTCTTCCGTCGAGGAAGGAGATGATCCATTCCAGCGCCTTGTCCAGGATTCCGACGTTGCTGAGGCGCTGTACTAGGGTGCGGTGGCAGACAGTGTCGAATGCCGCGGAGAGGTCTAGGAGGATGAGGGCCGCTGTTTCTCCGTTGTCCATCAGGGCTCGGATGTCATCGGTGGCGGCGATGAGGGCGGTCTCGGTGCTGTGATTGGCTCGGAAGCCGGACTGTGAGGGGTCGAGGGATCCATTCGTCTCGAGGAAGGCGGCCATCTGCTTGTTGACGGTCTTCTCGATGACTTTGGCTGGAAACGGGAGGAGCGAGATGGGGCGGTAATTCTTGAGTTCGGTAGGGTCCGCTGTGGGTTTCTTGAGTAGAGCGCTGAGTTCGGCATGCTTCCAGCTCTCAGGGAAGGTGGCGGTGTCGAAGGATGTGTTGATGATGTCTCGCAGGTGGGGTGCGAGACTTGTTGAAGACGTGGTGAGGGCAGGGGTCGGTCGGTGATCCGGAGTGGATGGAGTTCATCGTGCGGATGGTGTCTTCGGTGCTGATCGGGGTCCAGGCGTGGAGGGTGGTGGTGGGGGGTGGTTGTTCGGTCTTGGTGTGCGTTGGTTGGTTGTTGAAGCTGTTGTGTATGTCCGCGATCTTGTTGTGGAAGTATGAAGCGAGGGAGTTGCAGAGGTCTTGCGATGGGGTGATGTCTTTGTTTCCTGCGCTGGGGTTGGATAGCTCTTTCACGATGTTGAAGAGTTCCTTGCAGTTGTGTGCATTGTTGTCCAGCCGGTCCTTGAATGCAGTTTTCTTGGCGGCGCGGATCAGCTGGTGGTGCTTCCGGGTGGCCAGCTTGAAGGTGGTCCTGTTGTCCGGTGTGGGTTCCCTTCTCCAGACTTTCTCGAGGGCTCGGCAGTTCTTCTTGGAGCTCTTGAGTTCGTCGGTGAACCACGGGGCTTTGTTGCTGCCGGGTCTGCTGGGCGGGGTCCTCAGCGGGGCGAGTTCGTCCGCGCAGATGCTGATCCACTTCGTGAGGTTGTCGGCGGCCTGGCTGGGGTTTGCTGAGCTGGCAGGAGGGTGCTGGCTCAGGGAGGTGGCGAGCTGGTCTGCTGTGATCTTGTTCCAGCTTCTGCGGGCGGCCTGTTGCTGGTGGTGGTGGGTCGTCGTTCTCTTGAAGGTGAAGTGGACGCAGCTGTGGTCCGTCCATTGAAGCTCTGTGGCGTGGCTGAAGTCGATGTCTGTGCAGGAAGAGAAGACAGCGTTGAGTGTGTGTCCGGCGAGGTGGGTGGGGGTGGACACCAGCTGCTTGAGTCCAAGATTGGCGAGGTTGTCGAGCAGGGTGCTGGTGTTGCGGTCGTTGTTGTTCTCCAGGTGGAAGTTGAGGTCCCCCAGGAGGATGTAGTCAGTGGAGGGGAGGGCATGCGGGCTGACGAAGTCGGTGATGTCCTCGCTGAATTGGGTGCGTGGTCCCGGAGGTCGGTAGATCAGGGTGCCTCTGAGGGTGGTGTTCGGGTCGGTGTGGATCTGGAAATGCAGGTGTTCGGCGGTGGTCAGGGTGTTGTCGGTACTGGTCGTGAGACGGATGGTGTTCCTGTGGATGATGGCGATGCCTCCTCCCATCTGGTTGGCGGTGCGGTCCCTCCGGACGATCTTGTAGCCCTCTGGGATAGCGATGGCGATGTCGGGAGCTGAAGAGGCGTTCATCCAGGTCTCTGTGAGGAAGGCAACGTCAGGGGCTGTGGCGTCTAGGAGGTTCCAGAGTTCGATGGCGTGTCTGTGGACGGAGCGGGTGTTGAGCAGGATGCACTTGAGGTGGGTGCTGCTGGTGTTCGACTTGGTGGGTGCTGGTGCGAGGCAGGTCCGGATGCAGGAGAATTTGCAGGCGTGGCAGCTGAAGGGTCCGTGGGTACGTCGTGGTGTGGCTTGGTGGCATCCTGGGAGTTGGCCGGTGTTGAGTGCGATGAGGGTGGCGGCGGAGTACGTTAGGCGGGTCGGTCGGGGTCTTCGAGAGCCAGGGGTGCTGGCGCTGGTCGGGATCCGGTCGCGGACGGGCGCAGACGGGCTTACCTTTGGCGCGCCTTCGGCGCACAATCGGCGCGCCCGCTGCGCGTGACCGCTGCGCGTGACTGCTGCGCGTTCGCGCGGTCGCCATATAAGGCGAAGTGCGCGGGTGGGCGGAGCAGCTGGGAGGCGGGAGCGGGGAGGGTACAGAAGAGAAAAGGGGCGGGGTAAATGGCGGTGGCGGGAAGCGGGGAGGGAGAGCGGAGGGCGGCGAGGTAGGCGGGCAAACAGGAAGGAAACTGTTAACACGGCACAATAATTACCATAGAACAAGCACAAATGGAGGGCAAAACAAATGGAGAAAACAGGCAGAAAAACGTTAACACGGCACAATAATTACCATAGAACAAGCACAAATGGAGGGCAAAAACAAATGGAGAAAACAGGCAGAAAAACGTTAACACGGCACAATAATTACAGTAAAACAAGCACAAATGGAGGGCAAAACAAATGGAGAAAACAAACGGGGAGAAGCCAAGACGGCAGCGAGGCCGGCGGCGAGGCAGTTAGGCAGGCAATGGGGCACACGCAGCAGCTGGTGGCCGTGCGGCGCGGGGGTGTCCCACAAGTGGTTTTGGAGACTTTCGCTATTATGGCACGTGACTTTTTAGTAATTCTGAATGGTGCCTTTTCTATTACGAACATTGGACTTTTGATATGTTCTGGGCCTATGATTTTATAAATGGCCTCAAGTTCAAGTTTTTTTTTGTGTGGCCACTATAGGCATTCATACATATTTTGTATTATTGATTTTTATATACATTTACATGCATTTAGCTTGGCTCAATATTGGTGAAGTCTGCTTTCATGTTTTGCCTTTCTTGTAGTATTGGCTTATTTTTTCCTTTTTTGACCGTCCTCGGATCATTGGGGGGGGTGTCATATGGTTACTGCGTTTCTATATATTGTGTTAAGTTAGCATGAGTTTATTAAATGTTTAAACACCATATTTTCCTTCGGCTTCAGTTTGCGCACGACACCTAATTGTTATTGTAGCTTTCAACCTAGACGAAAGATGTGATTTATTTGAGAATAATATGTTATTGCTCCGATATCAGTCGTGCCTGGTACACTTGGAACAAATGTCTGCACACTGAGAACTGCACCCTCTAAGAATAACCTAACACAAGGTTGCTGAAGGCCTGATCCTCGCACCACATTAGACATAACACAAATAATGTTGCTGCCAACATGGGGCTCTACTCGGGTTTAAGATAGAGTTACAGGGAATGAATCAACACACTTGATGCTTCGCATGCAGAGAGCTGGTAGCTGTTGATGTGATCTGCTCCTACTGACCATTAGAGGTATGGGCCCGCCCTGCTAGAACCCAAATGAGACCTTCATAGATATAATATAATATGCTAAATAGGGTGCGCGAAATATAGGTGATACAGAATTCTATAGATTTTTGCATCATAACATGCTATCACCTTTTGCTTATTATGGATTAGTGACTATGCTGCTAACTCTGATTTTTATAATATGTATGTTGATATTATACAAGATACTGCGTTTGAGAACTTTGCATTGAAAAATAAACATTTCAAACTTGCACGTGTGTTCTTTGCCTCCCAGTTTCGGTTTGTAATGATTATATAACGAAAGAGTGTTCATGTGTTCCACGATACCTGAGGTACCCTAAGTTCATGTTCTGGATTGTCTAAGTCATTGGGAAGTTATTACTACCGATGAGACACTGTAGCTAGCTTGGTAAGGGGATTTCTGAAACAAAGGTGAGTTTTCGGTCACCCTAACTCACCCAGGTTCTAGATCTCTGTGCACAGTTCTGTGGGAGAACGGAAACCCTGCTACAGTTTGCTGCACTCTTCGGGCTTTAATGCAAGGGTGCACTTAGGTAGAGTCAGCTGTACTGTATCATGTTTTCATGGGTAGGACAACTATCGAAAATGCTTTTTAATGGACTGAGCGAAAATATGCCCTTGACCATTTAGGCATGGGCAGCTCCCTGTGCATTTTGGTGACAGTTTCAGAAGGTCCACCCGTACCCTGTCTCAATGTGAGTGGGGAGCTGTCACCTCTCTCTCACCTGAGAGCATGTCTTCTTGCACATCCACCAATCTAACAGCACAGGTGAGCCTTTGCGGACCCACAAACTGTGGGTCTCCTCTTGCTGGTTCTTTAGGTGAAATGAAAGTTTTGAAACTCACAAAAGTTAGTTTAAAAGCCCCTGCTTCCTCATCTTCTGAAAGCTCTGGCTAAATGGGCGGGGCTTTGGGCTGTGTTTACTGTCTACTGAGCTGAAGCCAACACCTTCAGCAATGTTTGCGGGAGGATCCCAGAAGCTGTGTGTATTTTCAGTGTAACATGATCCCTGGGTCAATTGCACACACAGCCCCCTTAGGACTTGTTTTCTCCTGGATTGTGCCAGCTGGTCATCTGGGACTTTAACCTATAGTGCATAACTGTACATCTGTAGGTCCTGCCATGTTGAAGATGTCTACTGCATTATCCCTACCTTAGATGGAGCTGTGTAATGCATGGTTTCCATGACCTGTTACGACATCACCTCCCACCCGTGTGCTGACAGGCAGAAACAGTGTGAGTGAGACTGAGAGCACTCGGTGCACAGGCTGCATGAAAGAGGATGGCTCTCATGGCAAACCAGTAAAAAGTTACAGGAGTGCGACCCATAAACCACGTCGAGATTGAGGTATAAAGGTAGATAAATAAACAGTATCCCAACAGGTAATGTTTTTAAGACGAATAAGCATGTATGCAGCAAGCATTACAATGACAGAAATAAGGAGAACACTATTCAATTGATTTTAGATTGCTATTCATCTTGTATTTCAACAGAAAAAACTTTTTTCATGGTCAGGTATATACAGTTATTGCAGCACTGTATAAGAAAACTCATGTGACAACCAAAATGCACTTGGTGCTCAAGTAAGTGTGAGTGAAGAACGTGGCGACGCAAGTGACATGGTGAACAGCGTGGACGGCGCCCAGTGAACAACAGTGCAAATAATGTACAGTGGGTGGCTCAAGAATGGTGACAAAATTACATGACTGTATAGGGTAATTCGCAATTTGTATTGAGCCACAGTAGAAAATGCACCTAGTCGATGGTGTTCGATCCTCTTCAATTGAGATCGTCTTCAGGACAGGGTTGTCTGGTTTATGAAGTGCTGCAGGATGGAAAGGACAATTCAGGGGAAGAAAGGGAGAGTAGGCAAGGGGCAAGGAGCTGGGCGCGGGGAAGGGGCATAACAAGGCCACGGATTTTGGTTGTTAATCATGTGATGCGTGAGGCTGCACGTGGTCAGATGACCAATAAGGGCTACAAGGATGGTAACCGTGCAAGTCATGGCTGGGTGAGTGAAGGAGTCCACGAGAAGATCTGCACTGAAGGGTAAGAGGGGTGGAAGCGAGGAAAGGAATGAAGGAGAAGCTGAGAAGGTGGGGGCAAGGTGGGATGGAAGGTAGCGTGACCTAGCGGTGGCACTAGGCATGGGAGACTCAGTGGGGTAGAAGGATAGGTGGTGTGAGTAACAAGGCCGGAAGACCGGTGTATTAGCGGCTGCAGTTGTGCACGAGGCTGGGTGGTGCGGATGGATGCACATGGAGGGAGGAGGTGTCATGGGTCCTGCTGGCGGGCAGGGAATGTGAATCGGAGTGGTCTAACAATCGTTAGCATGAGCGTGAGCGCGGCCTCAGGCTACAGGGGTCAGCGGGGGCGAACGAGACAGGAAAGAGTGAGCATACCTGTGTTAATCAAGGTAACTGCTGAGGTGTCAATCCAGGAGCTGACAGGAGCCAGCGGCAGCCGGGACACGAATGGACTTCCGGGAGCACGCTGGAGCGTGGAGGGTCATGTGATGTGCGGCGCTGGGAGGGGGCATGTCCAGGGGTGCGAGCAAGGGGGCGGGGATGGTATGGGAGGAAGAGCTGTCAATAAGCAAAACTTTATCGACAGCTACCTGCACAGGGCGTCAACAATTCAAATGTTAAAACCATGTGCCATGTACACAGTCAATGATGACCCATGTAGGAAAAAACACATATAAGTAGCACAAATTCAATTGACTGGCGTAATCACAATGGTACAGATGGTAATAAAGTAGTTCTAATGGCTTGTAAAGCGATTAAATAGGTGATGACATGTAACAATGATACAGGTAAGTATGAGGTGCCATAAAACATATTACAAGAGTGACAGGTGAGGGCAGGGTAAGAGCGGAGTAAATACATGAATGCTGGTTCCAGGATGGGCAATTACACATAAGCTGATATAGTAAGTGGACCAGGGGGACCACTACAGGAATGACAAACGAGTGAGATTAATCAGAGGACCAGGAGAGAGCTACAGTCAAGAAACGCACAATGACACTGAGTGCGAGGCATGGAGGAAGGAGCAACGGGCTATGTTGTGACCGTACTGTTCCACTCGTCAATGGTGTTGAGACCCTGATTGATGGTGTCACAGAGGGTCATCCATTTACATTCAGCTTTGTTCAGGAGGAATTTGATGTCACCACCACGGGTGGGAAGGCTGGGTTTCTCAATTACTTGCCATCTAATGTCTGTGTCAAGGTGTTTCAATTCTAGGAAGTGTGCGACCAGTGGTGCCGTGAGTGTCTTACAGTTGATTCTGCTTTTGTGCTGAATGATCCGCTGTTTTAACATCTGCGTTGTTTGACCAATGTATGTAAGGTCGCATGGGCCCATTGCGTAGTCCTCGTGGGTGGTAGCTAGAATATTGCAGTAAAGTGTTTCTCTCCGTAGGCTTGCGGTAGAGCGTGGTCCCCAGTTTTCTATCTTCTGCATGAATGGTGACGTCCAAGAATGGGAGATCATGGTTTTTGCAGTCACTAGTGAATTTCAAATGTTCTTGTGACCGGTTGAGCCAGTTGATGAAGGGGTCCAGTGTTTCAGTTGTACCATTCCAGATGAGCAGGACGTTGTCGATGTAACGGCGCCACAGGTTGATGTTGGAGAAAAAGGGGTAGATGGGCACGAGTATGAGTGTTGTTTCCAAATTGAGACCGCTGCTAACTCTGCTAGAGAGCTGTTCTCTGTTGTCACGACTCTGTCCACCGACAAAATATGTTCCCCCTTGACCTCTAAAACTTTAGCGGTATGTATCCAATACTTTGATTCTATTATTTTCATACATAAGGGCAAACAACAAGGAAGGGTTTTCTTTATAACTTTATCATTTTATTATTTTTTCTTTTTTAGTTGTATTTCTTAGTACAAAGATTTTTTTTCATTTGTCGTTTTATCACATCAGTTAATATATTTTATCAAAAAGCACATAGTATAAAACACATCATTTTCTAATATCATCAGTAAAAAAACAATTTACTGCAGGGGAAACGATATACAAAACAATCAACACTCTCACAAGTACATACATCCCTTACTTATCATACATACTACATTCATTCTTGATTCTGCGTCTGAGGGATCGCAGATGGAAATGCAAATTAATACGCAAGGTCGACGCGTTTCGGCAGTGTGGTTTGCCCTTATGTATGAAAATAATAGAATCAAAGTATTGGATACATACCGCTAAAGTTTTAGAGGTCAAGGGGGAACATATTTTGTCAGTGTTTTGCTTTTCCCCTCTTTCCCTGACCTTGAAGTAGTAAATAGAGGGGGTCCCATTCTTATGTTGATACATTCACGGTTGTTGAACTGTGGGATTCAGTTGTTGATCAACTGACATATGTAGAATATACTCTTGTGTTTTGTACATGCTCTGAGCGGGGGGACATCTTGCTGCTTTCTATTAGACACGCAACTATATACCTAACAAAAATAGAGATCCTTTTTTGACTTTCTGTAAAAACAATTGTTAAAAGGTAAAAGTGACTGCCATCTTGGATTGATAATTAAGTCTTATTTGTAGAAACTAAAAATATGGAAACCTTTGGGTTTTCGGAAGACGATTTTAATTCACTATTAGGCCATGTGGTAGATAAAAACAACACCACCAGCAACACTCTAAGTGATAACAGTGAATGGCAGAACCTGCTTAATCTCAGAAAAAGAGCTAAACGCATTGAATCCCATGCATATTACATGCGTCAATACCTAATAGCAGGAGTCATTCCAACCGGGCTCCGTGTTAGGAATGCTCCAGCATTATTCATCGAGATACGAAAATTTTTAGAAAGATGGTCCTTGATATCCAATCGTTGTTCCAGAGATTGGATGCTACTTATTATAGAGACAGCTAGAGACATCCTTATTACACTTAATGAAGAAATTGGAAAATTAGAGGAGAAACTGAAAGAGTCAGATGCAGTTGAAGAAGCAAAAGACAAATTGGAAAAAATACAAACTGAAATGAAAGACTTTGATATATACTTAACAAATAAGAAAACAGAGAAACTGAAGAATGACGTAAGGTGGTTCTCTAAAGAGAAAATCTATCCCTTTTTAAATCCAGGCTACTACCAAAGTAACCCTAATGAGTTTCCATCAACCTACCCACCTAGAAGAAATTACACAAATTTTTCAGATACTGGTTCATCAGGATCTGATAGTGAGAACTTTGGTAACCCCGGCCCCAGTGGGGGGGGAGTGGGATACAATCCTGGACCCTTCCAAGGAAGACAAGGACAACGTAACTTCCATAACAGGGGTTTTTTATCGAGGGGCCCCTACAGGGGCAGACAAGTACACTGGCAACAACACAGAGGAAATGCACAGACCTCGACCCCACAACCTCAACAACAACGGTATGTAAAAACCAGGAACCAGCAATATTGGTGGTAGAGAACACTCAAAAAGATGGGCCAATGACGAGTACTTTGCCTATTTATAACCTGTCATCTAGCCAACTAAAAGACGAGGAGTCGTCAGTTTTGAGTAAAGGTCTTTCGTTTGTTCCGTTTACTGCGTTGAACAAATTTAAATTACATGTTGACCTTCATGCCTTCTTTCGAAAGGTAAGGTTAAAAAAAAATTTTCAGGAGAGAGAACTAAGTGATGCGGAGGAAAATCTTTCTAATTGCAAACCCCCTTCCATTTTTTTGCCCACATTGGACATGGTTGGCCCAGAAGTTCAGATTTTTGAAAGACAGGTCCTGGCAGATGTAAACAGATTGTTAACTAAACCAGAGAAATATAAATATAATCTAACAAAACAAGAAAATTTGGCAATAAAAGAACTTGGGAACAATACCAATTTGGTTATAAAACCCTGTGATAAGGGGGGTGGTATCTTAGTATTTGATAAAGTGGACTACAACAATAGAATGAGAGAAATGCTATCCAACACAGACCACTATAGACCAGCAACTGCCAGAGAACTAAACAGACTAAGTGGGTCAATCCATGAAATGACACAAGTAGCTTTTACCAACGGTTACATCTGTGAGAAGGAATTGCAATTCCTGAACAAAACCTGCCCCATCACACCTACCATGTATGGTCTCCCAAAGACTCACAAAAATGAAATCAACCCACCCCTACGTCCTATTATATCAACTATTGGTTCTAACACCGAACCATTATCAAAATACGTAGATACCTTTTTGTGCCCCCTAACTCAGAAATATGAGTCTTTTGTGAAAGATACAGGAGATATGATATACAAAATCGAGGGCCTAGCATTTGATCCTAACTTGGACATTCTCGTAACGCTTGACATTGAGGCGTTGTATACCAACATACCTCAATGTCAAGCGTTACAGGCAGTCTCCGACCTGCTGCAGAGATACCCCCAGAACAGACCAGATGTATTCATCATACAGTGCTTAGAAATCGTACTTATGAACAACTATTTTGAATTTGAGGGAACCCTCTTTAAGCAAGTAAAGGGTACAAGTATGGGTGCTTCTTGTGCCCCTTCGGTGGCAAACACCTACATGGGTGAGTGGGAGATAAAAAATATCTTCAATTCAAATGCACCTTTTTTCGAGAACGTCTCCATTTGGAGACGTTTCATCGATGACATTTTTTTTGTATGGCATGGTGAACTCACACAATTACAAGAGTTCATTCTCTGGCTTAATGCCAGTGATACAAACCTTAAATTCACCTCTAACCATAGCCAAAAAAAAGTTGAATATTTGGACATCACGATTGAAGGGAATGATGGCACACTAAAGGTGAGCCTATTTCGAAAGCCAACGGCAAAGAACACCATCTTGCAATTTGAAAGTTTTCACCCGCACTGCCAGAAGGACTCTATCCCTTTCGGGGAGTTTCTTCGCATTCGGCGAAACTGCACCTCCCTCACAGACTATGATCACCACAGTAGACATCTAAGTGAAAGACTAACGGAAAGAGGGTATCCTCATCGTTTAGTTCGCCAAGCTTTCAAGAGGGCGAGATTTTATGACCGAGACGCCCTCTTAAAAAACAAGAGAAACAAGAGCCAAGACAAAATTGTATGTGTTATAAATCACTCCACACTCAACTACAAAATTAAAAACATAATCAACAAAAATTGGAGGATACTGGAAGTTGAAGGTGAAACAAACCTAGAAAAACCGTTGGTGACATACCGACGTAACCAAAATCTGAGAGATCGTTTGGTCCATACCAGAAGCAAAATGGTCACAACAGAGAAACAAACGACATTAACAAATGGAGATACTATCCGAGGTAATCACAAATGTGGTAATTGTCATGCGTGTGATGCTGCAATCATAGGCAATAGTCTATCTCACAATGACAAAATGATTACTCTAAGATCCTTCACAAACTGTCGCAGCAAAAACATCGTCTATTATATTGTATGCCCTTGTGGATTGCCATACATAGGCGAGACTGGACGCGAATTTAGGCTAAGATTTAGCGAACACAAATCTTCAGTGCGAACTAATAAATTAACATCACCTCTGACCCAACACTGTACGGATCATAACCACCATGAGTCAGAGTTGAAGTGGTGTATATTGGAAAAAATCCAGTGCAGGAAAGGAGAATCACCAGAGATAACCAGGAAAAAACGGGAATGTTTTTGGATTTTTTACTTTGACAGTGTCAAAAAAGGCCTAAATGAGAATATCTCGTGGTATGTGACACAATAAATTTTGTAAGTAAATTCTATACATAAATCCCATTCCGATTGAGAATACAAAGATGTATCATATACTGTGCAATAGGGTAACTTCAGTACCACTCAGCAATGGCCGCCGTGTCTTTTCATTCATATGAACATACACACAGATATCAAAATCTCAATCCCATTGCTAAGTTCTATTACATACTGTGTAATGGGGCAACTATAGTACCACTCAGCAATGGCCGCCGTGTTCCTTTATGCATGTGACCATATTTGTAGGCACACCTAATGATTAAATACACCCGATAGCAGAGTGGAGTTATTATCTCCTTTTACATCTTCGAATATTGGCAATAAATCTGTTAAGAAATCGAATATACAGATGCCATAATTTAAATCCACCACGTAAATAGTGAAATAAGACTTTGTTTATTTCACGCAAAAAGATATTCATATCCCCACTTAGAAATGGCCGCCGCGGTACTCTAATCACGTGACCGCATTCGTGGCGTTCCCGTTTAGGGACGCAAACCCGACTACCGGGAAGTTTAAACATCATTGGGTATTAGTTCTGACCATGTGATCAGTTACATGGCGCGTAAATGACGCATATAAGAAACAGAAAACACACCCTTATGTTAGGCTTCCTGCGAGTACGAGTGAAAACGTTTGGACCGGACAAAAGAAGAATTTAAGTAAGTACAGCACAGCGTAGACGTTAACTTATAGTACAGTTTAGACGGCAACTTATTACCCATTATAGCACTTGATAAAAACCGAGCGAGTGCTAGAAATTAGTCTTGACGAGGATGCTTTTTTCTATTTTCCTCTAGAGCAGCTAAAGTAATGTTTCTTTGAACTATGCAAGGAGGAGCTCTGCCTTATATCGCCTGTACACTCTGCAGCCAGAGATCGGGTTTCAAGAGAGACGCGTCAGACCTATAGATAAGGTAAAATCCGACATACCCACTATACCCTTAAAACCTCTACAACGAAAAAACGAGTAAGACTAAATCTATGCTTTTGTTAACTCCTCTACAGACATATATCGGTCTCAAGTATAACAACTCAGCGGCTATTTACGTTCATAATCACGAAGAGTGTGATTTCATGTTCCAAGTCCCAGTTATTGTGACATTTAGGTCAGTAACATAGGGACTGCATCAATAATCAAGACATTTCCAATTACACCAAATACGAGAAAGTAAGGGGTTGTTCTTTTATTTTTTTGGTCCTTGCAGTTCAACACCGGATCCATAAAAAACAAGCCTTTGCACCAACAATTAGAAGGAAAGAAAAGAAAAAAGATAATATCTGATAAAATAGGTAAGTTATTGCCCAATATTTACCTGATAAACTTTTACTTTATAAAGATAAGCTCACAGAACAATGACAGTTTCTGTTCCTAATCTTATACAGGAAGTACTACTAAAATAAATCCTGAAGTCAATACTTGCAACTTGACAGGAATCCTTTCCCAGAATAACAGGTACATAGTATGAGATCTGTCATATTACAAAAAGTATCTCAAATGCGAACAAGTCTTAAAACAGTTAAAACGTGCAGAAGGATACAATTATACCTATCTATTGACATCATCTTAGATCTTGAGTGAAAAATACTGTCACTTGAACATAAATTGTTAATATGATAGTGAATCCTTTTCTGACAAGTTTTCTCTAACATCAGTACTAGAGTTTTCAGGCAAACTTAACCCTAGGAAAACTCACTAGGTTTGGGGTTCTGTGTCGTACATGAGAGTCGCGTGGATGTTATCCTACTGCTCAGTTCAGGTCCAACCACAAGAGAATCAAAGTAATTTTAATATGTAAATGAATTATGTCTTTTTGGTCGTACATAGGGCAACGTAAACTGAGAATAATGAAAAAAGTATTAGAACAAATAAAACAATGTATGTCATTTATCGTTACAGATATTCAACTATGCAGGGGCCATAAAACTATTGTTTGTGTTTGAGTATTCTGCAAGACAGGTCCTGAGGAAGGCGGTCCACACTGCCGAAACGCGTCGACCTTGCGTATTAATTTGCATTTCCATCTGCGATCCCTCAGACGCAGAATCAAGAATGAATGTAGTATGTATGATAAGTAAGGGAGGTATGTACTTGTGAGAGTGTTGATTGTTTTGTATATCGTTTCCCCTGCAGTAAATTGTTTTTTTACTGATGATATTAGAAAATGATGTGTTTTATACTATGTGCTTTTTGATAAAATATATTAACTGATGTGATAAAACGACAAATGAAAAAAAAATCTTTGTACTAAGAAATACAACTAAAAAAGAAAAAATAATAAAATGATAAAGTTATAAAGAAAACCCTTCCTTGTTGTTTGCCCTTATGTATGAAAATAATAGAATCAAAGTATTGGATACATACCGCTAAAGTTTTAGAGGTCAAGGGGGAACATATTTTGTCAGTGTTTTGCTTTTCCCCTCTTTCCCTGACCTTGAAGTAGTAAATAGAGGGGGTCCCATTCTTATGTTGATACGACTCTGTCCACCCCCTCCACTGACCCTGGAGGCGAGCCCTCACAGACCTTCTGTAATGAACTATCTACTTTTTTTACCACAAAGGTGGCAGATATATATGCATCATTTGAAGGGGATACCAAAACTGAACACAGAGGCGGTACTGTGAAAGAAGTACTTTCCCATCACAATCATGATTCCTTTCCATGTTTTTCACCTGCCTCACATGATGATGTTATCAAACTCATTTCTACCATCAAATCAGGCTCCCCTCTGGACCCTTGCCCTCCTTCTGTGATGCCAAAACTCACAGAAGTGATCTCACGTCCCCTCATGGAGATCTGCAATACTGCATTTCAGACAGGCCACTTTCCCAGTATATGGAAGAAGGCTGTTATAAAACCCCTTTTAAAAAAACCTTCCCTAGACCCTACAGCTGTCGCCAGTTATAGACCCATTGCGTGTCTGCCCTTTCCTGCCAAAGTATGCGAATTCCTGATGAATAGACAGCTCTCAGAGTTCGTCGAGACCCACCAACTTCTCGACGAAACGCAGTTTGGTTTTAGGAAAGGGCATGGAACAGAGACCGCCTTGATAAAGGCCTCTGATGAGATCAGGGCGATCATGGATCAGGGAGGGGCGGCTGTCCTCATCCTTTTGGATTTGTCAGCGGCCTTTGACACGGTCGACCATGTCACTCTAGTCGACCGTGTCACAGCCCTGGGGATAAACGGTCTGGCCAGGGATCTCATCTCATCTTTCCTGGCAAACCGTACCCAGACAGTGAGGCTGGGAGACTTCTACTCTCCTATCTCTGCACTCCCTTGTGGAGTCCCACAAGGCTCCTCGCTAAGTCCTATGCTATTTAACATCTATGTAGCAGACTTAGCGAGGGTAATAAAGGCCCATGGGGTACAGCTTACATCTTACGCAGATGATACCCAGCTGGTTCTGGGTATCCACAGGGACGGCCTCACTGTGGCAGACAACTTCCAGAGAGCTATGCTTGAGGTCAGTACCTGGATGGCCTCGAATTGTCTTAGGCTCAACTCGGACAAGACCGAGATTATGACCTTCGGAAAACTCTCCCCTGAATGGTCCCCTAGTTGGTGGCCGGAAAAGCTCGGCCATCCACCTGTCCCAGTGGAAAAAGCCAGAAATCTGGGAGTGATTTTTGACAGCAAGCTGGCTTTTGACCTCCACACTAACAAGGTTGTCTCGTCATCATTCTTTATTTTGAAAAAAATTAAGAAACTACTACCTTATCTCCCCCCCTCAGCTGGGAAGACTCTGGTCTCCACCTTAGTCTTCTCTAAAATAGATTATGGGAACGCTCTCTTTCTTCATACCCAGAAGCGTGTCATAACTAAGCTGCAATCCATCCAGAATGCGGCTGCCAGGACCCTTCTAAACATTCCTCGCCGCAAATCCACCACTCTTGGCATTCGTCAGCTCCACTGGCTGAGAGTTGAGAGCCGCATTAAATTTAAGGCCCTCTGCATTGCATATAAGGCAGTACATGGCATAGGACCCAGGTTCCTGACCGAAGCTTTTCAGCTGTATACTCCCAGAAGGCAATTAAGATCGTCCAATACCAGTCTCCTCCCTGTGCCACGCACAAGAACGGCCACCTGGGGAGACAGGCGCTTCCTTGTGGCCACTCCAAAACTTTGGAATCTTTTGACACTGGCCATCAAAATTGCCCCGAACCTGATGAGCTTCCGCAGGCTCTTGAAGACATAGTTGTTTAACCAGTAGGAGGATGGCTGACTCCAGTAGTTCCACAGCGCCGAGACACCCCAGGGTATTTGTTGCGCTATAAAAATTACGTAAAAAATAAATAAATAAATAAATAAACAAGTTATGTACAAATAAGATGGCATAATTCGGAGCAAAACATGCGCCCATCGATACACCCTTCACTTGTAGGTAGTATGTATCACGGTACAGGAAATAGTTGTTTTGTAGAACTATGCGTAGAAGGTCCAAAATGAATTCTGTGGGGATCTGTGTGGATTGGGGTCTTGTTGATAGAAGAGTCTTGATAACTTATAATCCTTCATCATGGGGAATGTTAGTGTATAGGGATTCTATGTCCATCCCGACCATTACTTGGGTGGTGGTGTTGTAGGGTGTATCTTCAATGGTATTGATTAGGTCCATCATATTGCGGATGAAAGTGTCTGTGTTGGGGACGAATTCCTTAATGATGGCATCTATATATTTACCCAGAGGCTCTAAAATGGATCCGCAACAGGATACGATCGGACATCCAGGAGGGTTGACTTTGTCTTTGTGGACTTTTGGCAAAACATATAGGACCGGTGTGCGTGGACTGGGGGTATTCAGAAATTCAAATTCCTTCTTAGTGATGATGTTCAGATCTCTAGCATGGCCAGTCACTTCTTGTATTTTGGATCTGATGTCGCCGAGGGGGTCTTTGGAAAGAGGACGGTAGTGTGCTCAGTTGGCGAGTTGGCATTGTATAAACCAGCCACAGCAGATCCATGCCAGCCAAAAGGACGAGTTCTACCTATGCGGCTTACAACAGATCACACACCAGGCATTTATTTCAGGCTGTCAGACAGACATGAGTGACAGAAGGCCCCACGTTGGAGTTCGTCCTCCTCCTCCATGTCCCAGAAAAAATGTTCCACCTCTCCTGGTGGCCCCTGCAGAAGGAGGGAAAGGGAGCAGTGGACAACACAGCCTGCAAAGCAAAGTATCTTCTGCAAGCAGCTGAGCCTTCTTGCATACGTGGCATGCTGGACTTAAGCCAAAGGATCGCGCTATGCTTTACATGCATGTGAGCACTCACTGCAGCTAGCTGTTTCCACAGCTCAAGGTATGCTGTGAGGGGGTAAGGTGGGGTCCTCTCTCCCAATATTCATTGTAAAGTGTGGTATCCTGGTGTGACCGCATTTTGTATATTTCACATACACCGAAGTGTGGCCAATTAGGGGTAGCCATACTGGCGGAGCCCTTCTTCGTCTGCCTACAGAATTCCCGCCAATTCCACGTAGTTTTCCATTAACTGTGAAACTCTGCAAGCTTGACCCAGGCCTAATGTATACTAAAGCAAGGTTTAAAGACTTTAAACGTGTTTTACATGCCATGTCGAGCTGGCAGTGTGAGTGCACAGAGAGACTCACTAGTAGTCCTGGCTTATGTTTAAACTAAAGGACTATTTGTCTGAATGCATGACTAGGGTGTATCAGTACTTGGCTACATAGCAGAGTGAGTGTAGCAGTGTCATGAGATGTTTAAGTAGGTGTACTAGTATAGGACTGTCTGTTTTAGTTAGTCTATGGCTCCCTAAATGTGTATGTAGCTAAAGAAATATCTCAGTGCCTGTGTTGGTGACTAGAAGGGTATGTACGTGTGTCTGCAAGTGCCTTTGATACTGAATATGTAAGTGCCTCTGGCTCTCTGACTGGGTGTGTGAGTGGCTCTATGTGTATCTTAATGGGTAAATGAGTTGAAGCATGGGTTAGATAGTGCATGTATAACTGCACATTAGGTCTATAACTGCACATATGACCTAGTGAACTCAAAACTACATGCAAGTAGAAACCTTTCTGTCCTTTACCCAACCAACAGGCTACTATTGGAATCAGTTATATGTAATGACTGCTTCATACATAAGTTCTCTATAGGTATTTCACTGAATATCTGCATAGCTCTGACTCTCTCCCACAGACTGCATGAGTAATAATTGTTTAATAGATATGTACGATACTTGCACTGCACGTGGTACACTGCATATTTAACTATGCCTAGAAGTCTCAACCTGCACATGTGACTCAATATTACATAAAAGGGCATATCTTACCTTCTAAACACATATAAACCTGCCCTATACCTTACCAATGCCCACCCTAAAGGGTCTCTAATACCTAAGTGCCAAGTTTCACTGGTTCATGCATTATGTACTGTTCCAGTGCATGTTTTCCCTTTCAATTCTGTGACTTGTAGTGCTCTTTTGAAATGGCTTAAATAAACACTAAAAGTCCCAGAGTTCAAATTGAAATATTCAATTGGGCCTGTAAAACTTTTCATACCTTGTATTACCTTGTATTACATTGTTAAGTATATGTTTAAAGCTTAGCAAGGAGTTTTTATACCAAATAGAAAATGCAGTAAAACAACACATGTGCACTACACAGTTCCAAGGCAACTCATTGTTAAACAGCTTGTCACACAGCTAGTATGAACTTCACACAAATAATCATATACTCACACACCTAGAAACAGACTTACCCAGCTATTATTACAAATATAAAAACACTAACATATTCACTCATAGATCATCTCATAAAATAACAATTGTTTTTCATATCATAATTACTTTTATCAACCTCACATACACATATATATTTTCAATCTAATGCTATTTTGTAAACTTCAATATTATTCAAATACCTGAAATTTGAATTTGTTGGTCAAATCGATTTTTTTGCTCTTATCAGATAGATTCAATGCTGTGAAAACTAAGATTAAGAATGGCACTGCACTCTCATACAAAGCAATCATTACAGGCAACCTTTTCAACTGTGCACGCTCTGATACTGTTGATGGCAGAAAATGAAAACAGACCTATCATAATTTACTTTGGTAACTCCACTACTGAATTGTTCACCCTTTCAAGAACTTTTACAAAGAAGCCCAATATGGAAGGGTATTTGTCCATATTTGTGAATTATTCATGATCGTTATGATAATTTTGAAAAACATTATGGGAACCTAAAAACATATTTAACTTAGTACTTTGTGACTTTAAAACCACACCTCATTTAATAAAAGAGCCTTCAGTCAGAAACAAACACTTAATCTTCAAAAATGAATCTACACATTTCTAATTTCCCCCTAAAAAATTAAACTCTCTTTAAGACCCTTTTTCACGAAACACTCTTCTATCAGAGTCTCCATAGCAGCCCACAAGAATCAGTAGGTCACAAGTACGCAGCACATTCTAGAAGGACTACACTACTTACAAAATTTGCTGCAGCAGGTGTGGTTTACTGTACAGAATTAAAAGCATATCCAATTCTGTATAAGAATTTTTTGTATTCACCAGAGCTAATGACAGATCTGGTTAATTATCCTTTCAAGACACTACCTAATTTTAGTCGCTTGCATATTCACAACATCCAATCAAGTATTTACACCAGAAGTACAACTCCATTTTAACTGCCTTTCATTTTGAAATCTATCTCTTTCAGCTCCAGTCTGCTACTGCTGCTTCACTTCAAAATAGTTAGAGTGTGGAATATGGGCCACAGATATGTGTTTTGGGCCAGAGAGTCTGATAGAAAGCCTAATATTGACAGGGACCTTAATTTGGCTAATGTGGACATTACCGGATTGGCCAGAGAGGAATGAAGTGGCATCAATTGCTCCCTTTGGTTGAAATATTGTGGATTACCAACCCTCTGACCTCATGATTGTGCACTCTGGGGCCAATGACCTAGACTCACTGACTGGGGTTGGGCTGGAAATTCTAATTAAGGATACCAGTGTACAATAAATGACACTTTTCCCTCTTACTTACTTAGTGTACTCTGACATATATCAAAGGCAGAAATGGAAGTTTCAAACCATCCTGTCCATAGATTGACGAAGCCAGGAAACATGTTAATAAAACTGTTTCTACATTCCATAGAGACCATAACATGAGCTCTATCTACAACAACAACTTGTGTTTTTGACATGAATGGAATCTATAGAAGTAGAGTTCACTTCACAGAGGAAGGTAACATGGTGTTTCTCAGCAACCTGACACTCTGCATCCTATTGTATGTGTAGCTGTCATATATATACAAACAACAAAATGGCTCTCTCAAGCTACCCTAATCCCCCAAATTGTTGCCACTTTTCTTGAAAAATATATATATTTTTTCAGAATTCATGAATACGCAAAACAAACGCAGACTTTCAATAGATACCAGCACATTCAAAATGCATAACTATATAAGTGATTCTGTGCATGACACTGGGAATATCAGTTTCTAAATTACTTTATAAAGTCCATGTATGAGTCTGTGAGTGTCTCTGCAAGAGGGTTTATGAGTGTTTGAGTGGGTCTGTCAGTGGGTGCATACGTGTCTCACTTGATCTCTCAGACAGTCTGTCAGGGGGTGCATGAGTGTCTGAGTAGGTCTGCTGATGGGTGTGTGTAGGAAGCAGGCTCTCCATATCTTGTTCTAAAATGAAGTACACTGTGCAGAGAGTCCAATGGATCCCTTATTTGTACACAGAGGTAAACGCTGATAATACTAATGTTCTATTTGTGGTAGTGTGGGAGAGGATTTAGGCTTATCAGAGGGTTGTGCTAAGCATTTATTGTACTCACAGAAGTAATAAATGAGACACACACTCAAGAACAAATCATAGAACAATTTGTAAAAATAACGTCAATTTTTATATCATTTTACAGACCAAGAACTCCATTCTAAGGTAAGTACTTTTTATGTTATGAATTTTTTAAATGTGCAAAAGAAATCGCGGTTGTGCATAATTACGCACAATATAAATCAATGGGAGAAAATAGTAAAAAGTAAATAAAATCACAGAGTGGGTTCCTGAGGTTCACCTTCTGGAGTCAGTTAAATAGCAACGCCAGTTCCAATGTTCCAGGAGCAGACGTTTGGTAGCATACAGGATTTCCTGGGAGCAGGATCCTGAGTTTGTTGGGAGTGGGCACTACGGAGGAGGGGGCCATCTGAATATGCACTGCTCAAAAGGACTTAAGGGTAAGTCTGAGGGGTACCAGTCAAGGGAGCAGATCACAAGGGCCTTTGAGCCATGAGATAGCAACTGGTTTGTTGCTACCCAAGCCATGTGGGCTGGGTGCAGAGCAGATAGGACAGCGAAGTGTCATGGACCAAGACTGTCCTTGCAGTCAGGGGCAGGCAGGTTGCAGAGGTGATTCCAGTACAGTTGTGCCACTCACAGATTGGGTCTCAAGGGTTTCAAATTCCGTCAATGGATGTCTGTGTCCTGTGTCATTAGAGTCCGGATTAGACTCTTTATTCTCATTCTTTGATGTAGGTGGTCCTGAACCCCAAGAATTAGCATGGCACAGCTCCGGTAGGTCCTGGGGTCCTCTCACTTGGTGGAGGAACAGATCTGACCCTTCGGAGCTGATGTACCTCATCTTGCTTGGGTGCTGCGTCTGAGTCGCCTGGTAGCAGCTGATGCATAAACCAGACTTCACAATTCAGTTCATGCAGGGGGGCAGCTACTCTACTCCAAGGGTGGTCCTCTGCAATTTGTCGATGGCTGCAGGTGTTCTGAGTTTCCTGGAGCCCTCACAGTAGAAGTACGAGATAGCAGGTCAAGATTGTTGAGTCCTGCGAGCAGCCGGTAGGGTTTGGCACCAATTTTCTGCAGCAGGACTTCCGTTTTCAGGTCAGCAGCTTTTCTTTGTCAGTTGCTTTTCTTAGGTTCATTGAATCTAAGTTGTAATGTCCACATATGCCACCTAAATACTAACTTTAGGGGTGTCAAAAGGGGGTACAGGTAGTAGCCAATGGACTACTTACTTTTAGGCTCTCTCTACCCTCTAATTGACTACTTCCTGTAGGAAGGAGCACTATCCTAGCCCTGATAGGTTAATTCCTGCAATTCCAAGATGGAGGAATTGTACAAATCAAACCGACATCACATCCCCGACTTTAGGGGGGGTGCTGACTGAAGGTGGGTACACCTCCTAATTTAACTAATTTTCCTGCCTGTCCTCCCACCAAATATGGAGCAGGAAAGTGAGGTTGGCATCCTCCACTATCTGGAGATGCCTGGAGTGTATTTCAAAGGTGGCATCACCTTTGAAGCTTCCCACTTTGGAAGACCATCCTGTCCTGTGGAGGTGGGAGGTCTGAATCAGGCTTTGTTCCTGGTCTCTGAGAGTGCTGGCCCTCACGCCATGAGGTCAGAAACATGTCTGGTGGTGGCAAGCTGGCTAAGATTAGTCAGAGACCACACCAATGCTTGGTAGGTTTTCGAGAGACCCTCTAAAGGATGTCATGTGTGCATTTAGCAATAATTCACTGGTATCAGTGAGGATTTATTAAGAAAATATGTTTGGTACTACATCCTAGGGTACAGTGAAGCCATCATGGAGCAAGGAAACTCATAATGACAAGTATCCAGCCCATGTACTATCTATGGCTTCCCTGTGAACTTACAATACACAAGAATGTACTTGACATTGTAGGCCCATATCTGCTCATGTAGATATGTCCATTCATGATATATATTGCACCCTGACTTTTGGTTGTAAGGCCTGCAAAAAAGGTAAGTTGCCTTGGCACACAGGGTCATGTGTCATGTTGACTCTAGTTTTCTCTGCACCAAGACACACAGCCTGCAATGGCAGCTTGCATAATCTTGACGAGGAGTCTCTGGGTGGCATATTTAGTGCTACAGGCCCAGTTGACCCTCTTCAGTACCAATGCCATAGGTCCCAGGAGTACCATTGACTAGGGACTTATAGAGGTTGCCAATTGTGGTACAGTTTTAGGGAAAGACTGGTACTGGGATCCTAGTTGGCAGTGACCTAGTACACCTCAGTCAAAGTTGCATTAAACCAGATAAAAAGTGGGGAGCGCTGCAACAGACAACCAGTGCATGAGTGTCTGAGTGGGTCTATGAGTCAGTGTATGAGTATCTGTGTGAGCCTGTGTGTGGGTGCATGAGAATCTGAGCAGGTATGTGAATGGGTGCATGAGTGTCTGAGTAGGTCTGTGAGTAGGTGCATAAAAGTCTGAGTGGGTCTTTCAGTGGGTGCATGAGATGTCTGAATGGGTCTGTGAGGGTTTGAATGGGTCTATTAGTCATTGCATGAGTGTGCGAGTGGATCTGTGAGTAGGTGCATGAATGTGTGAGTAGGTGTGTGAGTGGGTGCATGAGTGTTTGAGTGGGTCTGTGAGTATGTACATAAGTGTCCAAGTGGGTCTCTGATTGTGTGCATGAATCTCAGACTGGATCTATTAGTAGTGAATGACTGAGAGAGTCTGTGAGCGGGTACATAAGTGTCTCAGTGGGTCAGTGAATATGTGCATGTGTGACTAAATCTATGAGTGGGTGCTTGAGTGTCTGAATGGGTAAGCGATTGGGTGCATGAGTGTCTGATTAGGTATGTGAATGAATGTTTGGGATTCTGAGTAAGCATGGGCGAATTTTGCGAATCTCGCGTTCGCGAATTTTGCAGATTTGCGAACTCGCAATCCGCAAAATCCGCAAATTCTCGCGAATTTGCGGATTTTTTTTTTGTGTGTTTGCGCGGGTTTCTGCCAGTTCGCGAGGGTTTTGTACAATTTCGCAAATTGCGAACTTACCTGTCGGGTCGCAAGTTTCGCGAACTTGTTGTTTCTACGTGTCCAGCCTGTTTGGGACACTCTTCTTCATCACTGCCACTCTCTGTCACCACTGCCACTCTCTGACTACTCATGCCACCCTCTGGCCCACCCATGCCACCCTCTGTTTCATCACAGCACCCTCTGGTTGTCCAGGCAGTGTACATTATTGTGGCAACGCAAGCACACCTTCCCTGCCTCAAGTGACCTGAATTAATTTGGGGCTGATTAATGTGTCACAGAATATTTTTTTAGCTGGCACCTGTTTCCTTAGTGCTTCCTGATTAGTGATCTTTTGCACTTGCTAAGTGCTTTCATTGTTGCAAAATTAGTTACAACACCTGCCCTGCCCCAACTGACAATAATGAATTAGGGGCTGATTAATGGATTTGAACTTCCAGCCTGGCTCCTGCTTGTCTCCCTTAGCTGTAATTCAGGACCTTTGTGGCATATGTGTAACTATTCTGAGGTTCAGAGCAGGGTCACATAATAGTTGCAACTGGCAACTGAACTCTGGAGGGGCCCCTCAGGAAGCACTACAGGAAATGGCTACTAATGATGAGCCTGAACTTTTGAACCTGGTAAGTAGTTTCAGTTTTGCTAAGATCGTATTTCTGCAATTTTGCACTTATTCGCGGGGCGCGAAGTTGTACTGGGAAGCCGCGAACTCACGCGAACAGTGCGAGCAGTGCGAGCAAAATCCGCTGCTCGCGGATTTGCGGATTTTGCAGGAGATTCGCGAATCTCGCGGATTGCGAATTTACCGAAAATCCGCAAAATCCGCGAGCGAAACGGATTTTCTGCTCATGCTTAATTCTGAGTTGGTCTATGAGTCAGTGCATGAGTGTCTGAGTGGGTCTGTGAGTCGGTGTATGCGTCTCTGAATGGGTGAGTGAGTGGATGCAGGAATGTCTGAGTGAGTGGATACCTGAATGTCTACATGGATCTGGATGGAGTAGCCCATCACTCTGCTCATTTGCCTGTTGTCCCGAGTGCGAGGGGAGGAGAAGGAGAACTACCTGGCCGCAGAGGAGGTGAGAAGCGCGGCTCCCGGGACTGCCAGCATTCAACAACAACAGCTGGGTCCTCTTCCCGCCAGAGCCGCGCCCCCTTCCAGTGCCACGCCCCCCTTATGTTAATTCCAATTTAAACAGGACCAGTGACGCGCATCGCGGGACGTGCGCGGGTTGAAGCCCGGGACGAAGAGCGGACAAAGAGCGGGCCGTTCTAGGCCGTTAGAGGCCAGATAGAGCCGGGCCGGGCCACCCCCCTAACGTCACACTTAAAAACGTACTGCAAAGACCATCTTTGGTATAAACATGTCTTCAAGGGGAAGCAGAAGCAAGACTGCAGCAAAGAAAGGTAAATTAACCGGCCCAATAGACAGTTTCATAACAAAGGCTAATACCTTTATAGATCAGAGTATATCACTGATTGACCGGAGGGTATCTCAAGACCTTTTGGAGGCCCGACGATCCTCAATGGGACATTTAGCATCCGCTAGAACGCCAGCTCCTACCAAAGACCAAAGATATAGTGAGGGCGGGACTAACAATAGGCAGAGCCTCCCAAATATAGTTGATTTATCGGTGTCACAACTTTCAGAATCACAACTAATAGCTGACACCGACTTGGAAAAAACTCCTGACTTAGTCCCACACCCTACACCAGAAGAGGTAAGACAGGCAAGAGGGAGGAGGAAGGGAGCCATAAAAAAGAAAAAGAATCAGGTAGCGACAAATAAAACACCAACGAGAAAACAAACCCCAACCGCCACGGAGGGAAAAGAAAATACACTTAGTCCCCCCCTGCTGGGAAACCAGAGCAGGCACACTGTGAGTATACTTCATGATGCCTCACCCACCACGGATTTAGTGATAGTATCTGAAGGCCCCCCAACAAGTGAAATAAATGAAACTGACTATGAATACAATTTAGACCTGCTGGAAAAAATTGAAAATCTTCTACATAAATCTCTTTCACCTATCCAAAAGACTCTGATAAAACTGGAAAAAGCTGTAACGGAACTTACAGCGACAATCAAAGCTAATCCCGCCCCAAATCGTGCACAAGTTCCACAAAAACCACTAAAACCAGGGGCGCAAAAACCGGCAAATATAATCCCTGTAGCCCAAGCAACCAACTCGATACCTGTACCCACTACTGCCCCGAAACTCCCAGCTACAATATCTAGTAAGAATAAAGCGTCAGCTACTTCAGCCCCATTAATCCCACAAGGAAAAAACAGCACCCCTGTAATAGCACTCCCACGGCTAAAAATAATCAACCATCAACCAAACAATCCCAAACATATCAACCGAGGGAAAGACAACAACATGTCGAAACACGACCAGTAATACGTCCAGTAACACTCCCACCAGAAGCGAGTCCCTTTGTCGCTATATTGACCGGTGTACCAGAGCTGACAGACCAGAAACATGAACCAAACTGGTCGTTAAAAAACAAGATACAACACTGGCTTACCATTAATCGTCCTCCTCCACCTCCCTACTGTTCTACTAGAATCCTGATGGTTAGAAGAGCCCCTTGGGTCGGTCACGGTAAAAAATCGATAAAGGGGGACTGCGTCCTAATTACCTTTGAGGACCCCAGGATAGTAGAATACATCTGTGCAGGAGAGGACCAAACTTTAACCGGGGGGGTAAGAATAAAACGTTTGTCTTTCTTTTACCCACCAACTTTTCAGGATGGCCCCTCTCAATTAGAGGGACCATGGTACACAGTAGGCCCTCGGTACCGAGGTAGAGAAAGGGATGAATGGAGAGGGCAAGAACACTGGAGAAAATACAGAGAACCCCCACACTGGGACGGGTGGAATGGACTACCACTAACCAATATGTATAGTGGCTTAGAGTGTGTCGACTGACCACCACAGCCAGAAGAACAGACACCTAAAACTCCAGACATCCCACAAACCCCAGACAATACCATAATCCCTGAACATTCACTTATCCACACTAACTCACAAATAGAAAATGCATTTAAAGATAATCCTCCAGCCCTGAGCGTGATCTCCTGGAACATCGCGGGATTGCGACCAAAGCTGGAGGATGGGACCATCATGCACCATGTACATAGACAACAAATACTCTGCCTGCAGGAGACATGGTCACAATCAGAACTTCATTTACAGGGGTACAGGACGTTCTTTTCCCCTGCGCTGGTGGGGAAAAAGGGTAGACCAAAGGGAGGACTAAATATATATATATACAATACCATTCAAAATATCAAAATAAGTGTCATCGAACTGGATTCTAATTTCCAGATCATTGGTCTTGCTCTACCCAAAAATGAGTTTGTAATCCTCATTAACTTCTATAATAACCTTGAGGAAACACAGCTCCAGAGAGTTTTGGCCCACCTTCATGAAAAACTATCTACCCTTAGACAGAAACAGGGAGCAAGGGGTGGATCATCCATAATATGGGCAGGAGATTTTAATCTACATCAATGTACGCAACCAGAGAAAAAATGTCCCAGTATGGCCACAGAGGAAGGTCTTTTTCTAACCCACTTTTTTCATAACAACACGGGAGGAATAATGAACGATCTCCTATCAGATCTCGACCTCCAAATAGCAAACACACCGGATCCCAGAACTAGCTTATTAGAATCAACCTATATAGGAAGAGGGTTTAGTACTACGGTTGATTACATCATAATATCAGCTAGACTACAACCCAGAGTAAACAACTTTGAAGTCATACCCAACAGCCAAAGTGACCATGCTATTCTCAAAATGGAACTGTATATAAATCATCAACAGTCTCTCCCTACGGCGATAGCTAGTGCACTGACCCAAGAAAATATAAACCTGGGCCAATTGAACGGGTACTCAATAAAGTGGGGGAAGATAAATCCAGAGGAAATCACCAAAGACTTGATAAAATCAGCATACCCCCAAATTAAGAAATGCTTAGACATACTGACAGAAGATGAGGAACTTCTTAATAGCTTCGCACAAATCATGCAAACCCAGCGCCTTGAGACCCTACGGGTAGGTAGCGCGCTATATAAGTGTCACTGATTGATTGATTGATTGGAAAAAATACAGTCCTTACTTACAGCAAAACATAAAGCTGGACCACGCCGGCCGAAGGGATGGTTCAATCAAGAATGTACTCAGGCCCACTCAAAGCTCAAATTAGCACTAAACAAAGATGAAATAGACCCCCCTATTATATCCGCCTTAAGAAAGGAATATCATATAATCAGGAAAAAGAGAAAAGCGGACTTAAAGCAAGCCCTATGGGATGAACTTCACGCCAGTGCACAGGAGAAAAACAGCCAGGCCTTCTGGAGAGTAATAAGAACCCCATTTTTGGTGGATGATTCGACTCCAAAAATTGAAGTGGCGATAGATGAGTCAGAATGGGTATCACACTTCTCAAAAATCTTTCAAAAACCATCCTTTGAACAAGAAAATGACCACGAGAACCTAAAAGCTCCGCCTTACCCCATTCAAATAGACTTTGACATCCCCGAGATCCTTCTGGCCCTAAAAACAAGCAAAAATGGAAAAGCACCAGGCCCGGATGGAGTCCCGGTTGATTTTTTCAAATATAAACCAGACCTTTGGGCCCCGATTATTACTAGGGTGTGCACGGCAGCGGCGAAGAAAGGAATCTTGGAGTCTTGGACAAGGTCCATCATGGTACCAATATTTAGGAAGGGAAACCGCCAGGACCCTGCTTGCTACCGCCCAATATCCTTGTTGGACTCACTGGGCAAGCTGGCAGGTAGGGTGATCCTGGAGCGACTGCAGGACTGGGTGGAGGAGAGAGGCATACTGTCTGACCTACAATTTGGCTTCAGAGAAGGCTTTGGAACTGTGGAGCAAGCCCTAAACCTCTCTCTAATTATTGGGAAATATATACACGCCAAGAAAGATAAATTATATATGATCTACGTGGACTTGTCCGCGGCATTTGACTGTGTTTCTCACACCAAATTGTGGTCCCTCCTAGCCCAAATGGGGGTAGATCCGCCACTCCTGAACTTTTTAAGGGAAATGTATTCAAAGCCCTCTGCCAGAGTCCGTTTTGGTACAAAAGGAGAGTTGACAGCGTCTTTTAGAGTGGAGCGCGGGGTCAGACAAGGATGTGTCCTGGCACCTTTCCTCTTCTCCCTCTATACTAACAACCTGGAGGTCGAGCTCCTGAGAGGTGCCCGGGACCTCCCACAGGCAGAACATCGCCCGATCCCCGCTCTGCTCTATGCGGACGATGCTGTCCTCCTGGCACGGACTCCCCATGAACTTCAGAATACTCTTAACAGGTACTCCCAGTTCATGGGTACCCTAGACCTTCACATAAATGTGAAAAAGACTTTTGTGATGTTGGCAGGTACAGGGAGAAAACATCTGAAAAACATTACCCTTAATAACCAAAAAATAGACTCTGCAAATGAATATTGCTACCTGGGAATCACAATAGATAATAAACTGTCCTGGAAAAAGGCTGTGGAAGCGAGGAGACACTGCTTTAAAAGAGCGCTAGCAGCATTGGTGACATTCACACAAAAACTGGGAAAACGACCGCCTGAGGAACTGTTAGCGATATATAAGGCCAAATGCCAATCGACAGCCCTATATGGAGCAGGCTTATGGGGTCACACGGATGTAACCTCCCTGCAAATAGCAGAAAATAACTTTCTAAGGTTCTTGTTGATGCCCCAAAGCGATCCTCAACCTATGCATGCCACGTTGAATTAGGTGTTCCATACATTGAGGACCTTGCAAAAATACAACCGCTACTCTTATGGCGCCGTATCTGGACTTCGGAGAAAAATGATCTCACCAAGATGATAGTGGCGGACGCTATGACATTGGACCATGCCTTAAAAATTAAGTGGTTAGCCTATATCAGAAACTTTTTCATTGACCTTGGGGCAGAGCAATACTATCTGAATCCTGAAAAAATCACTGAACTCGCAAAGAAACAACTAAAAGAACTAGCCCTGGGACATTTGGAAAACCTGAGATTGCAATCGGAAGCAGGCAAACCGTCTGTCCAACACGCTGTAATGGTCCAATCTACACTCTTAATTCAGCCCTATCTAAGGCTTAATCTTGGCCTGTTTGATCGCTACCTTCTGACAAGGTTCAGATTAAATGTATTTCATAGACTGGTGGCTTTTCCAACAGCAAACGTTTGGGATCCGAATACACCCCTATGCCCCTGTGACGAGAAGTCAACACAGACAACTTTACATACTGTCTTGTTTTGCAAGTTTTACCATGAACATCGTAAAGTTTGGCTATTGACCTTGCTAACATCTTGGGGTCTCAGGCAATGTCGCCCTGCCATGCTGTGTTTGCAGCTTTTGGATACTGAACTTGCTTGTTACCATGTTCTTAACTTTTTGAAGTGTATACATAGACACAGAAAAAATCTTTAAAGGTAATTCCCTTAAACAAATTAATGCTTTTATAACTCAGATGTGGAATTTACTTGTTATATATGTAATCACTTTGTACCTTTTGATATGACTGTTTTAATTTATATTATTATTGCTTTTATGGATTTCAAACTTGAAACTCCGAATAAAGATTATTATAACATAACATGGATCTGTAAGTGGATGCATGTGTTTCTGTGTGTGTCTGCAACTGTGATGAGGTGTGTCAGATTGGGTCTCCAAGTTGGCACATGAATGTCTGAGTGAGTGCATCATTCTCTGAGTAGATCTATGAGTGGCTGAGTGGGTGTGTGAGTAGTGCATGGATGTCTATGTGGGTCTGTGAGTTGGTGTCTGAGTCTCTGAGTGGATCAGTAAGTGGGTGCATGAATGTGTTAATGGGTCTGTGAGTGGGTACATGAGTCTCTGAGTGATTCTGTGAGTATGTACATGAGTCTCTGAGTGGGTCTTTGAGTGATATTTCTGAGTGGGTCTGTGAATAGGTGCATGAGTCTCTGAGTGGGTCTGTGAGTGTATGTGTGAGAGTTGGGGTGTGAGTGGTATATGAGTGTCTGACAAAGTCTATGACTAGGTTCATGAGTATCTGAGTGGGTCTCTTAATGGTTGGGTAAGTGTCTGAGTGGGTCTGTCAGTGGATGCATCAGTATCTGGGAAGGTCTGTGATTGACTGCCTGAGTGTCTCGGAGGATCTGTGCATGGATGCATGAGTATCTCAGGATGTGCGTGAGTCCCTCTTTGTGGGTATGAGTGAGGATGTTAGAGACTTACTGGATCTGTAACTGAGTGCATAAGTGTCTGAGTGGGTATGTGAGTGGGTGAGGGAGTCTTTAATATGTCTATGAATATGTGCATGAGTGTTTTAGTTGGTGTGTGAGTGGGTGCATGAGTGTCTTAGCGAGTTTTTGACAGGGTGCATAGATCTCTGAGTGGGTCCCAAAGTAGATGATGAGTGTCTGAGTGGGGTCTGTGATTTGGTACCTGAGTGTCTCTATAGGTGTGTAAGTGGGTACATGGATGTATGAGTGAGTCTGTGACTGGTTGTGTCTCTAAGTGGATTTGTGAGTGGGTGTGATTACCTGAGTGAGTATGTGAGTGGATGCATATGTGTCCGAGTTGGTCTGTGAGTGGGTGCATGAGTATCTGAGTGGGCCTGTGAATGGGTGTATCATTGGCTGAGTGGGTATGTGAGTGGGTGCATAAGTGTCTCAATAGGTCTGTGAGTAGGGGTGTGAGTCTCGAGTGAGTCTGTGAGTGGGTGCATACATTTCTAAGTGGATCTGTGAATGGGTACATGAGTGTCTCAATACGTCTGTGAGTCAGTGCATGAGTATCTGAGTGGATCTGTGAGTGGGTACATGAGTGTCTGAGCCATTCTGTGAGTGGGTGCATAAGCCTCTGAGTGGATCTGTAAATGGGTACATGAGTGTCTGAGTGGATCTGTGAGTGGGCATATAAGTGTCTCAAGGGTCTGTGAGTGGGTTAGTGAGAGTCTGACTGGGTGTGTGAGTGGGTGCATGACTGTCTTATGAATCTGTGAGTGGGAGCATGAGGCTTTGAATAGGTGTGTGAGTGCATGAGGGTTTGAGCGGGTCTGCCAGTGGGTATGTGAATGTTTTGAGTGGGTCTGTGAGTGGGTGCATCAGTGTCTGAGTGGAAGTATGAGTGGGTATGTGAGTGTCTGAGACTCAGGGTGGATATGTGAATATATTTAAAAAAAAATCCCTTCCACCAATATTCCCAAATTCATCATGAGGTTACATCTGGGGCCATACTGAGTGTCACGGCGAATTCGCAAATATCACGCATGGTGCTGGAAAACATTTTCTTTGATGTTTTCAGTCTAAACTTCATCTCAAAAACACCCCTATATCCCACCCATGGGGTCAGGGTACATACAACCAGACTCCTTAAGCCAGTTTCTGCCATTTCATTTGAGCCTCTGGGACTGTTCTAATAAACTAAAATGGTAGCCTCAATGTTATGCTCAGTTTGCAGTCAGTCAATCATGGGTTTCCTGTTGGTGCGCACATTCACGATTCATCGCAAAATCGTTGCGAAGTCTCTGCAGCCACAGATATAAAAATTTGGATTTCCTTAAATTTCTCGACAACTACTGAACAGATTTACACTAAATAACAACAAGCACATCCTGCAGAGCAAAGTTTAGCTTCCTGCCAAATTCAGTGTAATATCATCCAGCCGGTTCAGGCAGCAGGTGTGTCTAAAGGCTGTATGGAAATTAACATGTGAAAAATATGTTTTTTGCCCTACCCTTTTTCTTGGTCCCCACTTGATGAATCACCCTAAAAATTTCCATCCACAACAAGAATCACTGGGGCACTATTTTGGAAAGTTTTGTGGCGATTCGTCCAACGATGCCAGAGATATAGGCAAGTCAGATGGTGCTTTTCCTGTGGAAACATGGTCCTAACTATAACTACCTACTGCAACCACCAGTAGCTTTTCTATAAATATATATCTATATGAAGGAAAATTGCAGAGACTAATTTTGTTGAAAATGTAACATAGGTGTGAAATGCTTTAGAACTGCACAGCGGTGGAAAAGAAGTGCCACATTCAAGGCAATCTGAACTCTTGATAGACAGCACAATAAATATTACGGCACACCCAACTGAAGAACAATACAGTAATCCAAGTAAATGAGGATAACACAAAGAACTACCAAGGCTCTAGCAGAAGGGAGCAGCACCGGCAGTATCCTCTACAGGGCTCTCAGAAACTAAAAACGGGTACTCTGTGCTTTTTTCACATGTCTCTCCATGCTAAGTTTATTATCAAAGATAACTCCCAGATTCCAGACTAAATCGGCTGGGACAATAGCCCCATTAGATGACATTTGACAAAACTTTGTGGGGAGTATGACCAGAGTTTTATTTGCTCAACAGAATAAAAACTCACTCTTATCCCCCTTAAACTTCAGGAAGTTCAAGTTAAGCCATTGGATAATGTCCTTCATACAATCATGAAAGGTGGAGAGCTGCTGGTTACTTGCCAGTGAACTAATAAGTTGAATGTCATCGGCATAACTGACCAAATTTACCTTATGATATTTAATAGTGTGATCAAGGGGGCCATTTAGATATAAAACAGGATTGGGCTGATATATGAGCCCTGTGCAACACCCTGTTTGATCACCCTAAACTCAGAGCGAAATGAGGGAAGGGCAATTGCCTGACATCTGCCTGATAAATATGAGCAGAACCTGTCCAAAACTGTTCCACCCACCCCAATCATCAACCAGGCCAAACGTGTAGCATGACAGATCGTATTGAATGCTAAAAGTGCTATAGTCTAAAAGGAACATATATACTACTCCCAGTCCAGACTAAACCACATTGGGGAAAATGTTGGCTTCTGAATGGAACACATTAATATTCCCACTCTAAATGTAACCACATTAAGCAAATATTGGACTCTGGAAAGTGACATTTACTATTTCCACAACAAATTGAGCCACATTTGGGATACTGTTGGACTCTAAAGGGCTCAGATTTACTATCCACATTTGAAACTAAAATACACCGGGGAATGTGTTGGACTCTAAAGGGGACAGAAGTATTTTTCTCCACACCAAACAGAACTCTAAAGGGGTTAGATGTACTATTCCTACTACAGACTAAGTCACATTGCGTAAAGTGTTGGTCTCTAAGCAGCCCACAGGTATTATTCCCACTCCAAACATAAGTACATTCGGGAAAGTGTTGGGCTCTCAAGGGGTCAAATTTACTATCTGACTCCTAACTAAGGCACTCTGGGGAAAGTGTTGGACTTTAAAGGGGTCAGGTCTCCTATCAGCACTTCAAACTTAACCACACTGTTGAAAGTGCTGGACTCTAAAAATGTCACATTGTCAATTTGAACGTTTAGGTACACACACTAGGTAAAGTGTTTGATTTCTAAATATTTGGTGCAGGAAATTACCATCTTTTGCATGGTGCACCCCCAGATTTTTGCCTCAACTTTTTGATGGCTGTAGAACTCTTTGTACTTTATGCCTGCTATCCAGTGGTAAAACGCATGTGCTCCTCCTGTCAATAGGATAAAATTGGTATATACTTAACTGTATGTTCAACATACCTATAAGTCTCTAGAAATTGGTGCAAAGAGTTCCAAGAGCCGGGAAGTTAAATGTCACTAGTGGACTGCAGCACCCATTTTGCTATCTGGTACAGTGACAGTGGAAAACATGGCTTCAGGCATACCACTGCAGTCCAACTAAAGCAGTTGTTAAACAGCAATTCGGCCTGTCAAAATAAACTCTTTTGACTGGCCGAAATCTTTATTTTAAATATTAGTATGTCATACCTTAGTAGACATTACTACCTATAAAGCAGGGTGCTTTGTATTTAAAAGTAGGACATGCAGAAATCCCATAAATGCAGACTGGCTGTTCCATACAAAAGCATTGGAATATAGTATAACATTTAATCATGTTATCTCTGTCTATGACACAGCTGGAAATGTGATTCTTGGACTTTTCAAAATATTTATTGTAAGCCCAATTCACTGGTGCAGTCAGATTTGTTATAATGTTTTCGGAAAAGCACTTTCAGAAAGTTACCTCTTTACTGCATAAAGCCTCTAGAAGCCTATTTGCATGCACACCAATTTTCACTCAGCAGGTAAATAGCCTTCCTGATGAGGTGTGAAAACTGCCACCAGAGCAGGACAAAGGGCTTCAGTATAGAAAGGTGTGATTGTTTCGTGGTCAGAGTGACCGTCTGTCTGTGGGCAGGAACTTTATTACCTCCATAGAGGCGTACCCTGTCACCGGCAAATGTTAACTGACACCTTAGCAGGGCCCTTCTTTATTCCCCCAGTCAAGCAGGCACAATCCTAAGGGGAGTGGAGATGCTCCAAAACTGGTTCACATTGATCACAGAGGAAGAGCTGCTCAATTTTCTGGCCACACCCCTGGGAAGGACACAGGAACTCTGCACACATGGAGAAAGTTCCTGTTGTGAATTTAGTTAGTGGGGGGGGGGGCACTGTGGGATTGTGTGCAGTAGGGCACACCGGAAATGTTGTTAACATGGGTAGGGCTGCCCCAGGGAACGTTTACCCCGTTGGTTAGTGAGTGGCCAGGAGTTTGCTTACTCATTGGCTGATACCAGGCATAAATGTGGCATCCAAAGTACCCTTCCCAGAACACTTTCTGGATATGTGGAAGAACAGAAGAGCCCCAAAGACTGAACCTGCTCTCCCTCTTTTACACAGGACAAGGAAGTATACTCCAAGGGTCAGAAGACTGACTTAATGTTCATGGTCCAGGAACACAACAAGCTACAAGAGGCCTTTTCTTCACTGCCCATCTGACCAGTTCTCACTAGACTGGCCCTGGGTCATGCTATTGGTCTCTGCTGGAGTGTTCTTGACCCCGATGTTCTCTCCCCACATTCCTAAACATTGGCTTTTGTCAAAGTATAGTCCTCCTATCATTTCCTGAACCCTAGGACTAAGTAAAGCTTTGGCTTCAATGACTTCCAGAGAACCGGGACTAACCTGCAAAGCTTATTCAAAGAAGTGACAAAGATACAGGTTGCTCCATTCATCCCTACCATGGGCACAACTTTCAAGTGATTCATGCTCTGAGCTGTCCTGACAAGTCAATAGCTTTACTGGGACCATGTCCACTGGCTATCTCACATTGTGTAGTCCTTTTTGGCCACAGCCTGCAGCTTTGCCCCGCTGATGGTTTTTGAGTTCCATTTCAGAGGCTGAGTCTGAAGGTAAAGCTTCTGATGGGGTGAACCTAGTTTCTGTATCTGACCCCCAATCCTTCACATTAGCCATAAATAGTGCCTACTTATTGGTCCAGCACAACCAGAATACAACTGTTGGTGCTTCGCATTTTGTGGTGCTATTTGTATATTTACACTTTAAAAACTCATAAATCCAGTTTACCTTATTGGATTTCTGTCATGTTTATGTAATTTCATTTATTAAAATTGGCTCTATTAGTCTAAATTACTTTGAGATTTACCTTACATTGTGTGTTGACTTTATTACTGTTTTGGTACTGCATAAATACTTTACACATTTCTTCTAAGTTAAGGTTTTCTGCTCTGTACCAAAGCTACCTGGGGTTGAGCTCAGGTTGATTTAGTGACTTTAGTGGTTCACCCTGACAAGCGTTGTGGTTATTATTTGGCGTGGGTACTCACACCCCTCCCTCAACTCATATCCCAGTTTCCTACAGCTTGCATCACCAAAGCCCAGCTGTTCTCATACAATTTTAGTGATGAATGAATATCATTCTTTACCATTAAAACAACACTACAGGCAAGGTAATATTGATACATACCACTAGTCTATCTCAATCAGTACTCAAACTCCCACTTTACCAATGCCTTTTGTCAGGGTTTCTTGTTTTTGGAGTTTGGCATCTGTAAGTAAGCACTTACAACACTTGAAAGAATCTGCTCCTCTCACCGACATCTATAACACCAACGTTGTAAATTTGGGGCTCAAAGCTCTGGCACTCATTATGACTAAACTCATTAATGATTGACTTGGCACTTGTGGAATCCTTTAAAAACTAAAGCACAGGTTCATAGCTCCTCAAAAACAAATCCAGAACCAGAGGTTGTGTCAAACTACTAATCAATCTCTGATCGTTTCTGTATCACAAAAACGTATATATCTGTGATCAAGACCTATTTCTCTTCAGATCTTGAGTTTAATTGCTTGTTGAATGATTTTTGGTTTGGCTTCCAACCTGGATGTGAAGCACAGCAACTATGCTCTTTAATATAATGGAAGGGATAATCACTACAGAGGCAAAGCATGTGTCTTGATCCTTTTAGACCTCTCAGCAGCGTAGTGTTTTTTAAAGTGGTGAGTCTTTGACTCTTTCCTAAATTGGGGCAGCGTTGGGGTGATCCTGATGGGTGCTGAGGTATTCTGGATACAAAAATGGAAAAGGCTTGTTATTTTTTTTTCCTTTTGAAACTTCCCATTGTGCAATCTGATGGTGTTCTGGCTGGAGGTGTGCTGAGACTAACCACAGATGGTGTACTTGTCTGCAAGATACATGGGGGTGCTGATTGTGATGGTTCTGTAAATACTGCAGCTGGTATTGAAGATAGTGTGGGCCGGCAAAGGGAACTAATAGAATTCCATCAGGATTGGGCAATGTGATCATATTTCTTCAGTTCGTGTATGAGACATGCTGTGGCTTGTAGAATGCTCTTAAAGGGGTGCCAGTGTGAGTATGGGTAGACATGGAGTAGGGCTTCACCACCATCCAGACACATAAGTGTTCAATGTTTGAACTGCTGTTCTGAAGTCAATGTCTGAAAGAAATAGTTTGAATTTCTTTAGAAGAGAGAGCTGGTACCAGGTTGTGTTTTATTTCAGCAATGTGTTTCTTGAGGGAGAGATTGGTGTCCAAAGTGAATCCAATTGATTTGACATTTGGTGAGAGTTGGTTTCAAAGCTGTCAAGATTCATGTCATTGAGCCAGGTTTTCATTGTATCTTATTTGGAGGTCTTGACAAATAATAAGAATTCTGTCTTGTTTGGGTTCTGCTTTAGGTAGACACTGGAAATCCACATCTGGATTCTTTGTACTCAGTGTTTAAGGCGTTAGATGTCTGAAGGTAAGGAGACTTTCAAGTAGAGTTGGTGGAACTACATTGGCTCCCTTTGCTAGTCAGCACCATCTTCAAAACAAGTTGCATCATTTACTGTTACAGCTAGCATACCCACTTATTTTGCTGACAAGGTCACCACCTCGGTCTGCATATCCATCAGGAGTACCCCAATGCCACTCCAATTTAGCAAAGAATTGAAGACTCACCTATTTAATGAACACTACATCATTAGCCATCCATAACCCAGGTTACTCTCCTTTTACTTGTTTAATATATGCTCGCCTTTGATTATGCACAGTGCTTTGCTGCCTTTTGGCTAGGTTTGTACTATAGAAATACTATATACACATATATAGTAGACAATAAGGAAGCAGAGCAAGGGAGACAATGCAGTAATTCTGTTCTTTTAGTATGTTGAACCCTCATGCTAATGCAGTGTGCAGGCTCCAGTACTCAGCTTCCTGCAGCTGCATGTTCTAACTTTAACTGTCAAAAAACCAAAAGGGGGGGAGTGAAGAGGTAATGCTCCGCGGAGCACTGGAGGTTGATGCGTCCTCCTCTAGTCAATATATAGAAAACATAAGGATCCACCCTCAGATAGAAGTTTAAATGTGTCCTCCCAGAACACGTGTGTTTCCTACAGTGGTGGAAAACACACTTTTACTAAAATACCCCTCACACACCAATAGGGCCCTTGGTGTCATGCTTCATCATAGGGGTCTTCCCCCCCTCTGTGGGACGGGGCGTGCTATGACCTACGACTACGTGGGAGCACTACTTTTGAAAAAACAAGACTATGTCTCATGTAGGAGTGTGAGTGGAAGGGTCAGGAGTGAATGAGAGAGTGAATTGAAAAATACCTGGCTCTTTGGACTAGAAAACTTTAATATTCCTTTATGCTGGTATTATTAAATAGTGCTCCCGCGTAGCCGTAGGTCGTAGCAGGCCCCGTCTCACAGCATGGCAGGAAGACCCCTATGATAAAGCATGACGCCAAGGGCCCTTTTGGTGTGTGAGGGGTATTCTAACATCAACTGTGCCATTTCCAAATTCTTCACACGGTGGGATGGGGTCAGTGAGGCTTACTGATCCCATCTCTCCCTGACACATCTTGCAAAAAGGTGGTTTCTGAAGGGGTGGCTTCCCTAATTGACATGTAGCTTAGGCACTGCAGCTCTGAAGTCTAAGGTACTCCATGCTGCCATTAAAGGCAAAGCAGAAATGTGATATGAGGGAGAGGTCTTTCACGATAGAAGGTCCTAACTTTTCCACACTAATGTCTTCACAGGACTTCGGGCTGTAAGACCTTAATTCCAGCAAAAATGTTTGGTACTGACTGTTTGGGATGTATTATATTTATATTCCTTGGCCTTAAGTGGATTTTTGGAAGTATTTCCTTTCATGCCCATTTGCACTGTTTGGTATTCTGTAGAACTTAGTGTTCATGCTGCTATCGTAATAGTTAGTACTGTAATAACTGAAGTTATCCTGTTATATAGTAACTACTGATGCACTTTATAATCAGTTTCCACAATGGAATTACTATTTATTGCACAATGGCAGCTTAATATGAAATGATTTAGCCCGTGTCTGATAGATTTTATAGTTTATTTTTTCTGTTTCTATGATGTTTGCTGAACTTGATTGGTTTTATGGTATAATTATAAATGTTTTTATAAATTGTTAATAATATCAGTGGTACAATTTTAAAATTTTGTGTGATTGTGAAGATATTTTAATTGCAATATTTGTGTTAATCAAGCAATAAAGATATTATTATTTTTATTATTATTATTATTATTATTATTAATATTAAAAATCAATAATAAGGAAAACACAGCACAAAGGCCCAGAGCAGCACAGTGCAACACGAGAAAAACACATCAACACATAGGAGAAAAAAATACAAGACACTATTAAATACCACAAAAACACAACATAATGCAAAATCAACACAACTACAAACAACAAAACAGACAATGCCACAGAAGCAAAGCTCTTGTTCTACAAAACAGAAGGGGGACCATCTGTCACCAGTGTTAGCAGATATTTTATTTGTATCCTCATTCCTAAGGAGTGCTCCACTGCAATAAATGAGTGACTATTTTACATCTAAACAGACAAGAAATCAATGCAAAACACTATTTTACAAATATGCACCAACAATGAACTGTCAAACAACACAAGTAAATCAAGACAAGACAATAACAGGGCAAAAACAAAACCACCTCACACAACAGAAAACAGCACAACACAACAACTCCATAATAACACAAACACAGCACAATGACCCACACCAAGACAGGGCAACAAGAGAAAAACATAGCAATACAAAGGAATATACAGCACAACACACCATTCAATGCCAAACAACTCAACAGTACACTCCAAAATCAACACAATTACTAACAATAAAACAGACAATCCCCCAATAACAAAGCAAAACAACACAGCCACGACACACACAACACAAAAATAATAAAACACAACACATCAAAACACCACACCACGAACACTCAAGTAATAAAATTAGTTGTTGGTTGAGGGGAGTGAAACCCTACTCAAGCAGAAACCACAATCCTTGTCAGAGTGCAGTCACAAGCAAAGCCCAAATTAACTTGTGCTCAAGCCTCTGGTAGCTTAGCATAGAGTAGTCAGACTTAATTTATAGGCAATTTGTAAAGTATTTATGCAGCAATTCACACTGTGATAAAGTGACACACAACCCAAAACATAATAAATGTTTTAAGACCAAGACAACAAACATCCAAACAGTAGAACTGGAGATATGCAAATTTAAAAATCTTAATGAAAATAGTGCCAAAAAGCACCAAGGGCAAATTGTGGCTATCTCATCGTGCTGTACCGGCCCAAAGACACAAGTTCAGGCTGACCACAATGGAGCTCAGGTTGGCTACAATTACCAAGCTTGGTCAACTGAACAAGAGTACCTTAAATTCTGGTTGCGGAGCATTGCAAGGTCTTGCGCCAAGGATGCATCAAGCAGCCAAAGCGATGGGAGGTTCTGGAAAAGAGATGCGTCACGCAACAGCAGTTCCGGGAATCTGCAAGGCTGAGATGTAAGGTCCTGCTCTGGCATCTGTGATGCAAAAACCTGCATCAAGGGTGCATCAAGGATGCGTTATGCAGTGGTGGTTCCAAGGGGGCCACGGACTGCAATCTAAAGCCCTGCATCAGGGATGCATCACACTATGGTTCTGACACAGAGTTTGGTGAGCACACAGAAGGCTCCGATGTGGAGATTCTGGAGGGCAATGCATCAGTTCTGCTGGTACCACAGTTGAGCTGGCAGAGCACCTTCAGCTCCACTTCCAGGGGTCCTGGACTAGGATGACACCACTTGGGGGTAGCATTTACAGCAAGCAGAGTTCAGGTGCTTGGTTCAACGTGGTTGGAGCCTCCTGTCCCTGATGCTGTGGTCTGGAGGCCAGTCAACTAGCCCTCGGAGTCACTGTGGTGGTCCTGGGTTCAAGATGCAGTTTCAGTCCTTCTCACTTAAGCAAGAGGGCAGCACAGCAGTGCAGCAGAATGGCAGTTCTTCTTGCAGCAAATCAGCATAGCAATTCCTCTTCTGAGTCTTCCAAAGGTTCAGATGTGTACTGAAAAAAAGACCAACTTTCTAAAAGAGGCATTTTCAGAGTTGTGACTAATAATACAACTTTTCTATTAAAGGGGGCTTAAATTTCTTTAGACACCAAACTTGACCTCACTACCTGCTCCCAATTGTAAGTTATTGCATATTAAATATAATAAGGCAACCCAAAGTTTTCCTATGGAAGAGGTAGGCCTTGCAATAGTAAAAAACAAGTGTAAGTGTTTTCCCTACCAGGACATATAAAACTTAAATGTACATGTCCAATATTTTAAATACACTGCATGCTGGCCTCTGGACTGTTCAGGGCCTATCCAGAGGTGAGGTATATGTATTAAAAAGGAAGGTTTGGGCCTGGCAAAATGTTTATTTTGCAATGTTGAAATGGCTGTAAGTTAGCACTTATTAAATGTAAAAAGGTTACCCAATCTTATCCAATTCTAGATGGGGGGCTTACAGTAGTGAAACCAAATTTAGGAGTCTTTCACTACTAGGACATGTAAAACATTAAAAAAAACATGTCCTACTTTATAAATACACTACAAGCTGCCCTATGGGTTGTTTAGGGCCTACCTTAGGGGGATTTATATAAATTAAAATGGAAGGTTTAAGCCTGGCAAAAGGTTTATTTTGCCTGGTCAAATTGGCAGTTTAAAACTACACTACCGACTTCACTGGTAGGTCTGAGATGTTTTACAGGGCTACTTAAGTGTTGGCACAATCAATGCTGGAAGCCCACTATTAGCATTTAATTTATAGGACCTGGGTTCACTAGGTACCACTCTGCTAGGTACTTACAAGTAAATTGAATGTGCCAGTTGTACCATGTTTAGAAGGGGAGAGGGCAACTACTTTAGCACTGGTTCGAAGTGGTAAGGTAAACAAAGCCCTAAGGCTGATAACAACAAATCCAGCAAAAATAGGAGGTGCAAATTCAATACATTTGGGGTGACCCTGCCGAGAGGGCCAGGTCCAAAAACGCGCAACTAAAATAACTCTGCAACATACACCACACAACAAAAACATTCTCAGAATTAATCTGAAATTACTTTAATGGCTTGCATCACAGTAGGTAATAAATCTAGGCCTTTCCATGTACCTGGAAAACCAACTCTCTACATCAGGAGAGGAGAGAAACAATGGTCTTCTCTTACTAGAAATCCTAAAAATAAAAATGCAATATTGTAAGACAAGCCTTCTGCTGACATTTGCCTAGAATATGAAACAGCATGACATTCCAGAGAGACCTAAACTAAAACAAAAGAAAGACAATGCAACACTAACATATACCAACACATCAGTAACTGCATAACAATATTTTTTTAAATGACAATAATAACACAACACAAAACACTCATTAATAATCAATCGATCACTCAACACAAACATATAGCACAACAAACCAAACAACCACACAGCAACTGTACAACAGTCACACAACATGGAAACAACATATCAACACAACATCTTGACAAAACACGGTACTACAAAAGTAACACAAAAAAACCATAACATTATCACCTCACTCACACAATAATAATCCCAGCAATACAACATAATACAGTAAAACATCAACAGAACAATGCAACCACATCATAAATCGTGCTGTGTTCAACAGTTTTTGTTTTTATAGTGTGTTTTATGTAGCATGTTTTTTCTTTACATTATTGAGTTACTGTTCAGTTTTTGCGGTGCTGTCCGTGGTGTGCTGATAGTGTGATGTGCTGTTGTATTGGTGTATTTTATTGTGTTGGCATTACTGTTGTGTTGTTGTGTGGTGTTCTATTTTGGTGTATAACTATATTGTTTTGGGCTTCATTTGACATGTCTTGTCCATGTTGTAAGGCACAATAAATTAGGGCTTCTGCCTGAAGGAAAAATATCAGTTTGTAGGCGTTTTAGAGTGTTGAGGAAGAATAGAAATGGCCAATTGCATGTTTATGTTTTCTTTAGAAAGTGATGCTATGGTTGTTAGCGTCCCATGTATGTTTTCTTGAGCTACATATAATTCTTTATATTCTTCTGCAGTTGATTGTGACAAGTAGGATGGGCTATCCATTACTGAAATATTGTGATCATCCATGGCATGATGGTAGCAAAACAAAGCATAACGCAAACCTTTGCATAACGATTGTAGTTTTTAGTTTACCGCAGACCCCATGACTTGATTGCATCCATTTTAACTAGATAATGCTGTCAATGCATTATGATGGACATTCTTATAAAAGGTGGTAATCATGATATACTATAGGAATCCATGGCATAATCATTCCCACCATGAGCACAATGCTTCCCAAGCAATAGCTTTAGCTATTCTTTGTATACTGTTGACACCCATGGTATGATGGTACCCACACTTACATAATGCCTGTACTGGCATTCTGGTGGTAATTTTAAATATAGGTCAGCATTTTTGGCATGATGCTAAGGAGTGTGGTCAAATGCTACACTGAATATTATTGGTAATCCTTGACTTTCAAGCATTTAGAAACTCCTTCATTCAGCCGATCATTTACACAGTCTCACATTCTTCCACACACCAAACACAAACTTGACAGTCGGTGAAAGCACTTGTATTTATTTATTTATGTAAAGAATTTTGTATAGCGCGAACAAGACCCTTGGGTATCAGAGCGCTTTACATTACATGAGGTACATTAGAGACAAGCTTTGTATAGTATAACTATACACAGTGATATGACGTAGGTAAGTATACATCTATAACGGTAATATCAAAATACACGGTTAACACAGTATATACAGTGACTTGACTTAAGTCTACTCTAGAAAAGGAGTGTCTCGCTCCTAAAACGGGACCTTGACTAATTGGGAGTTAGCAATAAAGACTTCAGGATTAAAGGTAGCAGACACTCGAAGGTCCTAAAGCCACACACTGACTGCGACAGTGGACAAGGCTACCATGGACTGAACACCAATCTCTCTTCCCCCACCATTGAGCCCCTCCCTCTAACCACTTCCAGGCAACGACACTGGCTGTGCTTCACAAAGCCCTAAAATACATTTTAAGTCTCCGTGTTAGATACCTTCATTATTTCATCGTCGTTATTCCTCATTCTGTTACCATGAGCCTTTGATCACCAGTATTATTGTTCCTAGTGCCCTTTCTATGTCTTCTTCCGATGCTCTTCAACCTACTCTGCGTCATGTGTGTTACATTCTGCCAACATGACTTGCAAAAGGAACGAGTGTTAATGAGTCATATAGCTCATTGAGCCACAAAATTAAACCAAGGGCTACGATGTACCACGCAGAGGGTAAAATGCAGTATGTAATGTCTAAAAAACAGAGCATACTGATACTCTTATCACCTGATATTAGCGTTTGCATATTTGTGCTGCTGTTTCTAGGTGTTGTTTCTAAATAAATGATGTTGCATTCATCCAATTTGGCTGTATAGCTAATTTAATCAAACTATGCGAAGTAAAATAATCCGTTATGATTATTGTGTGTGCATAGCACTTAAAAGACAAATGTGCTTTGGTTTTTGTAAATAAAAAAAACACATCGCCCAAAACCTTCATTTTTCCATGTTGGTTGTGACATTTTAGGTATTGTATATTCAACAAAGGTCATTCCTGAGCCAGAAACAGTTTAAATAATGATGATCTGGTAGGAAATATAATCAAACAGCAAGAGCAATTTGAGGAATGTGTAATATATTTTCTGTGCACGGTATGCATTGTCAAGTGTTTGATTTGATGAACAGAGTTTCATTGAATTTTTATAAATATTTAAAGCTCTGCTTTGCTCTGAGGAAATCAAACTTATTTGATCAAACTGCCATCTGCTGGTCGCTTATTGTATCGACAGCTCTTTGTCAGTTCAAGCTATTTTATGAACACGGTGATCAAAGTACCAGGCGCACATTAAGAATGATCGTGCATTAACAATACACTGCGGGCAATAATTGACACGATCATCTTGTTTACTTTGTTCTGGGATATACGTCCGATAGCTAGCTACTGATCTAAAACCCTTTGCACAGTTTATGCATGGTTGAACTAACAACCCATTTCCCAAATAGGAAGAGGAATCTAGCACTGAGTATTTCATATTTATATAACATATCCCGGGAACTGAATCGAAAAACATTTAGGTTGATCACCCTAAGGTTAAATATGAAGCATAAAACGCACCTATAACCTATAGCCTTTGCTTTCTGGTCCCTTCTTACTTTTTATGAAAGTTGATGATTGCTAATATTAATAGAAACCCCACTATTCCCTTCAGTCATTTATTTTTTTTCTCTGCAATGTATACAAGGCGCACACACAATTGTGCAAACGATACCCTAACCCTGCATGAAATATTCTGCCGGAAATCGGGGGTAAGTGCTGAAAACAAACGATAGATATCTGTTAAAGTGCAGTGCTTCAATTATGCCAGTTACTGCAGATCCCACAGGCACTCACTTGTTGGCACCGGGTTTGCAAGCAAGACAGAGGAAGGTAAACAAGAGATAAGAGATAAGGTGGGGGCGAAGGACAGTGACAATGGGATGAAAACGTTCAAGCAATGCAAGCATCCGGTATGGGAACAGGAAGTGCATAGTGCTGGAAGAAAGAGGCATGAGGTGAAATGAAGTCTGTGGTCGGCATTCTACCGAGGGTGTTATATACTGCTCCCGATCATTACAAGACACATTAAATACCTCACCCTTTGCTAAATTTCAACACGTCAAGCCTGCCAGTGTTAGGGAGCGGTAAACAATACGGTATTTAAAACTATGCACCAAAATCTTCAGTATTCCCCACAACTCTGAATACGTGCTGTTTGTCACACCATAAATTCCGAATCTCAAATTGTCGGCTTTTATCATTTATGATAAATAACAGCTACACCCCCAACACGCTCCGAGTCACGGCCTAGGCCGCCTTAGTAATCTGCAACCCCGGCATTTACCTGCACTCCCGACGGGCTCCTAAGAAAACAAATTGGACCCCCTTAATTTATGTTTAAAAAAAACACAAATTAAGCACTGTGTCTTAAACACTCACGATACACGCCAGTGTAAAGTGGTTTGATCCAGAGCAGCAATATTCTATAGCTCTGTGATTCTATTTTGTAAAATGTATTTAGTAAAATATTTCGGTCTATCGGCAAGCGTCTTCCTTCCACACGCGTCCGTTCAGTTGTGGGCTTGTGATTGAATGTGGCAGTTTGCGACCCCCTGGTTGGCGTTGCTCTGGTGAAAAGGGCGCATTATGCTCAGAACAATGTATGCAAAGCAAACGAGCCAGTGGCGTCGTTGCGATTACTATGGTATGGCTCACTCTAATTCGCTACTGTCGCCAGCATTTTCATGGATTGCAGTCCAATGGTTTCAATGGTCTTTCTGATGTAATGCAGCATTGACCCTGGGTTGTGTTTACCAATATTTTACAAGTGAAATGAACCGCCATTTTCTATTCTTTGTTTGCACTAACGACGTTGAACTGCTACAAAAGATTGCAGGATCAGAGGGCATACCACACAGCATCAGTCCTGTCGAACTTGCCTAAGCGGCCCAAGCTGTACTTTGTAATGTGCATGTGTTTCTTCTCTTCACTGTTAGGGTGTTTCTTTGCTAAGCAGAGTTTCCACCAGGATACCCATTACAGAGGCTATGAAGAGGCTGTATGACCCATCAGCATCAGCAGACAATACATTTGCATGTGTCATTCGCCATTATGGCCCCAATCTGTCATCCTATTGGCCATCCCTGCCTTTCAGTCTGCTCGGCAATGTTAATACCATCTGCTCACCCATGTTTCCTGTGTTCTCAGATCAGAACAAATGATATTTTGTTCAGCTCCACTACTTAATAGTGTACTCTCTCAGCACAGTAGACACACTAATGGCTCCTTTCATATAGAAATAATGGCAGAGGGCTGCTAACAGGCTTTTCTTTCAAAGGAACAGGCTACTAACCACTTTAATTAATTTAGAAGGGACTTGGGCAGACAAAGGCACCATCTTCTTCTAGCCTTTGTCTCTTCCGTTGCATGAGAAGGTCCTAGGAACTGGGGAAGCTCAGTTACAGGACTTCTCAAAACCCCAAATGAAAGTGGATCTTATACTTAGAAATGTCTTGACTGTTTTTTTTTTTCATTGAGCATGGGTACAAACAACTGAGCTCTAATGCACCCTAAAGAAGAGACCCTTGAACGTATAAGACAGATGTTGAATAGAAATTATTATTACCGTTATTATTATTATTATTATTATTATTATTATTATTATTATTATTATTATTATTATTATTATTATTATTATCATCAATATTATCATCATTATTATTGTTATCATCATTATTATGGTTGTTGCTGTTATTATTGATTATTATTACTATTATGATTACTTTTAGTCCTATTATGATGATTATTATTATTATTATTATTATTATGATTATGATTATTAATATTATTATGATTATTATTACTGTTATTATTGTTGCTGTTATTATTATTATTGGTTATTATTTTAAAAAACATAAGAATAATAACAACTTAATCAGTCACGTTCAAAAAGACAACGTTAGTGGTTACATTACCTGCCCAGGTGGAAATACTGTACAATAAGGTGCTTGTTATCATCATGCTATAGTGTAACGTGCTGTTGTTTAGCTCAATTTCTTTAGCAACGGCCAGCACCGTCTTTCCACTGAAAACAAAAGACAAGCACATATTCCTGCTGCTGCAAACCAATAAAACGGTGCTGAGAACAATAGTGAGTGCCACAAAAAGAAACGGAACAAACTAACACCTCCTTCCAATAAGTAATGTGATGAACAGTGCCTTATGTCAAACTAGCACAACCTGGGAAGGTGACGTAAGCTGGCAGTGTATGTAACCCACCCCGAGAAGGGTATCCCAAGAAACAACCTTTGCAAGTGGATATTCTAAAGCACGTGTTGCGTTTGAGGTGGCCGTGCAGCGTATGTCTTAGAAGAGTGTTTTCGTCCCAGTTTCCCCATTTAATGTGAACATCTGGTCAGGCGCAACTTTGCGTTAAAACGAAGATGCTGGTTTCATATTCCGTTTGCCTTCTTTCCTTCCCCACTGGTCAATGCAGTCGACTCCCTCACGTGACATCGGTTCAGAAAGAGCAGCATACGGTTAAGTGTCTGACAGGAGCGAGTTGACAACAGTGGGCAGCGGGACGCGAAGTGGGGTCAGCCAAGGTCAAGGGTGGTCAAGCTCTTCATGTTTTTGAAAAGATGCAAGAAAGACAAGTGATACCAGACACGTGAAAATCCACCACTTGCCTTGTTTGTCAACAGCTGGGGTTAATAATATCCAACTGAAGAGAGAAACAGCTCATACACCAAGGGGCAGATTTATGTTAACTGGCGCATCCCGAGGGATGCGCCAGTTAACATGCGCCACAGTGCGCCACAGCTACGCCACCCATGGTGCGCCGCATTTATGATGCGGCGCACCATGGGGCAAAAACGGCACAGATGCGTCACGCATCTGTGCCGTAAAAGTGACGCATTGCTGGAGTTGCGTCGCAAGCGCGACGCAGCTCCAGCAATGCTCTGGCGGGGCCTATTCTTTCAATGCTGCCTCAAGCCTTACGCCTGCTTCAAGCAGGCGCAGGGTTTTGACGCAGCATTGCCCTGAAAGTGACTGAGTGAAATCTCATAGATTTCACTCAGCCACTTTCAGGAGGCGTTCCTGCGCAGGAACGCCCCCCCCCCCCTGTGCAGGAACGCCTCCTCATGGCGCAGTGCTGTACAACGTGACGCATCTCCTAGATGCGTCACGTTGTAAATAGGGCGCAGGGATGCGCCACGTTTCCGCGCCGTTGCGTCACGCAACGGCGGCGTAAACGTGGCGCAAGCCCTTCATAAATCTGCCCCCATGTATTTAGTACCTCTCCAGGGAATGCTGTTAAATTTGCATTTGTCATTTTATATTAACATCTCCGCTAATGTTTATATTTCACAGATGATGATGGCCTTCCTTTGCATTGTAGAGTTTACAAATAGGCAAACACCTTTTTCGCGCTGCACTTGAGGTACTTGTTACAGCTTTGTTTGTTGTTGCGCTGCTACTGTCTATTTTTCTATCTCAAGGTCAACACATTGGAAAAAAGGTCCCTTTCTTTGTTTTTCTTTTGCTGCATGGAATCAATTTTTGAGTGTAAAATGACATACTGCGACATCAATCTGGAGAAAAAATAATGTAATGTGAAGTTGTGCGCAAGAAAGGCACAATGCCTCAGTGTTCTGTGAGGAGCGTCAACTATACCTTAAAGGTGGAAATCTGTAAATCGCTTTCCAAGCTGAATTTGGGAGGGACAGAAGTTTTCTGTGTGCCCCGTCACTATATTTCCATAAAACCCATATGCTGCATACTGGAAACCACACAAAACAGCTGTAACTGGCCTGAATAAGAAAAAAAGATTTGCACTGCAGCAAATTCCATTATACTGAAATATAGGTAGAACAAAGAGCTTGAATTGGATGTAAAACAAAAAATGCTAAATATATGTTGCCTGTCACTTTTTCAAGAGTTTAACAAAGGAGAAAGTGTGAGAAGGATGACGGGTTGACTAACATTTTTACTGCAAATCCACCCCATACAGATACCGCCATACACTTGTAACATTTGGTTTGGCATCCTGTCCTTCTGACCCTTAAGTATTAAGGGGCTCATTATGATGTCGGGCAGATAGCCACCGCCCGACCAGCAGAGGCAATCCGCCCAACATCTTTCCCCGCCCGCCATTTACCCACTGCCATATTACAATGGCAGGGGGTACAGCGGTGGACGGAAAGACTGTCCGCCACTTGGATTGCCGGCCGGGCAAAAAATGCACACAATATGGTGGCGGTGCCTTGCAGACCCTGCCATCCATATTATGATGCCTGCGGTGCGTATGCCTTTCCATGGCTGAGCCTCTGCCATGGAAAGGCTTACAGTAAATGGCTATGGGGGCCTGTTGCGCCCCCGGGTGGTTGGATTGCTGCACTTGGGGGTACCCATGGTACCCCCCTACATTGACATGCACAAGATGGCAGGCACCGCGTGGTGCCTGTCACTTTGTGCATGTCTATGCACAACATGAACATATTACAATGCATTGGGTGCTGCTTACAACACCGCCCGCTGCAATGTAAAAGATGCGGGATGCGTCTGCCAGGGTGGCAGTCGCGTCCTAATTGGCCCCGCGGGACTACCGCAGCTCTGGCCATCCGGTCCCGTTTCCTGCCCGCCATTGTAATGGAGCCCTAAGTTCTCCCATACTTTACCAGAATCCCCAACAAACAAATATTGTTATTCGTTTTTAATTCACAGGAATCTTGAATCCATTTAGTGCTTAAGAGACAAAGGAAAAAGGCGCAACTGAAGCAAGTAAAGCCGAAAAATTGATGGCTCTTGACTTAGGAAGAGAAAACTGGAGGTATGCAGTGCTGATCATAATCATTTCAGACTGCCTATAACAGGCATGGCCGGTAGTAGGTGTAACTGCAGGGCGGTGACGTAGGGAGGGGAGGGGCAGGGTGGGGGGTTGTAATGTATGGATTACGGACTATAACAGGTAAGTAAACATATAAATAAATAAAACGAATTTAGTTGTGTGCACTGCATCGCATTTGGTGATGTAGTGCACACAACGAAATTCGTTTTATTTATTTATAAGTTTACTTACCTGTTATAGTCCTTAATCCATACATTACAACCCCCCACCCTGCCCCTCCTCCTCCCTACGTCACCGCCCTGCAGTTACACCTACTACCGGCCGTGCCTGGCCTATAACATTCACATTAACCAGATCATACTGCTGCTGCTGAATGTGAATAAACCCAAAGAACTGATGGAAATCCAGAGGTGGGGGCGATGTATTCGTAAGGTATGGGTTTTCTTTAAAGTGTGGTTGAATCTTACTCGTTTGAGACAAGGTCGATGATTAACCTGTATTAGGTGCATATCTTGAGCAACCATGATAAAAAAATAGGTGTTGAGACAGAATATATACATAGAAATATCAAATTGCCTTAATATCGAGTCAAGAATATCTATGGTGAAAAATATCGGGTTAATTTGTTGTTGTTGTTAAAAATATCGATTTTAATGTAATGCAGAAATATCGAATTTGTAAATTTCAATGTTAAAAATATAGTTGTAAATAATATTGATTATTTTTGTTTTTGTTTAATGTTGATATTTTTATCATGACTTTTGTATTAGTTATTACATACTTAATATAAAAAGATTATGTACAGATGTTTGTTTTTACATTTTTATTACGTTTTTGGAGCGGGATGTTGGGCTTATACGGGATAAGGGTGGGGAGTAATTTAAACATTTTGGATTAAAATGTAAAACATGTAAAAACATTTTTAATGTTTTAGGAGTGGGATGTTCAGCTTATGAGGGATAAAGGTGGAGAGTAATTTAATTTTTTTTTAAATTTTAAAATATATAAAAACGTTTTTAAACATTTAGTAACAGGATGTTGGGTTTATAGGTGATAAGGGTGGGGAATAATTTAAACATGTTGTTTTAATCTTTAAATATTTTTGAAATTTTTGTAAACTTTTAGGAGTGGGATGTTGGGTTTATAGGGGATAAGGTTGGGGAGTAATTTAAGCAACGAATTTTAACATAAAAAAATAATATTAATTGCTGGTTAAATGTAGTAGTGAAACCTCGAATAAATAGGTGATAAGGTTGTGAAGTATCTTTGAAAAAAAATTGTAAAATGATTACAAATGTAAAAAAAAAGATTAGGAGTGGGATGTTGGGTTTATGGGGATAAGGGTGGGGAGTAATTTAAAAATATTGTTTATAAATGTTAAATATTTTGAAGAATTTTTTGGTAAAAATTAGTAGTGCTATGTTGTGTTTGTAGGGGCTAAGATTAGGGAGTAATTTTTAAAATTGGTTTAAAAATACATTTTTATTACACTACTTTTTGAAGTTTTGAATTATTTGTTTTAATTTATATTTTAAAATGTTTAACCAATTACAACATTTTGAGGTAACATTCTTTTTAGGTAATTTATTTTTATATATTTTCAAATGTATTAGGAAAAAATAAATTTAAGGAGAAATAGGATTATTTATTAATGTATCATTTTATTGTAAAATTGTTTTGGTAAAAAATGTATTTTTTATTATAAATTTGGAGTTAGAATAGTCATTTATTATTGTTTATTATCCAGAACTTTCCCTGAGTTTAGTTAGTTTTGGAGTTGGAATAGTAATTTAATTAGGTTTATTATCCAGCATTTTCCCTGAGTTTAGTTGGTTTTGGAGTTGAAATAGTAATTTACTTTGTTTTATTATCCAGCACTTTCCCGAAGTCTTTTGGCATTTAGAGTTGGAACAGTTATTTATATGGTTCTTATCCAGGATTTTACCTGAGTTTTGTTGGTTTTGGATTTGGAATAGTATTTTATTATGGTTTGTTATCGAGCACTTCCCCTGAGTTTAGTTAGTTTTGGATTTGGGATGATAATTTAATTCTGTTTATCATCCAGCATTTTTCCTGAGTTTAGTTGGTTTTGGAGTTGGAATAGTCATTTATTAAGTTTTATTATCCACCACTTTCCCTGAGTTTAGTTGTATTTGGAGTTGGAATAATTACTTATTATGGTTTATTATCCAGCTCTTTCACTGAGTTGTTTTGGGTTTGGATTTGGAATACTAATTGAATTTGTTTTATTATCCAGCACTTTCCCTGAGTTTATTTGGGTTTGGAGTTGGAATAGTAATTTAATTTGTTTTATTATCCAGCCCTTTACGTGAGTTTAGTTGGTTTTGATGTTGGAATAGTAATTTATTCAGTTTTATTATCCAGCACTTTCTCTGAGTTTAGTTGGATTTGGAGTAGGAATAGTAATTTATTAAGTTTTAATATCCAGCACATTTTCTGAGTTTAGGTTGTTTTGGAGTTTGAATAGTAATTTTTTTCAGTGTTATTATCCAAAACTTTCTCTGAGTTTAGTTGGATTTGGAGTTGAAGTAGTTATTTAATTTGGTTTTCATCCAGTACTTTCACTGAGTTGTTTTGGTTTTGGAGTTAGAATAGTACTTTAATTTGGTTTATTATCAAGCACTTTCCCTGAGTTTATTTGGGTTTGGAGTTGGAATAGTAATTTAATTTGTTTTATTATCCAGCACTTTCCGTGAGTTGAGTTAGTTTTGATGTTGGAATAGTAATTTATTCAATTTTATTATCCAGCACTTTCTCTGAGTTTAGTTGGATTTGGAGAAGGAATAGTTATTTATTATGGTTTATTATCCAGCACTCTCCTTGAGTTTTTTGGGTTTTGGAGTTGGAATAGTAATTTAATTTAGATTGTGACCCAGCATTTTTCCTCAGTTTTGTTTTTGTTTTTGGAGTTAGAATAGTAATGTAGGAATAGTTTTTTAATATGGTTTATTATCCAGCACTCTCCTTGAATTTTATGGGTTTTGGAGTTGGAATAGTAATTTAATTTTGTTTATTATCCAGAACTTTCTCTTAGTTTATTTGGTTGTGGAGTTGGAATAGTATTTTAATTGGGTTTATTATTCAGCACTTTCCCTGAGTTTCTTATGAGTTTGGAGTTAAAATTGCAATTTAATTTGGTTTATTATCCAGCACTTTCCCTGAGTTTATTTGGTTTGCGAATTGTAATTGTAATTTAATTTGTTTTAATATCCAGCACTTTCCCTGAGTTTAGTTTGTTTTGGAGTTGGAATAGTAATGTATTGCGTTTAATTATCCAGCACATTCCCTGAGTTTAGTTAGTTTTGGAGTTTGAATAGTAATTTATTCAGTATTATTATCCAGCACTTTCTCTGAGCTTAGTTGGATTTGGACTTGGAATAGCTATTTATTTCGGTTTATTATCCATCACTTTCCCTGATTTTTTTTGATTTTCAAGTTCGAATAGTAATTTCATTTGGTTTGTTATCCAGCACTTTCCCTGAGTTTATTTGGTTTTGGAGTTGGAATAGTAATTTAATTTGTTTTATTATCCAGCACTTTCACTCAGTTTAGTTGGCTTTGGAGTTGGAATAGTAAATTATGAAGTTTTATTATCCAGCACTTTCCCTGAGTTTAGTTAGTTTTAGAGTTGGAATAGTAATTATATTTGGTTTATTATCCAGCACTTTCCCTGAGTTTATTTGGTTGTGGAGTTTGAGTTGTAATTTAGTTCGTTTTTTTTCCAGCACTTTCCCTGAGTTTTGTTTGGGCTTTGGAGTGAGAATAGTAATTTAATTTGATTTATTATCCCGCACTTTCCCTGAGTTTATTTGGTTGTGGAATTAGAATAGTAATTTATTTTGTTTTATTATCCAACACTTTCCATGAGTTTTTTTTGGTTGTGGAGCTGAAGTGGTAATTTAATTTGGTTTATTATCCAGCACTTTCCATGAGTTTTTTTTGGTTTTGGAGTTAGAATATTACTTACATTTGGTTTATTATCCAGCACTTTCTCTGAGTTTATTTGGTTGTGGAGTTGAAATCGTAATTTAATTGTTTTTTTTAGCCAGCACTTTCCTTGAATTTAGTTGTTTTGTAGCTGGGATAGTAGTATTTTATGGTTTATTATTCAGCATTTTTACTGAGTTTACTTGGCTTGGGAGTTAGGAATAGTACATTTTTATTGTTAATTAGTTATTTTATTTTCATAGTTTGCATGTACATTTAAATAAGAAATGAGATGTATGTTAGTTATTATTGTAAATACTTGTATCGGTGAATACATTTTTTTTGTTTTACACTTTATTTATTTTTATTTGGTTTTGTTATACATTTCACAATATTAGGAACATGATTCAGGTATTCAGGTAGTTTGATTCAAAATTTATTATAAAGTATCATATATTTTTAACCTAGAATTTCATGTATAGTCATGTAATATTAAAGTTTATACATTTTTAGTCTTTTCATTATAGACAGTTTGACTTTGATTGTTTATTATTTTTTATGACAAGAGTAAACATTTGTATTTGTTTTTTAAACAATTTTTAAATACATTTGATATAATTTTATTTTTAAATATAATCAAATAATATGTATTTTACAATTGTTGTTGTATAATATTTTGTATATTGAATAATATGTGTATTTAAATATTATTTAATATATTAGGGAATTTTAAAATTGTATAACAAATATATAGTTTCACATATATTTGTTATTTATACATTTTTATATTTTTACTACATTTACAGTACATGAAATAAACATACATTTTAATATATATTAAATATAATAATTTTAGTTTTTCGATAATATAATATTTAATATGCATTTCAATATTTTTTGAATATTTTTGTAACAATTGTAATTTTTGGGATAGTAAATAAATATATATATTTTTTGCTTTTTAGAAACATTTCTCCATTCTTTCCTATGGGTAGTAAGATTTTTTTCATTTTTATTAAACAGCCATTTTTTTCTCATTACCTCATTTTTCTGCCTATCTGTTTTGTTTGTAGGTCATTTTCAAAGAAGGAACCTCGAGGTTGGGAGCTGGTTTTCATTGCTTAGAGTAAGTTTGATACACTTTACTTTTAAGGTAGTTTCAGGGTACGGGTGAGGTAGTAGAAGTGTAATTCGGTTTGTTAGACCGTTATTTGTTAGTTTTTGTCTAGTTTGTTGTTGTTTTGGTAGTTTAGTGTATTATGTGTTTGAAGTAGTGTTGGATAGGAGTAGAGTGTTATGTAGTGTTAGTTATATGCTGTTTAATTCTGTTATGTTATGTTCATTGCTAATGTTTGTGAGTTTCTACATGTTCTTGTGGGTGGTTGTTCTATTATTTTCTTTACAGGTTTTCCGGATCGTGAACGGATAGCGGTGTTGACGCAGTATTTTTTATAAAAAAAGGAAAATGCATCTTGTTTAGGTAAAACAAGTTGTATTACGTTTCCTTTTTTTCAGGTTTGTTGGAGCATTTTTTAAAAGGTATTTTGGGGGTTTTGTTATTGAGAGGATTGCTTTGTTGAAACCTTTTTTCTACAGTTTAATTTTTGCATTTTTTTAAAACTAATTTTCATGTTTTTAAGAGTTTCATTTTTTATGAGGATTGCGTCATTGGAGCATTTTATTTACAGTTGTATTTTTGCATTTTTGCAGGGGGGTTCTCTTTCTGAACGGATTTGTGTTTCTTTTTATCTTCTGTGGATTTATTGGATTTCCAGGATTGTCTACTGCTACATAACTGTAAGTTATTTTTTATTATTTTGGGTGGGAAAGGGTTTTAGTTACATTGATCTGTTTGTTCATTTTTTATTTTAATAATTACATCATGTCATATATACTTGTGTTATGTTTTAAATGTTACATGACATACTTCTAATTATTAATTTAAAAAATAGTAGAATTATGTTGTTTAAATGTTTCGAAATGTAAAATGCTTATTGTGTTTAGCATTGTTTTTTCTTCACAGTATAGATATAGCTATCCTGTTTAGGTATTTTAGACCTTTGGTGTTTCCAAATAGTGTAGTTTTGTGTTGAAGGTATTCATACATCGTTTTAGTTTCTTTCCTTAGTTTAGGGCCTATTTTAGTTAGGGATCATTCTAGCCTTAGCTCTTGATAGCTTTGTTCTTTTTTGATAGCTTCTGTAAGTTTATTTAGGGTTGATTGTTTTCTTCCTATTGTGGCTTGGAAGGCATTGTGCCATCCTTCCACTGCGTTGTTGGTTTTAGCTTTTTGAGCTAGAGTACTGCCGTAGACATTCCACCAGGGTATTTGGAACTTGGGTTGTCTACGGTGCCCTGACCTATGTAGCCTTCCAACCCAAGTGTCTTCAAAGTAGTGTAGGGAGGGAGATAGTTTAGTTTCATTTGCTTGATAGAAGGGGCTTTCAAGAGGTAAGTTATAATGGTTTGATACTTCAGTTGTTGGTACATAAGTCAGGGCTATTACTTATTTAATTTGGTAGGCAAAGTTGCTATAGGTGTCTCCTTATACTTTTGTTAAAATGGTAATAGCAACCTTTTATTGCAGTGTGTGGGTTTTAAAAAAAAATGTTTGAATCAATGATTGTTCAAAATCAATTCAGATTGTTTGCGTAAAGTGGCTGTTGGTGTATTGTTCTAATATTGTTAGGAGCTCTATGTATGTGGTGTTTTGTTTATTAGGGAGTAGTGCACATAAGAAGGCGATGTTAGTATCTTCATATTCGCCATGGATAGTATATAGTTGATAAAAAGGTTTGGGGCAAACTTTGAATGTGCCATCAATCATACACATTTTGCAGTTTTTAAGTTTTTGTAAGTTGTTTGTTGCAGATATGATAATTTATGTTTCATTACTGTTGTTGTCATGTAGAAGGACATTTTCATCTTTGTGAGTGATGGTGTATTCTGGTAATATTTGTATTCCTGCAAAAGTTTGGGGTGATGGTATTTGACCTGTAGCTCCTTTAGTTCGGTCAATTAACCTCTTCAGAGTGGGAATAGATGGTAGTTGTCCTGTGACATGTTCAGGTACCCTAGTTTACATGTTTTTAAGTGTTTGGGTACGTGTTTGTTGGGTGTTGGTACTTACTTCTCTGATTGTCTCAAGAGCATCTTTCAACTCAATTTTAGTTACATTGGGGGGATGGTTGTGTTCTTTTATATTTACTACATTAGTTTCTATTGTAGTGGCTCTCCCATAGCAAGAGCTAGAGTAATATTTATTGCATTTCCAATTTGTTTTGTTTCCAGTCATATTCTCTTATGTGTAAGTGTAGCCCATGTAGCACAGAAGTAGTTTTCCCTTATGTGAAATAATGAATTTTGCTCCTTCCGCCATTTTTCGGTCTACCTGTGAATATATGTATATAAATGTTTATTAATTATGTGATTTTGATTAGTAAATCTTTTGTATAGTTAATATATTCAAAAATAAACATACAAGTATTTTGATCTGATTTTCTTGATGGATTTTTTTTCGATTGTTGATGCTTATCCACTGGTTCTTTTATTTTGTTGGTTTAAAGGCAAAATGTTATTTTTATTTAAGTGTTACATTTTATTTTGGTATTTTTTTATTATTTCGTTTACATTTGTATTTAGTTGTGGAAAAAATAAAATACTTACTATTTTTCATTGATGATGTTTATTTCGATTAATCTTTTTTAGATTGCATTTTGTAGAAGCTGGCAAGAGAAAAATATTTGTTAGTTATATTTGCTTTTTAATGTATTACATTTAAAAAAAATTAGTTTGTTGTATTTATTGGTTAATTTATTTATTTACTTAGTTTTTATATTTTTCTGTAGTGTTGCTTTTATATTTCTTTTCATAGTTAATCCTTCTTTTGACTTTTTAGGTGGAGTTTTATTGAGATGTAATCTGTGAAATATAAAATAAAAGATTATAATATTAGTATATTTGTTTATTTCGCTTTTTTAGTCTCTTTATTTAATTGAAAAAATACCTAATGAAAGTAGTTTGTGAAGTTTCCTTCATTGATGTTGGTTTTTGTTGAAGTTTGTAGAAGCTGTTAAGAGAAAAATATTTGTTAGTAATACTTTGTTTTTTATTAAATGTATAACCTTTTCATAGTTAGGTTTATTTGCTGGTTAAGTTATATAATTTGTATTATATTTTTCTCTTTTGTTGAGTTTGTATTTGTTTTCAAACATAATGTTTCTTTTGGGGTTTGTGGGTGTAGTTATTGTGAAGAATAATCTGTGAAACATAAAATAAGATGTAATTTTAGTTAATTTGATTATTTATATTATTTAGTGTTTATTCTGTATTTATTTGTAATTAAATAAATACACTTACTTTTTTAGTTGATGGAGTGTCCTTGGTTGATGTTGGGTTTTTGTTGAATTTTGTAAATGCTGTTAAAAAAAACATTTGTTAGCTATGTTTTGTTATGTTATAAAATGTGTTACTTATAAATAATTAATGTAATTTTTTGGTTTAGTCATATACGTACTTTATGTTAGGTTTTATTGTTGTTGTGTACGTTAATCTGTGCTGAATTTTTTAGGTGCACTTTTAGTGAAGTTGATTCTGTTATAATTAAAGTAAAACATGTTATAATATTTTTAAAAGCTTATTTCGTTTATTTAGTTACAAGGCTTTGTGTTTACCTTTATTGTGGGTAGTTTGGAATAGTTTTTGGTGTAGTTATTTTTTGTTCTCTCTTTTCTCTCTCAAAGGTTTAATCTTCCTCTGTCATTGTCCGTGATACAGTACTTTTTATCTTAATTATTTGATTGTTTTTATAGTGTTCATTTAATTAGGTAGAGTTTTCTATTAGTTTATGTTTTTGTGTTTTAAATTTATTGGTCGAGATAGCTTTTTTGATTTGTTTAGCTGTTACAATTTAATCTGTTTAATAATTATTTTATTTATTTATTGTTTGCGTTTATTTTATTTATTGTTGTCATAAAATTTTATATGTAGATAAATGTGTTATACATTCTTATATATTATATATTTATGTTTTTTTTATTTTCGTTATTTGTGATATATTTGTAATCTTGTATTGTTTGTTTATATTTTTGTTTTTGTATTTTTAATTTATTTGTTTTTCAATAATGTTTTTCATTAATGTGATTACATTGTAATTATTTTTATTGTTTCTTTAAAATATTTGGTATGTTATTTTATAATATTATTCAAAATAGTATTAATTTATTTTTAAAAGTTATTTTTGATATAGTTGATATGTATTTTATCAATGTTTGTGTTGTCTATATTTTTGTTATGTTTCATTGTATTTAAATGTTATTAATATTTTGTGTTCTATGTTTTGTCATCGATATTTTGTAATCAAGATGTTTTTAGCTGATATTTATTTATTGATGTTAGTGTCATTTTTATTTTTTGTATTGTGCATCGTTACTATTGCTTATGATATTGTTGACTCAATAATTTTGTAGTTTGATGTTATCAGAGTCGATGTTGTATCAGTGAACCAAATAAAAGAACACAATGGAGCAAATCGTAATGTTTTGTACAAGCTGTCTTCTCGACACTTAAATGAACAACCGCTCAAGACATAGTAACCATGAGAAAAAGGCAGCAGACCATACCAGCTACACCTAACCTGTGATCTGAAAATACAATTAACATGAACATCAAACTGGGTGCATACACTACAAGCACCTGCTGACCCGGGCACGTACCAACACATGTTTCAAGTAACAATATAGAGCGTAGATGTGCATCACATCAATAACGCAAAAACAGATAAGGGAAGAAACCACAAATAAACTTCAAGTAGTTCTTGTCTTTATTTTATTTTCTTAAAAAGCATCACACATATGCAGTGAAGACAACCAAAGTGTTTCATCAATAACAATGGACTTCTTTAGGGGTGCAATACAATAAATGTGTACAACATGTAAAAAAAGATAACATGGAAAGCCAAACATAACACTCAATCATAACACATGACACAATACTAAAATTGAATACCAAAAGACATTAGAAAACAAAAATACAATTGATACCAATATTAGTGCATAAACAGTAATACAAAACAATTGCCTAAAAAGGGTGCATTGACACCTAACAAAGAAGAACAAATGGCACAAATGTATTCATACATAACAAAAGATGAGAGGAGAAAAAAGACACAACAATTATTAAAGAAATTACATATATATATATCCCATTGTGGCTTGTAGCAGAAGAATGAGCAATAAATACATATTTCAAATAATACCCATAAGAAACCTAGAAAGTGATCCATGGTTATTAGTAGAACCTATTTAGTTTACTCATTACAATCATACTGTGCTCCATAAAGAAAATGGATAATAGGTATTCAAATACAATTAATCATGTCTAAATCAAAGGAGATGCACAGAAAAAAGGATGAACCAACATATTGCAAATATATTGTGAATAACTCAAACAGTGGAGAAGAAAAAATGAAGAAAAGAAAGAAAGGTTAAGGAGTCATAAAAATTCACACGAAAAATTGACCTAGATCACTCCACAATGATCCCAGTCCTTAGAGAGCAGAGAATGAATATGTGTGTATATCCCACGCAATGAAAAAAAAACATAGACCCTATTAATTGCAGTACGGATGGTGCCAGACAAAGTTCGGCACTAATTTACATACTGATTATAATCTCAGACCATTCTCAGACATGTGGATTCATTGCACGATGGAATTCAAAACGTTCATGCCATATGGAAAGAGAATCATAAGAATAGCTCTGATCAGACCCAACAGGATGGAAAAAAACATACATAACATTTTCTCTATAAAAGTTTAAAAAGATTCATTTATGATGCATGACTGTTTTCTGCAAAAGTGAACCCTAATTGTTTATCCACTGTCTGGTAAATCCTCTAAAACACAGTTACAAGCATCTACACCTTTACTCACATGCACAGACAGACACAACTCATATGTACCTAATACATAGAGAAGAGAAGAGCCACTAATACACCTCCTGAGACAGTGTCACAAGCATCTAAACATTCACTTACATGCAAAGGCAAACTCTTCTGTATATAGGACTAATGAAAGCAGTGGCATATTCAGTTACATTACGCTAAAGTAACTAACACACCCAGGAGGTAATCCATGGTGCCCTTACATATAGATTAAAAAATACATACAGTCACAAAGAGAGTCAGTAATGTACCATGAAACATACATATAGAAACACACCCTGACATATGCACTGAAACACTGATTCAGATAACTAGTAAAGAACTGACAAGACCAGGTCACTCATCCAGGAAAGTAGGCCTTTAAACATATCTGAGGCCTGGTTCACTTGAGACTGTGCATCCAGTTGTACTGCTATGCTGACTTCACATTTAAAACCCCTCCAGAAGCTCAACCTACTGATCTACCATATATAACTCACCTCTAAGGTATGTTGTAGCTAGTCTATAGGGCACTATACCATCTGCATAAAAGCTAATACATGTAGTTAGAAATTTTAGAGAGCTGCAGGCACACTTAAATGAACAACCTCTCAAGACATAGTAACCATGAGAAAAAGGCAGCAGACAATAACAGCCGCACCCAACCTGTGATCCAAAAATACAATTTACACATGTACATAAAACTGGGTGCATACACTACAAGCACCTGCTGACCCGGGCATGTACCAACACATGTTTCAAGTAACAATATAGAGCGTAGATGTGCATCACATCAATAACGCAAAAACAGATAAGGGAAGAAACCACAAATAAACTTCAAGTAGTTCTTGTCTTTATTTTATTTTCTTAAAAAGCATCACACATATGCAGTGAAGACAACTAACGTGTTTCATCAATAACAATGGACTTCTTCAGGGGTGCAATACAATAAATGTGTACAACATGTAAAAAAAGAAAAAATGGAAAGCCAAACATAACACTCAATCATAACACATGACACAATACTAAAATTGAATAACAAAAGACATTAGAAAACAAAAATACAATTGATACCAATAATAGTGCATAAATAGTAATACAAAACAATTGCCACCAAAGGGTGCATTGACACCTAACAAAGAAGAACAAATGGCACAAATGTATTCATACATAACAAAAGATGAGGGGAGAAAAAAGACACAACAACTATTAAAGAAATTACATATGTATATATCCCATTGTGGCTTGTAGCAGAAGAATGAGCAATAAATACATATTTCAAATAATAACCATAAGAAACCTAAAAAGTGATCCATGGTTATTAATAGAACCTATTTAGTTTACTTATTACAATCATACTGTGCTCCATAAAGAAAATGGATAATAGGCATTCAATTACAATTAATCATGTCTAAATCAAGGGAGATGCAGAGAAAAAAGAATGAACCAACATATTGCAAATATATTGTGAATAACTCTAAGAGTGGAGAAGAAGAAAAGAAAGAAAGAAAGGTTAAGGAGTCATAAAAATCACACAAAAAATTGACCTAGATCACTCCACAATGATCCCAGTCCTAAGAGAGCAGAGAATGAATACGTGTGTATATCCCACGCAATGAAAAAAAAAACATAGACCCTATTAATTGCAGTACGGATGGTGCCAGACAAAGTTCGGCACTAATTTACATACCGATTATAATCTCAGACCATTCTCAGACATGTGGATTCATTGCAAAATGGAATTCAAAACGTTCATGCCATGTGGAAAGAGAATCATAAGAATAGCTCAGATCAGACCCAACAGGCTGGAAAAAAACATACGTAACATTTTCTCTATAAAAGTTTAAAAAGATTCATTTATGATGCATGACTGTTTTCTGCAAAGTGGAACCCTAATTGTTTAACCACTGTCTGGTCAATCCTCTAAGACACAGTTACAAACATCTACACCTTTACTCACATGCACAGACAGACACAACTCCTATGTACCTAATAGATAGAGAAGAGAAGAGCCACTAATACACCTCCTGAGACAGTGTCACAAGCATCTAAACATTCACTTACATGCAAAGGCAAACTCTTCTGTATATAGGACTAATGAAAGCAGTGGCACACTCAGTTACATTACGCTATAGTAACTAACACACCCAGGAGGTAATCCATGGTGCCCTTACATATAGATTAAAAGATACATACAGTCACAAAGAGAGTCAGTAATGTACAATGAAACATACATATAGAAACACACCCTCACATATGCACTGAAACACTGATTCAGATATCTAGTAAAGAACTGACAAGACCAAGTCACTCATCCAGGAAAGTAGGCCTTTAAACATATCTGAGGCCTGGTTCACTTGAGACTGTGTATTCAGTTGTACTGCTATGCTGACTTCACATTTAAAACCCCTCCAGAAGCTCAACCTACTGCTCTACCATATAAAACTCACCTCTAAGGTATGTTGTAGCTAGGCATTGGGGCACAATACCATCTGCATAAAAGCTAATACATGTAGTTAGACATTTTAGAGAGCTGTGGGCACACTGATTGCCTCATATGCTCTGTTATACATCCGTTTTTCCACCCTGATTTCACTCTCAAATAAGGACATAGCAAAGTGGAGAGTCACTAATACACCCCTGAGACACTGTGAGAAGCATATAAACAGCCATTTGCATACAAAGACAGAACTATTACGTATGTAACACTAAATGAGACAGTGGCACACCGAGTTAAATAACTCAATAGTAACTAACACACCCAGGAGACAATACATACCACAACCCTACATGTGGACTTACAGAATCATACAGTCACAAGCAGATCAATAAATGTACTAACAAATTTAGTTACATATGGAAACACACCCTCACATAGTGAGTTAGGCACTCATTCACAATATCTACTAAAGAATTGACACTACCAAGTCACCCATCCATAGAAGAAGGTCTTTAAATATGTCTCAGGTCTGGTACAGTTAGGGCTGTGCTTTCAGTTCTACTGCTAGGCCGATTTGGCATTTGAACCCCCCCCCTTCAGAAGCTTTCACCTGCTGTTCTAACACATATACCTGACCTCTGAGGTAGACTGTAGCTATGTCATAGGGTATGCTAGTCATAGAACACATTGTTTGGTAATGGTTTTAGATTGTTTAATAATAGAACATAAAGAAATGTATTTTCTATTTTCTTTTTAGATATCAAACACAAGATTTCATAATATCATTAAAGAATGGAGAAGAAAAGCTAAAAAAACAGTACTACTTTGAAAAAAATCAGAAGTAAAAAGAGGATAATGGACAGAATGCTGTAGGAAATAAAATCTGCTGGTAAGAGAACTAAGCAGTGTCTTTAAAAAGTAGTTAGAAAAATGAAAAAAATGAAAAGTAATGTCAACAAAAAGAAAAATGTACCAAGAACTGAGAGACGAAAAACAGCAATTAATTTTCAATTTGGAAACCATTGTAAAAAACAAGCCATCCAACCGTAAGCCAGAAACAGTACAAAGAGATAAGAAGAAGAATGTTTAGCTGTAGGGTAGTACACCATTTGTTAAGAAATGTAAAACACTATTAGAGAATATCAGCCGCTCATAAGCAAAACCAATACTTAGAAACTGTAGTAGATAAAGCCTTGCTTTGAAGCAGAAACTGTTGATAACAATATTAAACATAATTAAATCATTGGATACAACAATGTTGAGTATGAAGCAGAAAAAGTCAGGAAAAAAACTTGTGAAGGAAATTTAACTTTTGTAAAACTTTTAGAGGTGAATGGATGCATACATCTAGCACAGAGCCTTTCTTTAATGAAGAAAGCTACTTCCAAGAAAAGACATTAGTGTATTCAGTTGAAACAACTGGTTCATGGTATGTGTTGTAGGGTGGTATTTGTATAGCAAAAGAGGAGTGAGGGGCTCATTACGATGGCGGAGAGATTGCCATCGCTGGGCCGGCAGAGGCGGTCGCTCCGGCAACTGGCTCCTATTTCCCCCGTCACATTAGGATGGCGGGGTAATCATGCCAGAAGCGTGGCGGCCACAAAGAGAGCCTGTTGCGCTTCTGCGACAGGCAATCGTTGCGATGGCCTGGCGGAGTGCATCTGACCGGCGATATGGTGGCAGTTCCTAGCAGGCACCGCCCCCGATCACAATGCTGGCGTCAGCAAGCCTTTACATGGTGGTTGAACAGACATGGAAAGGCTAGCAGAGGCTGGCATCGGGGTGCCCAATTACGGGCCCCCTGGGGGGGCAGTTGTGCACTGGGCATTTCCATGCACAAGGTGGCAGGTACCGCATGGTTTCTGCCACGTTGAGTTGGGAAATGCACAACATGGACACTTAAGATTGCGGCGGGTGCTGCAGCAAGCAGCACCCGCCCAATGTTAAATTGTCAGATGCGACTGCCTCGGTGGCGGTCGCATCAGAATTATGGGTGCAGGAAGACCACATGACAGGCCGGCGGTCCTGATCCCGCTACGATGGCGGGCAGACTCAAGTCCGCTTACCATCTTAATCGGCACCTTAGTTCCTATAAATGTTGAGGAAGTGATTGCTGAAGGGGTACAAGCCTCTGCATACAAATGGAACTGTAGTTGCATTTGCAGTGTGTGGAACGAAACAATTGACATATTGAGAACTTTCCTACGTATCTTTGCATGTAAAACTGGGAAACAGAAGTAAGGGATTTTGCAAGGATTGGATCTATGCAAAGTAAGAAAGAATACAAATTTACAGGGACATTCGCTAGCATGCCTATCAATTAAAGTGTGCAAAAGCACCTTTCATCACTTCAGAATGCTAGCTGTTCACCACTCTGTAATACTAAAGTTCTTTAGAAGGCAATACTATCTGAAATCTCCTGACCTATGCTTCAGAGAAATGAATAGAGCACTTCTGCGTGGTACAGTAGCAGACATAGAAAAAGTTTGTGATGATGTTCAAATTTGTTCCTTTGGTCCTGAAGAGGAGTGTAGGTAAAATGAGGATTTGCCATCTGCAGATATAGCGGAACATGAGGCAGGGATTAGTATTAACAAACTTGTAGAAGAGATTATACAGTTTCATCTGTGAAACCAAACTAAGAAGGGTCATTACGATGGCGGTAGGACTTTCATCCGACCACCATCGCTGTGGTAGTGGGACAAGCTGCTTATGAGGTGGCCTACCCATCTACCACATTACGATGTAACCGCCACCACGGCGGTCGCAGCAGCCATACTTTACATTGCCGTGGTTGCTGCTGGCTGCAGCACCCACCGCAATGTAATAGGGCACTGTTTACATTTCCTTACACTACGTGGCAAGCACCATGCGGTGCCTGCCACATGGTGCATGGGAATGTGGGAGGGCCAACCCCCAAGAGAAAGTGCCCAGGCAGAAGATGGGCCGTTACTCTCTGACCCCTATGCTTTTTTTTTGTTGACTACAAAAGCCAAGCTAGAAATGTTGATTTGTATTTAAAAAGTGAAGTACAGAACAATGATAAGTGGAACAGTTTGCTGTTTATTTATTTGTAGAGGAGCGGTTTGACTTGTCCACTCATCAATTTATATATAAGCACTGTTACAGCAAGTTAAAAGAAAACAAAATGCCAGCTAGAGTAGTACATAACAACTTAGAGTTGATGTTTATTCCTCAAGAACTAGCAGATTTGAATGTGTATGAGTCTGTTCTCATCTAATGTGTACACCCATTCCAGACCAAAGTTCATACAGAGCCTTGGACTGGAGCTGCCACCAACAGACCTACAAAAAGGGCTTAAAGGAAGAGTTGTGAACTTACCTTTGGATTTTAAACAGAATATTAAAACTGTTGATGTAGGCAGAGAGGATCATGAGCCACTTGTCAATATAGTAAACGGCTTTACTACAGAGAATAAAAATAATTGGCAAAGAGTTGCTACATATTAGTAAAGTTAAAAATGCAGTATTATATCTAGTACAAAATAATGTTCATTATAAGAACGTTGATGTTGTTGAAGATATATATATACAGAATGAAATATTACCATCAAGTGGACAGATGGAAAAAGTGGATTCATGAACACTACAGCCTCCATTCTCTACATTCAAAATAAGTGATGGGTGATGCCATTGAATTCTTTGAAGCAAGCAAAAGGAGCTCTCATGAGTATATGGGAGAAAAGTTTAGAAGATCGCTGTTTTCCACAAGTGTTCCCCACAGGAGAAGGTGGACTGTTTGATGACCGCCCTGTAGAGCTACCACCATCTGACTACTTGGCGATCTAATTACCGGTCAGCAAGATTATACTCAGAAGATCCAAGAATTTGGCAGTGTATTCCCCACATATTTCATCTTCTGTTTGAAAGTCACTTGTCTGGACTTTCATATGCTGTTAAGCATATATTGAAGACAGGACTTCATCTACAAACACTTTCTGCAAGAAAATTATTTGACAAAGTTAATTGAAGGGATGAAAACTTGGAAAATAGCTTAATTAATTTGATAATGTACCAACGTGGCACCAACGAGTATTGGTATCGTTGTCACAGTGAACTCAAATGCAATGTAGGGAAACCTAGGAGCAACTACTTAGTTTCTAACACTGAGTCGTGCTGCCTGGATATCGAAGCGCTTTGCTTGCATTGCCTGCTAGAATTGGTGCCTGGGTATCGTAGCGCTTTGTTCGCTCTTCTAATTGCTACCTGCTATTGCTCACTGCTGCTGCTCGCATTTAGATCTGTGCTAATACATTTATTATTAGAGCGCTCGCATTGCCTGATTTTTAAAGTACCTATTATTGCCTCATTGTGCTCACTGCTGCTGCTCGCATTTAGATCTGTGCTAATACATTTATTATTAGAGCGCTCGCATTGCCTGATTTTTAAAGTACCTAATATTGCCTGATTGTGCTCACTGCTGCTGCTCGCATTTAGATCTGTGCTAATACATTTATTATTAGAGCGCTCGCATTGCCTGTTTTTTAAAGTACCTATTATTGCCTGATTGTGCCGGTACCACTGCCCATAGCGTCATACAACTTTCTGCCCCCAATCTTGTCCTGTTTCGGTTTTGCTTTTGCTGCCATTTTGTTGTTTACTGTTGTGCCTCGTAGCCAGCCTCTCCACCCCGGTCCTGCCTCCCAGCTGCTCCTCCCTCGCCCCCGCCCCCTCCACTATCCACATATGACAGATGCTTTTGCGCGCAGCGTTCACGCGCAGCGGACGCGCCCCATGCGTGCCGAAAGTGCGCCAAAGGTAAGCCCGTCTACGCCCTTCCGCGCCTGGACCGCGCCAAGCGCCAGACCCCCTGGCCCCCGTAAAATCCACTCCTCCCGCATAACGTACGACGCTGCAACCCTCTCAGCCCTTAACCCCGGTCGACCACCAAACTGCCACCAAGCCGACCCAGGATACACCCATGGACCCTTCACCTGCTACTCCTGCAAGTTCGACTGCATCAAGACCCACACCAAATCCACAAACTCCAAACAGAGCTCCGACACTAACCACCTGAAGTGCATCCTGCTCAACACTCGCTCGGTCCATAGACACGCCATTGAACTCTGGAACCTACTCGACACCACACTGCCGGACGTCGCCTTTCTTACAGAAACCTGGATGAACGCCTCATCAGCACCCAACATCGCCATAGCCATCCCGGACGGCTACAAGATCATCCGAAAGGACCGCATCAACCAAACAGGAGGTGGCATTGCCATCGTCCATAAGAACACCATCCGCATCATGACCAGCTCCGACGATAACATCGCTACCGCCAAACACCTTCACTTCCAGAGCCACATCGACCCCAAGACCACACTCAGAGGCACCCTCATCTACAGGCTACCAGGACCCCGCACACAATTCAGCGAAGACATCACCGACTTCATCAGCCCACACGCCCTCCCCTCCGAGGACTTCATTTTACTGGGAGACCTCAACTTCCACCTTGAAAAAAACAATGACAGCAACACCACCACCCTTCTGGACAACCTCGCCAATCTCTGACTCAAACAACTTGTTAACACCCCCACCCACCATGCCGGGCACACGCTCGACCCAATCTTCTGCTCCAGCAAGCACATCTCCTTCAATCACACCACAGCTCTCCATTGGACGGACCACAGTTGCGTTCACTTCGACTACAAAAAGACTATGACCCACAACCACCCACAGTGAATTACCCGCCGAAACTGGAACAAAATTACCACCAACCAACTCTTCACATCGCTTCGCCAAAACCCTCCTGCACTATCATCGGACCCAAACCTTGCAGCCACCAACCTCACACAATGGATCACCCACAGCGCTGACGAGTTAGCACCCTTGAAGAACCATCAAATCAAGCAAGGTAGCAAAAAAGCCCCCTGGTTCGACGATGACCTTAAGAAATCCAAGAAGGTCTGTCGCACACTCGAGAAAGCCTGGAGAAAAAACCCAACAACTGACAACCTGGCCACCTTCAAGAATGCCATCCGCAAACACCACCAACTGATCCGATCCACCAAGAAATCAGCATTCAAGGATCGACTTGACAACAACGCCCACAACAGCAAGGAACTATTCAACATCGTCAAAGAATTTACCAACCCCACCACCGGCACCAACAACATCACTCCCTCCCAAGACCTCTGCGACTCCCTAGCCTCATTCTTCCACAACAAAATCGCTGACATACATAACAGCTTTGAAAACCAGTCCGGAGAACAGTCCACTCCACCCACTTCCGAAATAAAACCCCCTTCTCACAACCTTTGCGCCTGGAACCCAATCACCACTGAAGACACCATCCACCTGATCAACTCCATCCACTCAGGATCGCCAACCGACCCTTGTCCCCACCACATTTTCAACAAAGCAGACTCCATTATCGCTCCCCATCTCCGAGACGTCATCAACTGCTTCCTCAACTCCGCTACCTTCCCGGAAAGCTGGAAACATGCCGAACTCAGCGCCCTGCTGAAGAAACCCACAGCAGACCCCACTGAACTTAAGAACTACCGCCCCATCTCGCTCCTCCCATTCCCTGCCAAAGTCATTAAGAAAGCCATCAACAATCAGCTCGCCACCTTCCTCGAATCCAACAAATGCCTCGACCCCTCACAGTCCGGCTTCTGAGCCAAACACAGCACCGAGATCGCCCTCATCGCAGCAACAGACGACATTCAAACACTACTGGACAACGGAGAAACAGTTGCCCGCATCCTACTTGACCTCTCCGCAGCCTTCGACACAGTCTGTCACAGCACCCTTATACAACGCCTCAGCAACGTCAGAATACAAGGAAAAGCACTGGACTGGATCCTCTCGTTCCTCGCCGGAAGAACCCAGAGAGTCCGCCTCCCCCTTTTAGATCAGAGGCCACTGAAGTCATCTGTGGCGTACCACAAGGATCATCACTCAGTCCCACCCTCTTCAACGTATACATGAGTCCCCTTGCATCCATCGCGCGCCAACACAACCTCAACATCATCTCCTACGCAGACGACACCCAGCTGATCCTCTCCCTCACCAAAGACCCAAACACCGCCAAAACCAACTTACACGAAGGAATGAAAGAAGTAGCCGAGTGGATGAAGAACAGCCGTTTGAAACTGAACTCGGACAAAACGGAAGTCCTCATCTTAGGTTTATCCCCCTCCGCCTGGGACGACTCATAGTGGCCACTGGCCCTGGGAACAGCACCCATACCTAGGGACCACACACGTAACCTGGGCTTCATCCTGGACTCCTCCCTCTCGATGACCAGACAAGTCAACGCCGTCTCATCATCATGCTTCAACATCCTACGCATGCTCAAAAAAATCTTCCGCTGGATCCCCACCGAAACAAGAAAGACGGTCACCCATGCACTGGTCACAAGCTGACTGGACTACGGAAACACCCTTTACGCTGGAACTACAGCCAAACTACAGAAAAAACTCCAACGCATCCAAAACGCATCAGCCAGACTCATCCTAGACATCCCCTGCCAAGCTCACATTCCCGGTCACCTGAAAGACCTCCACTGGCTCCCCGTCAACAAGAGAATAATGTTCCGTCTCCTCACCCACGCACACAAAGCCCTCTACGACCTAGGACCCGAATGCCTCAACACACGCCTGTCCTTTTACACCCCCACCCGCCAACTACGATCGTCAAATCAAGCCCTCGCCGCTACACCGCGCATCCATAGATCCACCATGGGGGGAAGATCCTTCTCTTACTTAGCGGCCAAATCCTGGAATTCTCTCCCCACCCACCTCCGCCTTACACAGAACCACCTCTCCTTCAGAAAACAACTAAAAACCTGGATATTCGATAAGTAAAGTACCCCCCTCCCTCAAGCGCCTTGAGACCCTCTGGGTGAGTAGTGCGCTATACAAATGGTAAACTTGAAACTTGAAACTTGTGTTCCTGCGAGAATCTTATTCAATCATAAAGAATATCAAATTGAAGACAGCTTGTGAAATTTGTTCCTTGGATCCCGCCAATGTTTGCAGGCATTTTAACAACCGGTTTAAAGCTATGATGCAGCAAAATAAATCCTCCTTTTGGAGAAGAGTTAATTTCTTTAGGTGAAAAAAGTACCAAGCCAGGGGTTCTCCTCAAATACACATGCTATTATGCATGAAGAACGCAACAAAATTTGGGACACATAGTGATGAGACTGCCTTGTCTTTCATCGAACAGTATGTCACACGTGCCATCCTAAAAGATGGTAGTGACAGCACCTTGAAACAACAAGTTTTATGCTTTCAAAGTCCTTGATCTGGAACATACAGCCATCAAAAATACAGATGCAAATGTACATTTTATATGCAATGCTGTTTTAGATTTTCACAACCTGTCATTTCACAAGGAAGAGTAAACAGCTTCTTGTCAGCAGTAAGACATACGGTAACTCGGACATCAGAAAAAAACACAAACAATATAAGGAGAACAGAAGCTTTAAAGTATATCAATGACTATAATCCTGTCATTCTGAAAATGTAGAATGCAAACAGGGATATTCAGTTTGTTGTAGACGATTCCACTGCTGTTGCTCGTTTTGTCACATCATACTTTACACAATCAGAGAAGTAAGAGATGAAAGAGATGTGGGAGTAGATTTCTGTGGAAAAGAGTCTCGGCAAGAAATTGTATAGCTTCAGTTTGAAGCTGCTTTCCCATAATAAAAAAGAATTCTATGAGTGCTCAGATCGGTTGATCTCCGCCAGTTTGTTCTCAAAGTCAAGAGGAATCATTTGGGTAAGCCTAGGCCTAGCCAGCACATGGAGCAGAGTGTTGAAGTATTTTCTAGAAATCCAATACTTAGCAGAGTTTGAGCCAAAAAGTACTGATATTGTTAAAACAAATATGTTGGATACAGACAATCCAAGAAGGAGTCCACACCTGGAACACATGTGCCTCTATTAAGTACTTCAACTCTACAATTATTCAAAATGAAGAAGCATTCCCAATTAATGAGTAAGAAACTGCAATGGAAAAGCTGGTTAGGACACTACTGATTTTGAACAGTTACAAGACAACTAAACACTGAACAGGAACAAATCTATATAGAAATAAAAAGACAAAATAGAGCATGGATTCCTTCACTAGTGCAAACAATGTGAATGAGATGAGCATGGTCTCAAACTTAATGCTTGCCTTTGTACAGTTGAGAATGCAAAAGATTTTAAAAACAGAGTACAACGTGCTGTTTGGAGTAATTCATTTGATTGTCTTTGGTGACCTACTGCAACTTTCCCAAGTAAAAGCCCAACCTGTTTTTAAGACATTTCTACATAGGGAAACAAGAAATTCTTTGGAAAGAATTGGCAATGTAAATATTTGGCTAAACGTGGGATATGTGTCAAGCATTTGAGCAAGGATATGGAGATATTCTAAAGGACACTAGAATAGGAGTTTATTTTAATTTATTTTTTTAGTCCTCATATTAGACAAAGGTGGGAAAAGAGATCTAGCCAAAGGTATGAGAAACTGGGCGCCACACACCTTCCAAGATCTGTACAACTGGAAGCCAGCCTTTTTCCACTCGCAGTTGATGAGAGGTCTAATGGAACCAGCACTAACTTCGTCAACTAATTGAGTAGTAATAGTTTTTTGGGAGACCAATAGGCCCTGTTTATGGCAAACAAATGATTCCTGCTGAGTGGTGCCGCGGTCACTGAAGCCCATAGTGTAGCAACAGATACTTGCCATAGATTTTGGGTGTCGCAACTTGGCATGTCCAGCTTCCAGATTTTTTTGGCTAGGGTTCTCCCGCTATCATATCCTTGTACTAATGCCCAGTACCTCTTTGCAACTTCCCTCCTGTAGGTTTGTATCTTCACTAAGTTCTTGTCGACTCCACCCAGAGGTTTAGTTGGGATCGTGACCAACTGGCCAACAGGTAATATTTGAATCTGGATATTTTGGAATCTGTACTCTGGCTAAGAGCATCCCATGCTAATAGTGTGCCTTCCTCAGCGAGTTGACCCCATCTTAGTTTACCAGCATTTACTAGTGGGGAGGTTAGGCTTTCCTTGAAGCATAGAGGGGTCCCTTGGGAGTTTCATATTGGTGCTATGCAGCTATAGTATGGAATCTCTAGAATCTTTTTAACCTGTATCCAAATTCTGATTGTTGCCTTTAGGGTCTTACTTTTTTAAAATATTTAGTCTGTGCAGGTTTAACACCTTCCATGCGGCCGCTATTTTGCGGAAGTGCGGCACTTCCGCAAAACGGGCAGGGCCGCGTCGGCCATTGGCCGAAGGCAACACCAGCGTGGTAGTGCTGCCGTCGGGGTTAAATAAAAAACATTGCCTTCTTATCCCACGTTACTTATTAGAGCCCTATATCTCAGCTGCATTTCCTGGGGTCTAACAGCTATCGCCTAGAATAAAAAAAAAGCCTAATAATACAATTGAAAATCCAAAAGTGCTATTCCTCCCTGAAGCTTTTTGTTCCTAAGTTTTTTCCAGGAGATTCTCACACTCATATCCGCTCATATAAAACTACTAAGTTGCCCCTGAAGTTTTTTTAAACTAAACAGGCTAAAAAAACAAAGGGAGAGTGTTGAAAATAAAAGTAAACTTAGGAAGAATTGTAATTTTAACTAGGTTGTTTCTTCCAAGAATGGAAAGCAGAAGGGAAGCCCAAAATTGTAGAAGTTTTTTAGTCCCTTGCATGAGTTGAATGAAGTTAATTTCCACCATTTTGTCCAGGTCTTTTGTCACTCGCACTCCTAGGTATCTCAGCTCTGTCTTGTCCAAATGTTTAAGGTGGTTGGGATACGGGGAGGTTCCTTGACATAGTTTCAGTCTTATCTTCGTTGACAAGATAGCCCGCTAATACCAAGACTACTGGTGAAGAGGTTTCCAAATTAGCTGTATATACTACCAAATCATCTACATATACCTCTTTCCTATACCAATCCCCGTGCTGGAAAAGGGAGATTCTTTGGTCTGCTCAGATAAGGCCAACTAACTCTGTTGAAAGCATTGGCGACATCAACCAAAATAAAAGATAAAGGGGACCCCATCACAGAGTTTACATCTATCGCACACACAAGGTTGTGTCAAATCAGAGAGCTGCCTCCCCTTCATGAAACCCTTCTGTTTTGTACTTATTAGGTCACCTAGAACCTTACCCAGTCTTTTTTCCAAAACTTGTGAAAGATTTTTGTAGTCTGCATTTAGCAAAGAAATTGGCCTGTAAGATTCACATTTTTTCGGGACCTTATCTGGTTTAAGTATTAAAGTAATCATTGCTTCACTTCATGTAGGGGGAGGGGTGCTTGCTGCATATATATAGCATTGAGCCTCCCTACCAGGAAAGGGCTGATTTCCTCTTTCAGAGTTTTGTATATTTCATTGGGAAGACTATCGGTGCCCGGGGCTTTCCAATTCTTTAGAATCTTGATGATACTATCTGTTACTGCCATGGAAATCTCATGGTTGAGAGCTATCCGGGGAGTGATATTTAGGAAAGGGTGTTGTCCTGTTTTAGCCAGTCTCTTATCTCCAAATGTGTCATTTCCATGTCATCTGAAACTCACAAAAGTTTACCAGATTGCCCTCTCTTCCATACACTTACTTCCTGCTTTATAACTTATTACATCCTTAACGTCGTTTTTAGTCAGGTCTTGTCTTGCTTTCCATGCTAGCATCTTTCCACATCCTTCCCTGCATTCATGATTCACCAACCTACTAGCTTCTCATCTCTGTTTCACTAATCCCTCCAGATTATCAGACAATATTCTCTTAGCTTTTATCAATTTGGTTTGTAGCACCTCTTTTGTTGAGGCTTGAGTAGCCTCGGTTTTTTCCCTTTTTTTCTGGATATCTTCAATGACCTGTTCATACTCCTCTACTTTATTCTTCCTCACCTTGTGCTTATAAGCAGCTATATTTATTAATTTCCCATGGTGATACGCTTTATAAGTGTCCCAGACAATATGTGGTGGAGCGTAATCAGCATTTTGTTTAAAAAAGGAAACAGTTTCCTCTTTCAACAATCTTACTACTTCAGTGTCCCCTAATAGGGTTCTATCTAGAGTCCACCTTGTCTGTACTAGCGGAGCTTTAACGAAAATCTCTAATTTAGTCGCCGCATGGTCTGATGTGTGACGAGTTACCTTAAAGATGCTATTATTTAGTTGCTGGTCAGTCAATAAAAAGTTGATTCTGGACAAGTGGGCCAGTTTTTTATTTTGAAAAGTTTACCCTCTCTCCTGTCCAGCTTTCATTCTCCAAATATCCAACAAGGCTAGATTTATTATCAAATGGTGCACAAAATCCCTCATTTTGGGAGAGTTTACTGCTGGCCTGGGAGTAGATTTGTCCAAAACTGGATTCAGCAATGTATTAAAGTCTCCTCCAAAAATGAATTGATATTTTGTACCGAGAAGCTGTTGATAAAGTTCCCTAAGTGGGGAGGGATTATCGATATTTGGGAAGTAATAAGTCACAAAAGCATATCCTATGTTATAGATCTTAACTTAACTTATTTCCCATCTACCCCTAGTATCAGTTGTGGAGCCCTTCAGCCTAGCCTGAGCTGATTTTTTGTAAAGTACTGCCACTCCCATCACATTACAGACTGATTTGTTCAGACAAGGTGAGACAGCCATCTATTCCTCTTTTTCAGACTTCCAACCACTCTTCATGACACAAATGAGTCTCCTGTAATAGGATAATATCTCTATCAGAGAGTCTAAGGAATTACAGGATCTTTCTTCATCTAGAATCCACCCTTAGACCATTGACGTTCCAGGAAAATATTTTAAGATTGATCATCAATCCTTCCCTTTCTGTTGAAGCAATAATCCTCTGCCCTCTCTCTCCCTTCCAGTGCTCTGTCTCTTTGCGTCAATGAGGACCATATTTGTTTTCCCCTAAATGCTCCCCATCCTGTGCTCAAATAGATAAAAAAAATTTGAAAGTGTCTGAGTCTCATACCCCCTCCAACCCTATGGAACCTTCCCTGTATCCTGCCTGGGTACTCAAAAATACCCTGTTTGAGCTCTGTACCTCCGCTCTACAGAATAACTTCAAGTTGTTAAGATTCTTTAAGCAACTTAATTTCGACAATTAAGTTTTCCACCTCGGATACCTCTCTCATGTTATGCATTCTGTTGTTCCACATTATTCTTAGGGTCACCGGAAATTTCAGCTGTGCCGTAGCCCCTAAAGCCTTCAAGTCCTAAATATATTTTCCTAGTTCCCACTGGCGATTTTGAGTAGCCTTGGAAATGTCTGATCTAATCAGGAAGGACCAGTCTTGTTTCTTAAGCTGTTTGCCTCTAAGAGCAGCTGAGAGGATTACTTCCTTAATTATATAAATACAGACATTTATCAGGATTTTCCTAGGCTTACCTTTGTCCGGGTATTTCCTAAAAGGATCACGATGTACCCTCTGGATGTCGTTCTCTAGATCAAATTTGCTGCTTCTGGGAAGAATTCTGTCAGCAGATCCACTATAAAGCTCTTTAAATTTCCTCCCTCACTGCCTTCCGGAATTCCTAGGACCCTTAGGTTGCTCCTTCTTCAGTTATTTTCCAATACTTCCAGCTTATCCCTCAGCTCCTTCTCTCCTGCCTTCAGGGCCGTTATCTCTTTCTGATTGGTCTTTACCTCCTCTTGTAATGACCTTAGAGAGGCTTCCATAATAAGAAGCCTCTCCATGATGTCAACCAATTTCTCCTCTAAACCCTCACATGCTGTTTGAATTTTAGCTTGATTCTGCTCTGAGACAACAAATTTCTCTTTAATATTATTTGAAAGGGAGAGGAGAATCAGAGTAACATCCATGCCTTGCGGTTCTTGTTCCTTCCCTGCTATACATATACTCTCTGTACTCTTACCATTCCCTGCATTCCCCTCTAGATTCTTACTATTTGTAAGAGCATGACTTGATCCTACTCCTAGATGTGGGGCCTGGGGGGTCGATGCCAAAGTATCCACAGAGGGGCTATTAAGCAGCTCATCATTCAGTAGGGAAGAGAAACAGTTTTCAGAAAGTAATAACAGGTCCACTTCGGGTGCAGTTAGGAGGCTCCATTAGGCAGATCCCGGTCTGGTTAGACTGATTAGACTGAACCTGAGACCCATTGATATTTTTAATCTTGAAAAAATATCAAAGTGATGATAGATGGTATCATAGGCTTGGTGCCCTCTCTAGCATTTTGGGTTTTGCCCCTCCAAAACTGCCCTCTGAAGCTGTTGTTGTACTGCATGAAGTCCGGGTCACTCTGCTTCCCTGCGATTCTCCCCTCACAAACTTTGCATTTCTCAAAGCATACCTGTTTTTTTTCTTACACTGTTGGAGGCGGCAAACACAAAGGGATCCCGTAAACACCCCTCCATATCTGCTAATGACTCCCCCTTTCTCAATAGATAAGGGGTTTGTTCAATGGCCTTTTTGGGACCTGTGGTCTTTATTTTCCTATTGTCAAGAGGATTCAGGCTTTTTTTAGGGGTCATAGGTAAAGTAACTGACCTCGCTCCTGTCACTTCTTTCCCCTGAGCGTCTGGAGCCTGGGGCATCCACTGCTGAGGAACTGCTGGGAGACAACTGTTGATTCTTCCCCCGTGCCCTGGAAGCAAATCCGAGCTACCGCATGTCTATCACATCAGGGCTCTGCAGCAGAATGGAAGCACTGTGAATCAGTGTCTGGAGCTCGTTCGTCCCCTCGCAATGCTGTCGGGGAATAACTTTGGTCTGAAAACTGTCCCGCTTTGAAAGTGGAAAAGAAACAGTTATCTGGCATCGGAATCCGAGAAGGACTGTGTTCATCTGTGCGGTAAGGAAATGCAGTGGAGGTACTGGAGCTCGCAGCCGGCTTGTCAGCAGGCTGCCATGCTTACCCCCTCCCCCCCTTCCCCCTCAAATAGGAGTTTTGACAAAAACCGGTAAATGAGGTTTGGAAAGACCACTATTCAAGAAACTATTTTTATGTCAAAACACACCAGTACAACTAATGTATGATTTCATTGCAGAAGACAAATCCCTAGTTTGTTTAATTTATTGAAGAACTACTGAAATTGGAAAAACAGCATATTTTGGAGGTTACATCTATCGATAAATATGAACACCAGGGAGCAACAATAATAATAACTGAAAAACTACAAACAAAATTGGAAACTTTACAGAAGTCTGTATCAAAGACTGCTGGTTTAGAAAAGAGTTTTTGGATGTGTAAAAACTGTTGAGTTTTTTTGCAGGGTGATTTGAATGTAGACAAAGGGTAAGTTTAATGGTGCAATAGATAAAATTATTGATTTTATTCATTTTCCAAACAGGGATCAGATAGAATTCTTGGCTGTAAAATGTGATCAGACAGATGGCGTAAAGCAGATTGAGTGATGCGCTGTAAATTTTTTGCTAATAAAGTACTTGTATGACCAATGAGAGCAGATCCCAATGTCCTTAACGCACGCTATAATTATCCACAAATCTCAAGGTTTAAGTGTAGACTGAGATTTTGTGAACATTCAGATTAGTGTGTTTAAAGGAGGAGTGACATATGTTGCATTGTCTCAGGTAAGATCATTGTCAGGTTCGTATTTGATGGAATTTGATAGCAAAAAAGTTAGTGACGATAGAAGTTGTGTAAGAGAGTACAATCGTTTAAAAAGTCTATGCGCTCTTCATTTAGGTCAATTTCCTATTTATAAGAAACTGATAACGTGTCGAAAACAGAAGCATACAAAAGACTCATCTGATGTTCAAGAAAAAAAAAGGAACCAGGACAAGCTAGAAACCAGCAAGAAGAAAAAGGTGGGAACAGAGGGAGATATTGTAGGACACCAGTTGGAAAACAGTTCAGGTATCAACTGCTATGCAAATGTGGTTCTCAATGTAGTCATTTACTGCAGTGTTAAGTCAATGACAGAAGTTTAATACATTCTGCTTCAGGCCTTCGAGATCTTTTGAATACATGTAGCAGATCAGTAATATTCAGTCTCAACATTCAACAAGACGCACAAGAATTTATAATGGTCATGCTTGTAGTTTTAGAAGAAGAAGAAGTAAATAGTGATGAATTATTTAGTCTAACTTACAAATGGGACCATGACTGTGAAGATTGTTCATTTACGAATAGCACTACAATAAATGGTGAGCAATTCCTATACCTACCAGTACCAGATTGCAAAACAGTGCCATTTAACAGATTGATTAAAACACCAAACCAAAATATGGCCTGCCCACATTATAGATCAGAGGTTATGTCTATGTTACAAATACAAAGAAGTGAAAATCATGTCATTAATGCTGCAACAATGTCGAGCAGATGGATCTAAATTGGAAACCGAAATTACAAACATCTAAGCTGGTCAAATATCAATTTCTGGAAGAACTTACACAATAATGGCTATCAGCTTTCATGAAGGACTTAATATAACATCTGGACATAACACTGTTTATTTAAAGAACACTGTTTATTTAAAGAGTGACAGTGGATGGACAGATTGCAATGCTAGCAACCTTAAATTCAAAGGTAAACTGCCATTCAAACTAAGAAATTTGAATCTCTTGTTTCTTTAACCAATATTCTAAGGACTTTATTCTGCCTATTGGGGATAATGTCCTCAAAAAAAAAAGCCTACAATACAACAGACCTTTTATCTTCTGCAAAGAAGCTCCTATAACATATATATTTACAACACTGGAAGAACACAATGAAATTATAGCAACCTTCATTTGAACATAAAAATAGCTTTGGGAGTACAAATATTTTCTGTTTTCGTCCTTCAAAGAAGGTGCTATGTGCCAGTTCTACAAAAAAAAGAAATGTATTCTATTTCATCAGCTTGGACCATCAGTATTTTAAACATCCATCAGCCTAGCAGGAGTGATGTTTTGAAAAGGATCTTCAAAATTCAAGTGTAGTATACATTTATGTGTAGTACTGTACCAGTTATAATAATAAAACATGTTTTCAGGAGCATTTGTTTAAATGAGTAGAATAAGTGTAGCTAAGACAACTAATTAGGATATTGTAGTGAGTGCAAAGCATAGTAACACATTTACAATGATATACTGTGCAGTTCTGTTTTTTTTGTACATTCCATATGCTTGTTTTTACCCACTGTTCGAGGATTATGCTGCACACAGACCTCTGTGTATGGTGAAGTAGTATGAAAGCTGAGAACAATAAAAAAAGGAAAGTTATATTTTTATCACATTGTAATGCAGTGTTATAGTCTAGGAAATATGTATTGTTATTATGCTGTAATATTCAATTTCACATAATAATGTATTTTTCTGTCCTTTCCTTTTTAATAGTAGCTACAATCCAACAGTCTGGATGTCGCAAAATATGCTTTCTACCTTGGACATATTGATTGCAGATATCCATGCATGAAGAGTATTTTTATACATAAAATGGTCTTGTGATAGCTTCTCATAACTTTCTTTCACCTATTTTGAAAGTAAACGTTTTAGTATGAAATTACAAAATTATAGTCACTCACACATCTCATTCAAACAATTATCCTTACAATCACATACCCACTACTTCATTCATACAGTGTATCACACATAACTTCTTTACTGAAATATACCAATGTACTCTTTAATATTGTGTATACACACACTCTAACAGAGCTATTCAGGGTTAAGAAATAGAGATATATCATATGTATGTAGCTCTGCAGAGAGTCACTAATAGAGTGAGCCACTCACTTATATTAGCATCTAAGCATCTACTCAGACATACTAATACAACATATGTATCTAGGCATACCCCAATACTCACTAACACAGCCTGAAAATATTTGATGCTGCAACTTAGATACACAGTTGATATATATTTGGCTACTATACACAGACCCACCCGCATCCATGCAGGTGGTCAACAGTGTCTCGCCCTCCTTTCCAGATAGGCACAGCACTAGACAGAGGTGTCCTTTATCTCCCCTGCTATTTGCGCTGGAAATTGAACTCCTATAACAAAACACAATATTCCTTAGACAAATTATTTTAAATTTTAACTTCACAGTTGAAGGAATGTCACAAAAGTGAACATGAATTTTCAATTCATCAAGAGAACATACAAATAGTGAATCATTTGCTTTTTAATCCATCATCTTCATTTTAAATCATGAAGATATATATATACAATATAATACAATCCACTTTTGGCAACAAAATGGTATACTGTTTCTTCAGTTGAAAAATATGTACAGTACCAAAAGACACTTTTGTAAAGAATATGGACAGTATTTACAAATCTTCCATATATATACACAATGATTTTGCATAAACTATATACAAAATTTCCAATCAATCAATGTAGATACTATTTACAAAGAAGTGTCGTTGCGTCGACGTTTCGGTTTCATACACTGTGATATAACGAGACCATCATCAGGACATAGGTTGCACCATGGACCTATAGTGAGGTAATATAAATACAATCACAACAATGTAAGTATAAACTCTTGAGAATAAAGTTTAGGCTGTCTGCCCACACCAAACCAAATGGTGAACAAATAAATAAATAAAAGTGCCAACAAATGTGTCCAGGGACTAAAATGTCCTATTTACAATAATTATACAGTGGCCATGTCCCAAAACGACATGCACCCACACCCAAATATCAAAGTGAAACAAGTAGTGCAATTCAATCCATACTCACTGAAAACCAAAGGAAAAGCTCTTATCCTATTGGAAATATAACAAATGAGAGTATATATCTTTATGTATGAAACTAATATACAGAACAAATGGCCAACAATAACTCATATGTAGGTAGCTGGAGGAAGCCATACCTCAAATGGAAATGAGTAGCACACAACACCGAGGGCATTTAATTAGGCTCCGTCGTATCTGTATCAAAGACAGAATCACAAAGGATAGTAAGGAATAACTCAGCAAAACAGTATCTTATCAAAAATCCAAAGTCAAAAATCAAAAGAACCGCAATCTGACTTACCGAAGTGTGAATGAAACAGCACAAAACTCTCAGTCTCGGTCGGTAAACACACGAGCCGAGTCTGGCGTTCTCCCAGAATACCTAGCTCCGGATCGCGATCACGTGGACAAACACTGCGTCATGGCAGCCATATTGGGATAACTAGGGAAGCCTGACCCTCCATTAGGATGTTATTAAGGAGTCAGGCAAAATGTCTCCAGAGTAAATATTATGTATGACAAGATCGCAACAGAATCGATCACATGAGAGAAAATGAAATTCGTCATGTTTAAAAATATGTCATGTTTAAAAATATATATGGGAGAAACAGACAGGGTCCAGGCCTTCTAATCATTTTAACTGCTAATGTTGATAGCGCAATGATCCCACAGGACAACTATCCTACCAACTGTAGTGTGTCAAATAAAGCCAAACCGAATCTCTATCAGATCGTAATAGACAAGGATCCAAAATTGATCATCAATAGGCAAATACAGAAAAATCAAGAAGCCCTTATATCACTATAAAGAGCTGATCATAGTATGCAGAAATCAGCGTAGAGTTGCCAATACTTGCCACTCAACAAAGGAGTTTAGTCCCTGAGACACAGTGTTAGCGGACCAAATCCACCTATGTTCTTTCTGTGTAAGCAGGCGGTCGATATTACATCTTCGTTTTGACTGTTTAACATTTTCTAAAATCCACCATTGCATATCACATGGCAAATGTTGTTGTTGTAGATAGTGTTCAACTAATGGCGCTGTTTCTACTTTACATCTAATTCTTGATTGTTGTTGTGCGATTCTTTTTCTTACCTCTTGTGTGGTTTTGCCTATATAATATAGGGAACAAGGACATTTAATGCAGTATATCGCATTTTTAGTTAGGCAATTTGTATGGTTCCTCAAAGTCCAATTTTTGCCATTTATGCAGCAGGTTTTTGTTATTATTGTGGTTTGACAAGCAGTACAAAATTGAACTCCTGGCAGTCTGGGTCCGAAAAGAAGCCCTGTTTAGGGGCTTTGAATGGACAACCAAAATCTCAGATCACTTTGTGTTATAGGCAGATGATATCCTATTCTTTCTTGCAGACCCCCATAAATCAGGTCCCACAATCGTGCAGATGATGCATGTCTTTGGTGAAACATCTGGCCTCCATATGAATATACATGAATTGATTATTTGGCCATAGCAGGGGATGTTTGGAATAGTGGATGGGTGGCGGACCTACCGCTGACCTTAGAGGGGCTGCAATATCTGGAGGTCTCTCTGTGAGATGATCAGAAGATATCGTGGGACCACAGCCTAGGCATTGTGACTGAAAAGGTAAGGTCAGATATAGGATCCTGGACGGGATTACCTTTATCCTTATACAGGAGATCTGCCATATTTAAGAGGGTTTCTCGCCTGTAACTACTTCCTCATCTACAGAACCACCCCTATCCAGTCCTGCTATCCTGGTTCTGGCATATTAATACCATACTTGGACAGTTCCAGTGGGGTGGTGGGGCATCCCGGGTGACCCATGCTTCCAATCCACATACTTTGGTGGTATCACGGCTGCGGACGATGGGCGGGTGGGATTGTATTACGTGCGGGATGCCACTGTGGCAGAACCTATGAAGGTCTTTCATGGGTGGGACAGATAGAGATTTCTAATGAGGGGGACATAATGCACGGTTTCATGCTCAAATCATTTCAAGAGCTTAGAGAAGAATATTTAATGCCCCATTCCCAGTTCTACGGATACCTACAATTTCACTACACCATAACGCCATACATCAACATTATCAAGTTGTTATCAGACTTTAATCCATTGGAGGGCAAGCTTTTAATGGGTGACCTGGGCGAACACAAGATATCAAAAATATATTGATCTCTCATTACACAGAGCAACATTATGCTTGGAATCCTAAAGGCGGCATGGCCGACAGATATAGGCCCCCTTGATACTGACGATTGAACAAAAGCCCTGTAATCTCCCGGAGGGTCAGCCATTTCATCACGTCTAAGGCTGGTTTAATTCAAGTACTTACACAGGGCCTAATACACACGATATAGGCTGTGGAGAGCTCGATTGATAGAATTCCATGTATGCCTACGCTGCCAGAGGGGTGAGGGCACTTTCAAACACACAGTGAGGACCTGTACCGCTTTGGATTGATTCTGGAAGGGGCTGATTGCATCCCCATGGTTAACCCTGCCTCATATCACCGATGAGATTGGAAGTAATAGGTATCACGCCATGGCTAGGCCTGACTCTCGCTAAACAGGACATAGCCAGATTATGGAGGTCTAATGCACCACCCGTGGTGAGTGCATGGAAAAAGGGATGGATTTCTCTATGTTGTTGGAAGCAATGGCCCGACTCTTAAGGCCTTATCCTAGAACAATCAATGTTGATTGCCAATCCCATAGATATAGAAGTGAATACATACAATCCAGTAGGGTGATATATGTTAAGAGATGCCATCATAGGATCATGGACATTGCCTGGGTCAAACTTAGTGAGACACAGACAAGTGATAACGCAGCGGGTTGTAATGGTATTTTCTTTTATTCTTAAAATGCAATGCAATTGTTTTCTTTGCAAGAATACATCTATGTATATGTAGCCCATTGGGCTGTATGAAGGGAAGAAATGCAATAAAATTTGTAATAAAAAAAAACAAGTAAATTGACCTTTAAAATACTTATACTGTATAATTCTATTTATTTTAATATTTTCTTGCCAAAATACTTACCTTTAATTGAACATTAGAAAAGTCTATGTATGTATTTTACACTATTTCAACTATGCCGGGCCACGTCCCCATTGTGGATCCAAACACAAGTGACGGCACAGTGCAAGACGGGGTCACAACTCCGCAAAACCACTAAGAACATTTAAAAAATGTGTATCTTTATAGCAACATTACTTTTACAAGTTTAATAATAAGCCGCTTCTCTAAAACTGTACATTTAAAGTGTCTATTTATGTATTTTGCAGTGCTAAAAGAATATTGCATTGTTTCCCCAGCACAACTGATCGTGACCGGTACATGACTCCTAATTTTGTAACCAAAAAAAACGAAAAGTTTAATTAATACATTGTTATACACACCTCTCATTAATCCATATTTTGCTAAAATAATGCCCATCATTCTAAAACACTGTCCATAAGGAACATTTGGACTCTGTTGTTAAAGGAACATATGGAATTTCAGTTTGCTTAACAAACTGAAACACATACTAACACACTCACAGAAACCATTAAAAACCTTAAAAAAATTCTGAAATAAACAAATATTACCAGAATGTTATACCTAGAAATTCATTTAAAAAAACAAAGGTTATAAGCATGTTATATAGGTGTGGGCGGAAAATCCGTTTCGCTCGCGGATTTTGCGGATTTTCGGGAAATTCGCAATCCGCGAGATTCGCGAATCTCCCGCAAAATCCGCAAATCCGCGAGCAGCGGATTTTGCTCGCACTGCTCGCACTGTTCGCGTGAGTTCGCGGCTTCCCAGTACAACTTCGCGCCCCGCGAATAAGTGCAAAATTGCAGAAATACGATCTAATCAAAACTGAAACTACTTACCAGGTTCAAAAGTTCAGGCTCATCATTAGTAGCCATTTCCTGTAGTGCTTGCTGAGGGGCCCCTCCAGAGTTCAGTTGCCAGTTGCAACTACTATGTGACCCTGCTCTGAACCTCAGAATAGTTACACATATGCCACAAAGGTCCTGAATTACAGCTAAGGGAGACAAGCAGGAGCCAGGCTGGCAGTTCAAATCCATTAATCAGCCCCTAATTCATTATTGTCAGTTGGGGCAGGGCAGGTGTTGTAACTAATTTTGCAACAATGAAAGCACTTAGCAAGTGCAAAAGTTCACTAATCAGGAAGCACTAAGGAAGCAGGTGCCAGCTAAAAAAATATTCTGTGACACATTAATCAGCCCCAAATTAATTCAGGTCACTTGAGGCAGGGAAGGTGTGCTTGCGTTGCCACAATAATGTACACTGACTGGACAACCAGAGGGTGCTGTGATGAAACAGAGGGTGGCATGGGTGGGCCAGAGGGTGGCATGAGTAGTCAGAGAGTGGCAGTGGTGACAGAGAGTGGCAGTGATGAAGAAGAGTGTCCCAAACAGGCTGGACACGTAGAAACAACAAGTTCGCGAAACTTGCGACCCGACAGGTAAGTTTGCAATTTGCGACATTGTACAAAACCCTCGCGAACTGGCAGAAACCCGCGCAAACACAAAAAAAAAAAAATCCGCAAATTCGCGAGAATTCGCGGATTTTGCGGATTGCGAGTTCGCAAATCCGCAAAATTCGCGAACGCGAGATTCGCAAAATTCGCCCATGCTTAATGTTATACATTCCAAATATTATTAAGAAAACATAAGAAAAATCACACAAAAAAACAAAGGTTACTAAGACGTTATACTAAGGATCTAGAATTAAAAAACGTTATAAATTCACAGAAAAAACTAAAGGTTACAGGGATGTTATAGTCAGAAAAAACATAGAAGACAACGGTTACAGCGGTGTTATAGTTAGGAAATAGAAATCTAAAAAATCTTAGAAATTCACTGAATAAAATGAAAGTTACAGGGATGTTATAGCTAGAAATAGAACTAAAGAAAACCTTAGAAATGTGTCCTTGGGGGCCAACTACCCCTCCTGTTATCTCCTATAAGTCCCACATAGCTGGATTGCTAAGAGGTCTTCAGAGGCCACGTGCCCTTTCTCTACCACTCTACAAACACAGCTTGTGGTGCACTACTGGTTGGGGGATGAAGTCCACTTTCCTCCTGAGGGACCTTGGGGTAGGCGTGGGCGGAAAATCCGTTCCGCTCGCGGATTTTGCGGATTTTCGGGAAATCCGCAATCCGCGAGATTTGCGAATTTCCCGCAAAATCCGCCAATCCGCGAGCAGCGGATTTTGCTCGCACTGCTCGCACTGTTCGCGTGAGTTCGCGCCCCGCGAATAAGTGCAAAATTGCAGAAATACGATCTTAGCAAAACTGAAAGTAACTACTTACCAGGTTCAAAAGTTCAGGCTCATCATTAGTAGCCATTTCCTGGAGTGCTTCCTGAGGGGCCCCTCCAGAGTTCAGTTGCCAGTTGAAACTAGTATGTGACCCTGCTCTGAACCTCAGAATAGTTACACATATGCCACAAAGGTCCTGAATTACAGCTAAGGGAGACAAGCAGGAGCCAGGCTGGAAGTTAAAATCCATTAATCAGCCCCTAATTCATTATTGTCAGTTGGGGCAGGGCAGGTGTTGTAACTAATTTTGCAACAATGAAAGCACTTAGCAAGTGCAAAAGATCACTAATCAGGGCGCACTAAGGAAGCAGGTGCCAGCTAAAAAAATATTCTGTGACACATGAATCAGCCCCAAATTAATTCAGGTCACTTGAGGCAGGGAAGGTGTGCTTTGCTTTGCCGAAAATAATGTACACTGGACAACCAGAGGGTGTGGTGATGAAACAGAGGGTGGCATGGGTGGGCCAGAGGGTGGCATGAGTAGTCAGAGAGTGGCAGTGGTGACAGAGAGTGGCAGTGATGAAGAAGAGTGTCCCAAACAGGCTGGACACGTAGAAACAACAAGTTCGCGAAACTTGCGACCCGACAGGTAAGTTCGCAATTTGCGAAAGTGTACAAAACCCTCGCGAACTGGCAGAAACACGGGCGAACACAAAAAAAAAAAAAATCCGCAAATTCGCGGGAATTCGCGGATTTTGCGGATTGCGAATCCGCAAATCCGCAAAATTCGCGAACGCGAGATCCGCAAAATTCGCTCATGCTTACCTTGGGGGCCAAGAAGCCATACTGGTACCTCTTGTAAGTCCAAGACAACAGGATTCCTAAGAGCTGATCGGAGACCCAGCCCCCTTTCTCCACCACTCTGCAAATGTGACTAATAGTTGAAAAACCATAGAAATTCACTGAAACAAGTAAAGGTTACAGGGATGTAATAGTTAGGAATTTGCATTTAAAAAACCTTAGATATTCACTGAAAAAACAAAGGTTACAGTGATGTTTCACTCGCACAAAACCAGAGAAGTTCAGCACTTATAGTTAGCTGAGCTAACTACAATGCGTTCCCCTGCAATTCACTGCTTCTAACTCCACACAATACATCACTCATTATATGGTTGGTGACATCACTGATGACATCTCAAATGACATCACTCATGACATCATCCACAGAATCTCTGATCCACCCACTCACACCCCAATATTACCTTCCATATACCCACTCCAACTACCAGACTACCTTTCTCAAAACCATTAACACACCCATACCATTGCATATACACCCACTCACTGATTCATAAGTATACGTACACATCCACTCATACAGCCACTCATACAGCAACTTGCTCACTAATACAGCCACTGGTATATCCACGCATATACCGATGTAGTCAGTCACACACTGTCAGTTACCCATAGTGCTACTCACTCACCTACTCACTCACCCATAGAGTTGATCACACAGCCACTTACTCACCTAAACAATTATACACACACCCACTCACTTATTCAACAGATACTAACACATACTCACTCGCCTATGCAGTCACTGACACAAGCACACCTCATCCATACGGCCACTCTCACGATCACTCATAGATGCAGTAACTCAAATACTCCAACAATCACCTATACTGCCTTTCACATGCACAGTTATTCACCCATTTGCCACTGACACATCCATTCACTCACCATACACATACTCAGTCATCCATATAGCCCTCACAGACACACTCACTAACCCATACAGTCACTGACTTAATCACACACTCATCCATGCAGGCAGTCATACACCCCTCCCCTACTTAGACAATGAATCAATCACCCATACAGCCATTCACATAACCACTCACCAACCCATACAGCCACTTAGACACCAAGTGACAGACAGATATAGACATTCACACAACCTTGTCACTCACCCGTACATTCACTGAGGCACCTAATCACCAGCAATGGCCCGTGGAGGGAGTTCCAGTGGGGCAGACAGGCGGGGCGGTGGACAGGCAGGGTGGGGGGTGATAAACACCGGAATATGGATGATTGCAGGTGAGTAAACAATGAAATTAATAAAACGAATTTCGTAGCGTGCCCTGCATGGCATTTTGTGATGCAGGGCACGGGACGAAATTCGTTTTATTAATTTCATTGTTTACTTACCTGCAATCATCCATATTCCGGTGTTTATCACCTCCGACCCTGCCCCTACCCCGCCCGGCCTGCCTGCCCCACGGAACTCCCTCCACGGGCCGTGACTGCTAATCACTCACTTATAAGGTCGGTCACATACCAACTAATGACAATCATAGTCACTGGATGATGTAATCAGTGTTGTCATCAGTGATGTAATTTGAGATATCATCAGTGATGTCATGAGTGGTGTTATTGAACATGTTATGAGTGATGTAATATATGAGGTCATAAGCAGAGCATTGCGGGTGCAAGTTATAGTTAGCTCAGCTATTTATAACTGCTGAATTTCTCTGGTTTTGTGCGAGTGAATCCTAAACGTAATTATATAATGTCTCAGTAACCTTTCAGTGAATTCTAAGGTTATTAATAATTCCATTTCCTAACTATTACATCCCTGTAACCTTTGTCTTTTTCAGTGACTATATATCAAGTTGATAGTGCTTATTGTCACCAAGGTATTTTCTACATTGGAAACATTACTGTGAAGGAGATAGGTCATCGAGATTTGCCAGACATGCTCAAGACCCTAGAGAAATTCCATGTTCCCATACTCTCAAATCAGACAAACTGTATGACTCATCAAACACACTTTAATATAGATGCCCAGTTACTCTAACATCTCCCTAGCATGCCAGCCTTCTGCACATGCCTGCATCTGTAAACACCCCCAACTAGTGTCCAACACCTTACAGTCTCTACCATATATAGTGGACTTTAGCCCCTTCTCAAAAGACCTCACCCAATTTCAGACTGCTCTTCCTCTTCACTAAGACCTTGCCCTTGGACCAGGACCAACTCTGCACTTTTTATTTTGCACGTGTCCCCAGACCAAAACAGCTGACCTGCAAATGGCACCCAGCTTCCTGGCCCAAAGCCACAACTTATCCTTATCTACACTTCACTTAATCAAATAGGATCTCCACGCTTTTAAAGTGATGCTATCGAACCATCCATGGCTCCCCAGATCCTACAGAACCAGTATACCTAACAATTCCCGAACTCACTTCCCTAGCAACCCCAAACACAATGCTCCCAGCTGGAAATCAGTACCCTCCCGTAACCTATCCTTCCGCCCAACGCGTACCAACAACCCTTTTTCAGAGACTGATTGTAGCTCTCTCCTGCTCTCATACGAACCCCTCTATGCGACCCCCGTTTCACTCAAACGCATGCCCATCCCTTCCATCCTCGCCAACCCGCACAGTCCCACTACTCACAACAGCAGAGGAATCATCGACAATAATCTCTGCAAAGTCCCTCGCATGCAGGAACACACCACTTCTCTCGCCACACCCCGGCTTAAATGCACACTACTGAATTGCAGATCAGCCTCGAAACACGCCACTGACATAGCCGACCTCATTACCTCTACTGATCTGGACCTGATAATTCTCACTGAAACATGGCTCATAGAATCCTCCTCGCCCCTCATCGACATCCTAGTACCCCCTAACTATGACATCATCAGACTAGACAGGACTGGTAAGATACACAGGAGCAACATTACAGTAAACAGAGCTATATCCTCGGTGCTCCCTTCTTGTGAATACATAAGCCTCAACATCAACAGCAATGGCAAACCTGTCTGCTTGCTACACATCATCAATAACCCACCTGGTGACAACCTCTTCTTCACAAAACACCTCAAGGACAAGATCACAACACACAGGTCGACAAAACACACACATTTTCCTGGGCGACTTTAACCTCCACTGGACCGATCCCAAAGATACAGTGGTCAACAGTCTCAAAAACCTCCGCAACGCCTTAGACCTCAACCAAATTTGCAACAGCCCTACACACAATAAAGTGCAACTCTTGACGTAATAATCTCTAAGAGTGATTCCACTCACTTGGAGTCGATCCTCCCTGTGATTGGTCAGATCATCACATCATCACCTTCTTCATCAAGGAAACAGTCAAACTTAACTCGGCCCAGGCCACAAAACCTAAAGTATGGAAAAGAGACTGGAAAAACTCAACCTAAACACGTTACCTACCTCAAGCCAGAATCTACTTCTACCCTCTGCTGGTTCTTCCAACGTAATTCATCTCACCAACCATAACCTCAACTCTATGATCTTGAGAATTAACGAATTTGCTCCCCTGCAACTAAAGAGAGTTTCCACGAAAGACTCTAAACCCTGGTTCAACGGTCTTCTTAACGAGGACAGACGTTCTCTCAGAACTGCTGAACGCAACTGGAGATCTGACCCATCCGCCATGATCCTCATGACTCTAAAAAGAAAGAGAAATGCTTACTATTGAACGGTCAAGCGCACTAAAGCAGACTTCTTCAGCCAACAACTTGACCAGGCAAGAAATAGACCAAAAAAACTTTTTGAATTAATCCAAACTCAATCTAAGGACCAACCTCAACGTCCACAAGAACTAACTCACTCACAACCCACGAGTGAAGACTTTTCCAACTACTTTAATCTTAAGACTGAGAACATCAAGAAAGTTCTCCTCAGTGATCTAAACTCTCACTCTTGCCCGCTCACCAAAACCTCCCCTCTACCCCCAATTGCAACACAACAAATCTCGTCAAAGTTTGTCTTAAAAAACGACGCGGAATGGTCATACTTTTACACCTACTCTGAAGACGCTATAGGCAAATTTCTCAATGCCCTGAAGTCTTCCAATCACCTCACTGACCCTCTCCCGCAAATGCGGTTAAAGATCTTACCCCTTTGCTACTACCTCTCTGGACGAAAATCATCAACAGTTCACTTCTACAAGGTTGCATCACTGACTCCCTAAAGGTGGGGCAGGTGTCTCCCATCCTTAAGAAATATTCCCACCCTGGCCAAACTTCTGGAAAAATGTGTTCACCACCAACTGACAAAACATATTGATCACTTCAACCTTCTTAACAAACACCAATTCGGCTTCCGTGCAAACCACAGCACAGAATCAGCCATGACACACATCATTGATGATGCACTACAAATACTTGATCAAAACGAAGCATGCCTTCTTATCCTACTAGACCTATCCTCAGCGTTCAATACGGTCAAACACGAGAACTTGACAGATCTGTTGAAACACAGAATGGGACTATCAGGATCAGTGCTCAAGTGGTTTACCTCTTTTCTGCAAAACCGGACTCAAAAATTTAAGGTCAACAACACCTTGTCCAAACCCGTTCCAGTCATGCTAGGAGTCCCACAAGGCTCATCGCTTTCCCCTACTCTCTTTAATTTATTCATGGAACCACTCACCAATCTGCTAAAAGCATCCAACGTGCAATTTCACATGTATGCTGACAATACCCAACTGTACCTCAAGATCAACACCCTGGACGACATTAATTTGCTTAACACGACCCTTAAGACCACCCAAACATGGCTGGCAGAGAATCACCTCAAATTGAATGCCTTAAAAACTGAATTCCTCCTTATTGCCCCACCCGCCAAAGTCCCCATAATGCACAACTGGATCAAACACCTTACAGCACTCAACGTTCAACCAACCATTGTGGATTCAGTGAAATCATTGGGTATAATTCTGGACTGCAACCTCAATATGCAGACACACATTAGTAACGCAACGAAGGGAGCAAACTATCAGATTAATACACTAAGGAAGCTGAAGCCTTTTCTACCTCCTAATGACTTCAAGATGGCGGTGCAAGCTCTAGTTCTACTGAGGCTGGACTATGGGTTATGGAAGTGTCTCGCTATGCGGTCTCCCCAAAGCCACTACAGCTCCCCTTAGCCAACGCGGCAGCGAGACTCATCACTGGCTCGAAAAGAAGGGCCCCCATCTCCCCTGAGCTAAAATCTCTAAACTGGCTGCCATTTGAAGCCATAATCCACCTGAAAATAGCATGCATGATGCATAAGGCCTTACATCATAATGCACCCAACTATCTCACACAAAAACTCACAATATCCGGTGGAACAAGATCGACAAGAAGTGCGGAAAACCTCCTTTTGAAACCACGAAAATTCAACTTATAAACGATCCTTCTCAGGTATGGCACCCAGGATATGGAATTCCCTTCCACCAGAAACAAGACTGAACCCTTCCACCTCATCCTTCAAATTGGAAGTAAAAGGCATCCTTATGGCAACATTCATGTAAACACAGCCCCATGTGTCTCTGAGAACTTCCATACCCTTTATCAAACTTGTCAACCTAATCAATATTTTTGCCATTACCATACTTCAGCTGTTCGCTCTTGCTCTGCACCTTACTGCTTTGCTTTTTGTATGCTTAGTGATATTCTATATATTTGACGTTCATATCATTATTATACTACCATGACTCATCAGGCCGCTCTTGTTCTGCATCATGTTGACTTGCTTTTTGTTTGCTATGCTTTTTGATGCTATTATTATGATCTTGCATATCTTTAATGTATGATATAACTAAACTCATTTACTGTAAAGAGCTCTGATACCCACAAGGGTCTTGTCTGCGCTCTATAAAACTTTCAAATAAATAAATAATAAATAAATACACACAGGAGTCTAGTCCTATTCCTGGGTGAGACGTTGTGTTTTTCAAGCACCACCAAGAGTAGGGAGGTAATGTGGATATATTCTGAGGGGACGGAACACAGAGAACACTGGATACAATTACCAAGATGCATATTTTGACACAAAGTAAGTACTAACTCTTTTAGGAGTGAACCTCCTTCATCTTGTTGTGTTTGCTATGTTCGCCCTAAGTCTTCAGCCATCCCTTTGAACTCTGTTTGATTTCAATGAAGTACTACTGATTTCTCCTCTTATGAGATGGTACCCAGTCCATACGTTCATGATTTTACAAATAAATAACTTATATGTTTTTGCTTATAAGCTCCTATTTCCCAGGGACTTCCCATTTTCTGTTCCTGATTCTGTGCTAAACTCTTTCAAAGTTGCTCAGTCAGTAATTGGTCCACCTTCTGTGTGTTTGCTCTAGTATTTAAGCCAAGTTGGTCAAACCCTGAATGCCCTATGTAAACAGATGCAGTTTGTGTTTCATGTCATGTATGCCATACTAGTAATTCCAGCATGTTTAACAACCAGGTTAGGAAAATTCGTATCCCAAGCACCAGAGCTGAAAAATAAGTGCTTCAGGAAATGCTCAAAATTGTATTAAAACTGGCATTCTAGTGAACACTTCTAGGAATGGTGTCAGTGATTGAAGACATTCATACTGGATTACTCTGTCTGACAAGATTGATAAGCTCTGTTAAAGTGGTAAAAACCAAGGGCATACAACTTCAAACTGCACTATGGAAGAGAATGGCAAAGAGAGGCTACCTTTCAGCATTGTATGTATAAAGGCTGGAGCATGTTACTAGATAGTACTGCAAGCCACATCATATGGATTCATTTGTTACATTACTTTTCTACCTTTGTTTATATTCATTATTAGCAGGGCCAGTACTGGAATTAAGCAGCAGAGTAGGACCAAATTATGGGGTATGGGATACAAAATTATGCACCAAGAAATGGCAAATTATGCAGTATAATGCGGCACATTTTGTGATAGTATTACTTCATTCTTGCACCATTTTTACACCTGGTAATAGTGTCAGATAAATGAGTTGACCTGAATAGGAACCAATATAATATCCCAATACAGCAATAAGCAATTGAAATATGTGAAGCTTTGCAAAAACTCTTCCAGTGCACAGGAACCTGAGCTTCCATGTTTTTTGTAAATTTGGATCAGTTTGAGCTAGTATCAAAATGATTTTTTGTTAAAATCCGCAGATTATGAAACAGATGATGGATTAGGTGGTAAAGTGGCAAATCCATAATAATGCCAAAATCGCGAACAGAATTGCAGCATTCCAGTGGCCCTGTCTATTAGTCAGGGGTCATTAACGCAGCTTTAGAACTTAGTGGAAAGTGCTTTCTAGTTATATTCCCTGTTTGAAGTATGTACAGATAAGTGCTAAAAATACCGGCATTAGGTGATTTTGCTTATTTTAGCACCACCGGGCACATTGAAATACCTGTGTTGCTGGTAGAAAACAGGCCGGGTGGCAACCCTATATGCATAGTATTAGAGAAGCAGACAAACAGAAATTTTGAACTCTTTGACATTGTAAATTCTATCTGAATACCCCAAAGACAGTACATTATACAAAAAAAGTCTACACTTTTTTCTCTTTCTGTTCACCCAGAGCACCACTAATAAAAATGTAATATTTAGTTCTATACGTTTAATTATTTATGATTCACATGTATGGGTTTTTAATTCTTAACATGTATTTATTTAATTAGTACATTTTAAAATATAGACAAAGGTGGTGATGAGACTACATAAATCAGTGTCTCAACACCATTGCATTACGATCAACAGTCAATAACCTCTCAGGCCTATTCACAAATTGCATTTTTTGATATGTAAAGTAGCTCTACACTCGTATTATTTATGCAGTACAAAATGTTATTTACAAACATTCGTGCAGAGACCTCCCACTTATTGTGGGGAGATGTCCACTAATGTGGTGGAGATCGCTGCTCATGCAGGATTACATATTAGTAGTAAATATGAGAGGGACGAGGGGAGTGGCTGGAAAATTAGAAATATATTTTTATTAAAGAGGGGAATTTTAGGAAAATGTAAGTAGGGAGTTATGGAGGGGTAAGGAGGGGTTTAAGGAGGGACAAGCTAATACAAAGAGCCACCCTCAAAAGAGTAAGGCCATTGCTATTTACAAACAACACTTCAAAAGTTGCTATAGCCCTAAATTCCACAAAACATTACTAAATGTGGTCCACCCCAGCCATGAAGTAAGTATAGCATGAGGCTTTACTCCAGCATGTCAGTGACAGCATTTTTTCAGAATTGCACCATTGTCAACAATTACCTTGAGTATGCCGGCACCAACACTTTACAGAGGGTGTCTCACATGCCAAGTATTTACCTATACATGTGTGGATGTACATGTATATTTTAGTCTTGAAAATATTTACAAAAATAGCAATATAAATATTTAACTAGTCTGAAAACTTCAGTTTTTAAAGTACATTACATTTCTAAAGATATAAAAAATGTAAATATATTTTACAAAAATTAAATGCAACTTTTAATTGCACTTGCTAAATACTAATTCAAAATAAAACTGCTACTGAGAGTGGTTTTACTTATTTTAATAAACATTATTTGCGGAGAGTCCACGTGTCCGAACATTTTAGTTTATTAGTCTGAGTGTAAAATAATTATTTTAATGTATTTTACATTCATATTTTATGTTAAAGTATGTTTTCAAATTATTAAACTTTATTAATTTGCCCTATTTTTTCACATTGGCAGATCCACCTCAGTGGCAGAGATCTCCACCTATGTGTGAAAATTTACTAATAGTCATTTTACATTCATTTATTCAGCCTTAGATGTATCCTCCCCTAAACTGTGGCTGTGGAGACATGTAAGTCTACACTCCGGTGAAAAACCTCAGATATTAATTGAGGGAAAAAGTGTAGTCTTACAATTATTACAAAAGTAGATTTACACGTGAGTAAATCTGAAAGTTTAGATTTGCCTTTGTGAATAGGGCCCTTAGTCTTGGGTTGATGCATATCAAATAATATTAAGGTACCTGATGGGCAGTGGTCTATGCTTCAACCCAGACTAAGGATTTTAACATTTCAAGTATTCATCGCGAGGATATATTTTATGTAGGTCAAGCCGCACAAGAAAGAGCTCTCTATATGAATACACAAAGCAAAAACATCAGTCAATTACATTGGTAATGGTAGAGAGCACAGGGCCTATGTCAGACAATAGTAGAGATAGAAACAGAGGATTGATATCAGGAGAAGATTCAACAAATGTGAAAATGTTACTGGGACTTCAATAATCTACCTACCAAGGGCCTTATTAAGATGTCAGACGGAGTTGCCTCCGACCGACACCGTCTCGGACTCAGGACCGACCGACCTGTGGTCAGCGGTTCCAACAGCCTGATTACGATGCGACTGAACACTATTCGTTCACATTCCCACTTTTCTCTATGGGAACCTGTTTCACAGCCATAAACTGGCCATAATACAGGCTCCTATAGAGAAATGGGGGTCGCAAAACCCTGCACCCTGTTGCAAGCACCCCTTGGTGCCTGCCACACAGTGCATGGTTTTACAGGGGAGTAACCTAGGCACCCCCTCGATCACCAACTGTAGGCCGCAGAGTGAAGGGTGTCCTGCTAGGGACCCCAAAGTTGCTTTCCGACAGCCCCTCCATGTCAGAAAGAGTGGCGCAGAAAGGCTGTGGGAAATCAACATTGCAATCCCAAAGGCAGAAATGCCGTCCTTGGGGGATTACGGCGCAGTTCCGATTGGCTGGAAGACTCCGAGAGACGGTCAGAACATTTACATTCTGCAGCACACATAGAAAGAGGAAATCGCCTTTAGTGATTTATTTTTTGCAGGAGGGTGACCCTTCCTGCACACATCAATCAGCCCCGCAACTCAGGTACCCTTGCATCATGGTGCAAGGATACCTGCATTGGCGCATGGCAGCCCATTGTGCGCCAGCACAGGGGAAAAGGACAGGAATGCACCGTATCTCATACATACAGCACATTCCTGCCCTTTATTTTTACATAGGGCTGTGCAGCAAGATTCCTTGCTGCGCTGCCCTACGTCAAAACTTCAAAAATTAGGCCCGATATGTGAACTTGACACTGTACAAAATGGCGGACAAATGGCAGAATGCCCAAATGCTCTGCCCCAGAAATCATTTGATATCGCTTTGCACATCTAGTCACTTAAGACTGAGTGAGAAGCTTTTAAAAAAAGACAAATGCGAGAAAATGTCACTCAGTGCGACACATAGTTTACTGTTAGCGTACAGCTGCAACACACATTCCAACGGTGATTCAGAAGAAAGTATTGCCATTAATATTGATAAGTTATTTCATGGACTGGTGCCAATTGTGCTCACTGCGACAAATGTAATTAGTTCATATTCATCCTGTCAGAATTTCATATTAATAGATGAAGAACAGTACAACGACATGACATTTGTTGTACTTCAATTACTTTCGTGTATAATGTCACGAGGCAAAAAGTCAACAAACCATAACTTTTCTTGACATTTTCTCCCTCCAGTGACCAATGATTGATTTGCTTTGAAAAAGCATCCATCCTGTGCAGATGGCAAGGTTTCTTCTGTTAATGCTTGCACTGTGACACTTATAGTGTACAAAATAAGACTAGAATATCCAACAACCTTCACTCATTTTACAGGGCTTGTGCATCTTTTGGAAAACCAGAAGCCAAATCCTGAAAAACATTTGCACAACATCATTAACATACGCGGCATGTGGATTTAGCTTAATTGAGCCTATCTTATGTTCTCGGTAAAAAATACATTATGAGATAATGTCAGTGGCATTGTTTTACATCAAAATAGAAGCTCATGCATTACATTCTGACATTAAAAGCCGGTCAAATGCCTTTCTGGACAATTACAAGAGGAAAATGCCCCTCCACTTCCCATGTGACCCTGCATTTTCCTGGAAGAGATATCACATGACCTTAACCCTGATGACATTACGCTGTGAACATACATTATACATACCACAAATGGTGATGATTTAGTAGCATATACCTCTATGGGAAATGTACTGATAAATCATAGGGAGAGTAAAAAAGAAATAATAAAAAAACACTCATGTCCACATGTATATATTGAAAGAGACGATGTATTGAATATTAACTTTGTTATTGACTTAAATTCTTCCTTATTTTCAATACAGTCGCAAGGCACTATCACTGGTGCGAAGCACAGAGGTAAAGGTTGTATTTAGGCACATCATTTTTCATACATTGTACAGTAATGAAAAATGGCTACAACTTGCTTAAAATGCGTTTTATTTAATTGTGTTATTTGAACAGAAGAGTACACATTACATTGCTTCATTTATTTATATCACAACATCTAATGCATAATTTACTGGTCCCACTGGAAAAAGTCAACAGTGGTCATCAGTACACTATTTATTTTCTGTTCTTGCAGTGGTGGCTGGTGATCTTTTGACAACTGAGGTGTGTAATATCTGCCCTGAATTGTATTGTGTGGCTTCGTCCTCTTCTTTGGGGATTCTGATGTGGGGTCTCTCCCTGAGAAATGTTTTTATAAACTGGGTCTAATAGTGCTTTTGGAAGCACAGTTTTTCACATAAATTTGCTATAAAGCCATAGGCCCTTAAAGGGTACTCATTAAATATTCAAGTCCTTTCATGATGCCAAGTCAATAAAACCTAATGCGAACCAGGAGGTTTTTTTTAAAAATATACTATGAATGCCCCTATATGTCAAAAACCATCCATTGTGTCAGGACTAGAATTCTGTCATGGGTGCCCCCATATTTGAAGAGTTCCCCAATGCCAAAAAGTACATACATTGCACTGCCAGAATGTTGCCATGATGGCCAGCCATATACCATGAGTGCTTCTATTACCTTCTAAATGCCAGTGCCAGCGATTTGCCATGTGTGTTTCACATGCCAAGTTTCACTTAGATTATATCGGTGCCAGCATTTTGCGACAGATGCGTGTCATACTAAGAATTGCCTCTAGTATCTATAAACCAAGAATTACTTTCAGTATGCAAGGGACAACGCACACTCATAATTATAACATCACATTCTCACTCACACTCACTTACATTCCCATACTCATACCCACTCAATCGCACTCATTAATTCCCACTCACTTTTACACTTTCTCACTAATTTAACTCACTTAGACTCCCTCTTAGTCTACCTCACTCATACTTTCCCACTCACGTGCACTTACTCTTACTCTAACTCATTGTATCTATCTCATTTATTCTTACTCACTTTAACTCACTCATTCATCCGGACTCACTCACTCTAGCGTTCTCATTCACTTACACACACTTGCATTCTTTCTTACTTAAAGTCATTCTCAGTAATTCTACCTCATAGTAATGACATCATATTCATTCACAACTAAACTCATTGTCACTCACACTCATTCTCAGTTGCACCCTCTCACACTCCCTCACACTCATTCTTTCTCATTCATTCTCACTCGCCGTCATTCTTTCTTTCACTCATTCTCACTTACTTTGGCTCACACATACTCACTTAATGAAATACAATCTCACTTATTCTTGGTCACTACGTTTAGCTAACTCTCACTAACTCATTTTCATTCACAAGAGCCCATGCTCAAACACACAGACACGCTCACCCACATACACTCTCTCTCTCTCTCTCTCTGACACAGCACACAACATACATTTGAAAAGCATTCTATTTTATTCACATGACCTGACAGCGAAGCCCCGTTCTTAGCTCTCGGTGCACCATTTTCATCACACTGATAGTTATGACACTATTATTCATATTCATATTTGGCCAGAAAGCAAGGAGGGTGACGTCCTCAAGCCCATAAGAGTGAGACGCCTGTGTTGTTGGCACTGATGTTCCCCCCTCTGAGGCCAGGGGCTACAAATGCAGTGCCACAGATCTTAAGGTGCAAGCCAGTGGTTGCTACTGCAACCCCTAAGTAATGCCCATGAGTGAGAGGAGATTTTAATTTTCAAATATGACTTTTTCAGGTTGATATGCTTCCAACCTAACTAAAATCAATCTCCTCGACATTTTTAAGTGCTTAGAAGTGGCATTTGAACAGCATCAAACCCATAGAAACAGAAAAATGTCAAAATGGTATTTTCTGGCGCATATTAAAATCTGCAAATAAAATATGGCAAACATTGCTTGTGTGCCTTCGTCAACAGTTGTGTATTCGCCTGTCGTATGGAAAGGTGACATATTATTTTTTATTTTCCTTCTGGGGGGAATATCTCGACCCATGCTGACCCTGTTCTATTCAAACCTGGAAAACATTATACTCCCTCCCCACACTCCCTTTCCAGTCCCTAGGACAGCAGTGGTGTCCAGTGTCCTCAAAGGATTGTCTTGCAGGATCATAGTATCCTCCCCATAACATGGCGTTGAGTCACTGGCATCGACTGGCAGGACAACACTCTTTGACGCATTCAACCACAGCCACCTCTGATGCAGCCACCATGGGATGTGTGTCAGGTACTCCACAATCAATTGGCAGATTCCAGGTTCATTGGTTACACTGGCGTGACAGATCAATGTACTGTGTAGGGGTCTATCATGTTGAGCAATCCTGAGAGGATCATGAAACAGGCCTAGTTGTGGTCCAGTGTGGAGAGAATGTCTTCTCTGAGTTCATCAGATCAGCTAACTCAACCCCTTCCTGAATGGACCAACTGCAGCTGAATTTTCTGAGAAAATTGGTCTATTTGAGGTAAGAAGAGGGCTTGAGGTTTCCTACAACAAAGAGGGTTTACTACGTAGAGGAGGCCAGAGATTGGTCTGTCATTGTCCAGAAACTCAAGAACAGCAGTGGGCTTCTTCAGCAATAGAGGGATGACTGAATATTTGAACTGCATGGGAAGGTCTTCTTGTTCAATGAAAGTACAGGTAAACGTTGTGATAATTGCCACAAGAAAGAAATAACACAATTTGATGGCTTTTACATTGCAGGTTTCGGTGGGGACAAGGTGAATGTTCTAGAGCATTACTTTCCTCAATTTTTCAGCCTCTTGAATATCACTGATCACAAAATTAGAGATTGTATGAAGCACATTAGTGTTGTTTAATGGCTGAGAGATGTTGGTGAGAGCATGGTTGGTTCAGATCATATTTGTTTTCTTTCGGAAATGCAAAATGATACTGTCACGTTACTTTATTGTCTAGAGGCATGAGTGCTCCTTGGTGTCAGTCTAGTTCTTTAGTTGAGTTTTGTGAACCAATCCCATGGATAAATGCTTGCAAACCATAGCTCTGCATTGTATGTTGAAATATCGCCTGCCAAAACATTATGCTTCCAAAATATTGCTATCAAAATATCAAGTAGGTAAGTGCATATAGGTAAGTATAAATCTACTATTCTTATCTCCACATCTATGTAAATGTAAAATGTAAATTGATACTTATATAGCGCACTACTCACCCGCAAGGGTCTCAAGGCACTTGTACGAATAGCGCTGTGGAACCCATCCTGGCTTTCCCTGTGAGGCGTCCACTCCTGGGCACCCCCAAGGAGGAAGCCAGACATCCTTAGCGTTGTGGGGGCCGTTGTGGAGATTAAGCAAGCTATTGCCCAGAGTTGCAGAGTGGGACTCCATGATTGGAATAGGCACGAGGCGAGTAGTATCAGGTCCGTGGAATTTTGAGCCCAAGACCCACCGAGGCGGGAATTGAACCCTGCTCCCGGGCTAGACCTCTGCATCAGGGTCTGCCGCTCTAATCATTGAGCCACACTTCTCCATGAAACCTATATATCCTCAAGGTACATATATGTGGAGTTACATAAGGTAAACATACAGTTCCTCGATCTTTCGCCCATGATGTTCTAGTAGTAGGGTATTCTGGAGTCAATGTTAAGATGGAATACCAGCTCAGCTGCTTGACCATAGCAACATGTCTTCTGCCACACGTTTATAGCAAACAAGCCAGCAGTATGGAAATAAGCCCTGTGACTATGAAGCTTCCGTGTTCGATATTTGCAGCACCGTATTTGCATTACTATCTGTATTTTCCCATTGTAATGCACGGTAGCAAAGCAGAATGAACATACTAAAACAATAACACAGCTTATTTCTGAAACAAAATATATGAAAATCGCTTGCGACATCACTGGTTTCTAAAGAAGTGAAACACATTTCTCTCGCTGCTTTATTTCTCAATGAATATTTGTTTTTTCCGACTACTCAATGTTTCATTGCTTTCTACTTGTCGACATGCAGCGCTAATGCAAAATGTAATTTATTATGCTTGCTTGAGGATTATTCTTCAACAGTGACATTATAATTCAGCCAGTCTTGTAATTCGGCTCTTGCCAAGATCTCTCCTGACTAAAGAAATGAAGTGAATATGAAATATGATAAGCCCGGTAACCGTTCGCAGCAGCTGCAGATTGATGAATCATTTTCAAATTAAAAATATGTTTTACTGTAGAAACCCTCATCTGAATCACTTGTGGGAGAAGCCATTTTTAAAAGACGATTTTTATTGCAAATATAGTTAATGATTTGATCTTTCTCAAACAAAATAAACATGATTCAATGTTATCTATTTGATATTTGATACTATTGTTTTAATGTGTATAATAATTATCTATGTCTACGGTTTTATACCACTAGATTGCACGTCTGATACAGAGCGTTTGGCACAGTTTAGGACTATTCTGATGTCGCCAAATGTACAAGTTCCCTTTTTTTTAGCCAATTTCATTTGAATCAGTACCCCTCAAGGGCATTCAAGGCTACAAAATACAACAAGCATTTACAATGCAATGGTCTCAGCAATATTATAGGTAGAGCTATTGGCATTGCTTATTATTATTATTATTATTATTATTTTATCCCTAAGTAAATGTTATTGTCATTTCTATTGTCAATAGCTTAAGTGTTTGCATATGTGTTACATATTGGATTAGACATATTGCATTAGCAGAGAGAGAGTGAGGTAGCGAGATAGAGAGGTATTGAAATAGAGAGTGAGTGATGTAGTGAGAGAGTGAGGTAGATAGAGAGTGAGGTAGTGATGGAGAGTGATGTTGTGAGGTAGTGAGATAGAGAAAGATTGATGTATTGAAAGAGAGAGTGAAGTAGTGAGTGTTAGTGATGTATTGAGGTATTAAGATAGAAACAGAGTGATGTAGTGAGATAGTGAGGTAGTGAAAGAGAGAGAGTAAGTGACAAAGGGCCCGATGTAGGTGGCCTTTACCGGTCGGTAACGGCCGATTTCGGCCGTTACCGACCGGTAAATGGGTCAATGAGATGTAGGGGGACCTTGTTTACCGATTCGGTATATTTACCGAATCGGTAAAGTTACCGAATCTGTAAAATACCGAATCGGTATTCATACCGATTCGGTATTTTACATATGTAGGTGGGACTCTTCTGAGTCCCAGAGGCCTTACAGAATCGGTATTTTACCATGAAATAAAACCTCATGGTAAAATACCGATTCCGGTGTGCATGCACATGTGTACATGCACACCTATGCCATGTGACAGGCAGACCTGCCCTTAGGGCATGTATGCCTGCCACATGGCACCCACGCCTGTTTAGGGGGTGCCAGGGGGTGTCAAAGTGACACCCCCTGCACCCTTGTGAAATTCGGTATTTACCGATTCGGTAAATACCGAATCGGTAAAGCCTATTGATTCCTATGGGCTTTGAAGCCCATAGGAATCAATAGGCTTTACCGATTCGGTATTTACCGAATCGGTAAATACCGAATTTTACCGATTCGGTAAAAGGGAACATCTGGATTCCCTACATACCAACCCCTCACATTTACCGAATCTTAATTACCGAATCGGTAAAATTCGGTAATTTTCGGTAATTAAGATTCGGTAAATGTTACTTACCTACATCTGGCCCTATGTGTATTTGAGAGTGAGGTTGTGAGATAGAGTGAATTAGTAATTTAGAAAGAGAGAGTGAAGTTGTGAGGTAGTGAGAGAGTGATGTAGTTATTTTTTTAGAGTGTGTGGTGATATAGTGAGGTAGTGAGAGTGAGATAGAAATAGATAGAGTGATGTAGTGATAGAGAGGTAGTGAGATAGGGAGAGAGTGAATTTTGAGTAGTGTGTTAGAGTGAGAGATAGTTACTGTTGTAGTGATATTGTGTTGCTGTGAGAAAGAGAGAGTTGAGTAGTGAGTTAGAGAGTTAGTGAGAGAGTGTAGTATAGTGAGTGATAGTGAGGTAGTGAGAGATAGTGAGGTAGTGAGAGATAGAGATGTAGTGAGAGTGTTAGTGAGAGAGTTAGGGAGAGAGAGAGTGACGTAGTGAGAGGTGTGGGGGAAGAGAGTGGTGTGGGGGAAGAGAGTGGTGTGGGGGAAGAGAGTAGTTTGGGGGAAGAGAGTAGTTTGGGGGAAGAGAGTGGTTGGGGGAAGAGAGTGGTGTGGGGAAAGAGAGTAGTGTGGGGGAAGAGAGTGGTGTGGGGGAAGAGAGTGGTGTGGGGAAGAGAGTGGTGTGTGGAAGAGAGTGGTGTGGGGAAGAGAGAAAGCAACACAGAAAGCAAACACAAAAAGAGAGAATATAAGCAAAAATTACAAAATGGCACCTGCCGGTCCTTGCATCACGGAGAAAGCGGGAAAGGCACTACTGCAAACGGAGAGCACAGGACACGGACACACTGGGAAAAAGGGGTCCATACACTACGGGATGGTGACGCTGACAAATAGGACAGGACAAACAGCACACAGGACACAGGGAAACACAGAAAGCAAACACAAAAAGAGAGAATCTAAGCCAAAAAAATACAAAATGGCTTACCTGCTGGTCCTTGCACCACGGAGAAAGCCGGACAGCCACAACTGCAAACAGAGCTCACAGGACACGGGCACACCGGGAAAAGGGGTCCATACACGACAGGATGGTGACGCTAACAAATCGGACGGGACAAACAGCTCACAGGACACAGGGAAACATAGAAAGCAAACACAAAAACATAGAATATAAGCAAACATTTCAAAATGGCTTACCTGCCGGTCCTTGCATCACGGAGAAAGCGGGAAAGCCACTATGCAAACATAGCGCACAGGACACGGACACACCGGGAAGACAAATGGGACGGGACAAACAGCACACAGAACACAAAGCACGGGACATACAGCTAACAGGACACAGGGAAACATAGAAAGCAAACACAAAAAGAGAGAATGTAAGCAAAAATTACAAAATGGCTTACATGCCCGTCATTGCATCACGGAGAAAGCGGGACAGCCACTACTGCAAACGGAGCGCACAGGACACGGACACACCGGGAAAAGGAGTCCATACATGACGGGATGGTGACGCTGACAAATCGGACGGCACAAACAGCGCACAGGACACATCGGACGGGACAAACAGCTCACAGGACACAGGGAAATATAGAAAGCAAACACAAAAAGAGAGAATGTAAGCAAAAATTACAAAATGGCTTACCTGCCGGTCCTTGCATCACGGAGAAAGCAGGACAGCCACTACTGCAAACGGAGCGCACAGGACACAGACACACCGGGAAAAGGGGTCCATACACGACGGGATGGTGACGCTGACAAATCGGACGGGACAAACAGCACACAGGACACATCGGACGGGACAAACAGCTCACAGGACACAGGGAAACAAAGAAAGCAAACACAAAAAGAGAAAATGTAAGCAAAAAATACAAAATTGCTTCCCTGCCGGTCCTTGCATCACGGAGAAAGCGGGACGGCCACTACTGCAAACGGAGCTCACAGGACACGGGCACACCGGGAAAAGGGGTCCATACACGATGGGATGGTGACGCTGACAAATCGGACGGGACAAACAGCACACAGGACACATCGGACGGGACAAACAGCTCACAGGACAACATAGAAAGCAAACACAAAAAGAGAAAATGTAATCAAAAAATACAAAATGGCTTACCTGCCGGTCCTTGCATCACGGAGAAAGTGGGACGGCCACTACTGCAAACGGAGCTCACAGGACACGGGCACACCGGGAAAAGAGGGCCATACACGACGGGATGTTGACGCTGTCAAATCGGACGGGACAAACAGCACACAGGGCACATCGGATGGGACAACTAGCTCACAGGACACAGGGAAACATAGAAAGCAAACACAAAAAGAGAAAATATAATAAAAAAATACAAAATGGCTTACCTGACGGTCCTTGCATCACGGAGAAAGCGGGACGGCCACTACTGCAAACGAAGCTCACAGGCACACCGGGAAAAAGGGGCCATACACGACGGGATGGTGACGCTGACAAATCGGACGGGACAAACAGGACACATCAGACGGGACAAACAGCTCACAGGACACAGGGAAACACAGAAAGCAAACACAAAAAAATCGGACGGGACAAACAGGACATATCGGACGGGACAAACAGCTCACAGGACACAGGGAAACACAGAAACCAAACACAAAAAAAGAGAGAATGTAAGCCAAAAAAACAATATGGCTTACCTGCCGGTCCTTGCATCATGGAGAAAGCGAGATGATCCTCATGGGAAGACAAAACAAATAATGGCGGACACAACGTTCCAAATTTTTCGGATTGGGGGCCTGTTCGGTGTTCTCAGAATGGGCATGGCCTAAAAGTGGAAAGAAGAACACCGAACACACCTCCAAATCCGAAAAGGACGGAGCCTATTCGGAGGGACAGCTCTCTCCTCCAATGGCTGGCCTCCGTTTAGGAAGCCAGCCAATGGGAGAGAGGCAAAAACAGAGGCGGGACAAATAGTCCACACTAAGAAACGTTAAATCTCGGTACTTCCGGTTCTGCCTTCGGCAGACCGGATATTACCTCGACCTAAAAAGCATATTTAGTACCAACCATGTATATAAAGTAATGAAGCCATGTCAGTGTTTCTTATGTGGTTTGTTGCTGGCATTATACATGTTTGTAGTTGTGATTTAATTTATTGCTACAATGCAATTTGTAGCATTTATTTTATTCTTCTGCATTGTGGTCAATTCTTTGGAATAGAGAAAGAAAAGGCCTTTGACTTCTCTCTCTCGAATTCTCACTGTCTCCCACTCTTTCACTCTGTATCACACATACATGTTTCCACATACACACACGCACACATAAACTCTTTGGGGCTTAATCACAACACCCATTTATTATTGTGCAAATAGTACTCCGGTATCACTACTTCAGGTACTCATAAATCCTATTCACAAAACTCTGTGTATATATCTCCTGTCTTTTCTTTATTATATGGAGAACTTCATCATGAGTACGGAGATCTCCGCACAATGAGGTCTCCAAGTTAGTAGGAAATATTGGAGGTACAAGGGGATTGGTTGCAAAATTGGTAATAAATACTTCAAAATTATTGGGGTTTATAGAAATTTAAGGAGAGATTTGGCTAGGGTCATGCAAATACAAAAACACACCCAAAAATGAGTAAGACAATTGCTATCCAGAAAAGTTACAGATAAAATCGACTATAACAGTACTGCTGCTGAGGCAGGCTCAAATCTACTTCAGCCAAGCCTTGGAGTAAGTCAAGGACCACACAATGCCACTCAGAGGTATTGCAACACAGTCGTAAAAATCAGTGGTAGCAGGGAATACCACTAGCACCCCATGAGGAAAATAAGAAAATGAAAAGCAAAAAAATTTATATTGTAAAAAAGGACTCCACTAATAGATTCAAAAATCTTTTATTTCAGTAAAGAACAGTTCGATAAAAAAAAAATTGTTGTCACTTATTTATACAACAGCTTCAGTCACTGCTTCAGGGCACCTGCAACTGCAAAGGGGCTGGACAGGTATGTGAGGGCTTCATCCACCCATCAACAGGTTCAATTCATTATAATTCCTTTCATCATGTCGCTGAATATTTTGGGCACCTTTTCCCTCATTTTAAAGAGCAATTATTTGAGGAGGAGAAAGAGGATTTACACTCCATGGATCACTATGTTTGACAGGTCCAGAGAAGTAGTCACTGCCAGACACCACTTCTCGACTGAAGTGATCATTGACATGAATGATGACTTAGAGCAGGAGCTCCCTTCACCTATAGAGGCCCCAAGCCATAAATACACATGTCTTAATACTGGGAGTACTCAATTTAATGATCACTAGGTCCTTCCAGAGGGTCAATGTGGACCTTTGGGACATTGCATTGGCAAATCAATCACAATGCTTGCAACAAGTACTCAGACATATCACCAGCCGTTGTATCCATTCATTGCTATGCCCCAACCACTAGTGGGCAGGCGACAGGTGGCGAGAGAATTTTAGGCCATTGTCCACTTTCCTGGGGTAATCGGTGTCATTGATTGGATACATGGCACTTCGGATATCTTGACACTAGGAACACTTTTACAATAACAGACACTTCTGACACCTCATCAATGTGCAAGGTCTCTGAGAATTGAGGGGCTGCTTTACTGATGTGTAAACTATATTTCCTGTGATCACACATGACAGCTACTTATACAGAAAACAATCACATGTCAAGTGAATGCTACTGATTTCAGTGACATGTGACTAATAGCTAATTAGGAAACAATCACACTGGCACTGTACCTGTATCAGGGGGATGGCATACAAACATAGTCACTCATAACATCTACAGAATAGAATAGACAGAGAATATAATGAGATGCATGCATATATAGATCAGCACCATTGTCTTTTTGGCTCTGTTTGCCCTGTACAAATGCAACATACACACATACACACAGATCAAATGGACAATCCTCAAGGCAACTAAAATGACATATATGATATGTATTTGCTTCAGGTGATGCTAGGTATACTCTCTCTCCATTTCCTCACTCTTTCGAAGTCCAAACCCACAGCCTCAATAGGGATGTAAATGGGCACATATACATAAGCAAGATGTAACAGACCACACTTTGTTAGCCTCAAGATGTGCTTCTGATCTCTTCATCATTTGGGAGGTGTAGTGTTGTGTGAGTTTGTAATGACAGAATCTTTGTGGCTCCTGATGGACTCCATGGAACGATGATGTAAGTATTAGCGCATAGTGAGTGAAGTGAATGCAGGTTTAGAATGTCAAGTTTGCGTTTACACACTGAAGAATAAAGATGTATTATACTAAGCTCCATGTGTGGAGTAGTCTTTGGTGAGTACCAGGACTGGGGGGACGCTACAATTGGCGTCAAAAAAGGGGATAAATAACCTATCGACAATGCTCTCACAGACAATTTGCAGTGGTCCAGCTAAATGCTTGTGTGCGCCACATGTGCCTCTGTCGAAGTGCGAAATAAAGGTTTGGCATATATTGAGCCAAAGCTCAGCCCCAGTTCCATGTAAAGGATTAGACCATAATGAAAACTCACTGAAAATTCTACACATTGATGGCTGAGAACCTGCTGGGAAGGCTCCACAAAAAAGTACTGTGCTACTATGCATCTCAAAGCCATTCTTTCATACTGAGTGGCAATGATATAGGTGGATGCAACCAGGTTTTGAAAGAGCAGAAAAGTGCAAAATTACACTGTGAATAGAAGTGATGCGAGGCAGAGAAAAACCAAGTGTCATTCAGCACAAAGAGATGCCTAAAAAAAGTGATACAAGAAATGGTCACCTGCTTACCAGTACTGAGTAAAAAGATTCATCATGCCACAGCACTGGAGGGTTTGTCCCCAGAAAAAGCACCCGGATTGTGCTTGCAGAACCATACATACCCAAAGCGGCACCCCATCAAAGCTGAAGAGTTGGGCTCAGAAAAACTCCAAAGGTTTATGAAGTGCAGAAAGCCCAGAGCAGTGATTGAAATGGTGATTGTTTGCTTCTCAAAAGGAGACTAAGAAGGGGGTCCTATTTCCTGCCATTATCAAAGAAGATCTAGAGGCCAGCACATCACGGAGATAGAGTGCATGAACAAGAAGCGCCAGAGAGAACTATACTCTTCACGTCAGTAAGTTCCGTCAATAGTTACAATGCTGCCTCCTACTTGAAACCGACACTGCCATTAAATACAGTCAAAAAGTTGAATATTGGTGACTGATGTACTGCCTGAATAGAGACATTTGATGATTTAATTGATGCAATTGAAGAAGCAGATAACAATATTATCAATTACCTTATGAATCATGCTGGTGAAGGTGAAAATGAAGTCAAAAAGAAAGTTCAGTGAGCTAACAAAGTTACATACAGTCAATTTAAAGCAGCCTTGATCTCAAACACAATCCAAGTCAAACGTAGATTATGAAATGTACATCCTTAGTCAAAAACAACAGAAAGCTGGTGAGATCATTGACAAACATTTTGAAAGACTGGACACACTCATTAAACACTGTAAGTTCAATGAAGTTAATGATGAGGAGGCTATATGCCTCTGAGTGATTGACAGATGCTTGTCAAATTCATTCAGATGATGAACCCTGAGAGAAACTCTTAGTCTGGAGCAAGTTCTGATGGCTGCTGGAGCTAAAGAGCATGCTGATTGACAAGCTGCTGACATGGAGGCCGGAGTTTCGCAGAGTGAGTGTCATGAATGTGAGAAAAAAAATCACAAGGCTAAAAAACACCTAGTGAATTCTCCACAAAAAAGAAGTTGTGCTTCAGGTGTGGATTTTCATTTCCAAGAGAAGGTAAATGTCCCACCATTGGGCAGATCTGCAAAGGCTGTGGATAGGAGAACCATTTTGTGACAGTGTGTGAGGCAAATGAAAAGTAAGTACATCGCAGCCCGGAGACAAAATGGCCGTCTGAACATTTCAGAAGCGGCATTCAATGGACGCCCAGAAGGCGAAGTGACCACATCAGCTGAGGAAAATTGACTCCAAAATAAGTCAATCAACATCTAAATCGTCGTCAAATAGTTCTTCTGTACCAATATCAAGTGAGCAGGAAGAAGATCGGTTTGTCATGCTGATGTTTAACTCGGAGAAACGTGCGAGTGTTGGACTGGCAATCTGTGAGGAAAAACACCGGTCCAAGAGAAATTGACATGACAAAGCACTAAAGTCATTCAGACATTGTCCAAAGATCATACTAAAAGTCAATGGTTCTTCAATACCTTTGATTATTAATAGTGTTGCATCCCAAAAAATTATGGCTGAGGAGAAATATAATGAACTGTTTCGATTGCCCCTACTTACGCCATTGAAAGCTAAAATGTATACGCGGGCTTCATCAAGGTTCATTTGTAGCAATGATAAAGCACAAGAAAAGAAAAGTACAAGCACCCATTCATGTACTTCAAGGTACAGCATCAAGCGCCTGTTTACTCAGCTTCAGCACAGCTGCTGATACGGGAATTATATCACATTAATGAATACATTTGTTCTATTGCTCAAAGACACAGATGAATTGCTTTTGACTTACTGGAAGCTATTAAAAAAGAAGTTGAATCTTTACTCAACACACAATATCATTGAACGTTCAACTGGTCCAACTCCATGGATTTCTCCCATAGTGGTAGTCCCCAAAATGGACAGTGAAGGAGCTGTAAGCATCTGCGTGGATAAGTGACATCCATGTCCAAACATTGCCAACTTGATAACACAATTGAATGGTGTGAAAGGATTCTCTTGCCTGGATCTGAATAAAGGATATCATCAGTTGGAACTCGAGGAGAATTGCAGGTACATTACAGCCTTTTATACACATGTTGGTCTATTCCATTACAAGGGACTAAAGTTTTGGTGAGTAATCAGCTGCAGAGATATTCCAAGATGTCATTCGACTTATCATACAGACTGTCATTAATGCTTTCAATTACAGTGATGACACATTGGTTTTCAGAGCTACACAGAAGGAGCATGACAAAGCTCTCACTCAGTGTGTCAGCTGCTCGCAGATGTCGGTTTAACTCTGAATGGCAAGAAATGTGAGTTCCACAAGACAAAGTTTAATATTCTCTGGCCAAACATTTTCTGACAGGGGCATGACACCCAATCCAGCTAAAGTGCAGGCGCTGACAAATGCTAGTCCCCCACAACATGATTCCATGTTACGTTTATACCTTGGTATGGCTAGCTATTGCCCTAGATACACATATGACCTTGCCACTGTCAGTGCGCCATTAACAGACTTGATGAAAAAAAATGTTTCTTTTCTTTGGTCACATGAATGTGAACAAAGTTTCCAAAAAATCAAACAATCGTTTGAGAGTACATACTGAAATGGCATATTTTGATCCAAAGCTTCATACTGAGGTTGTTGTTGATGGTAGCCCTGATGGGTTGGGTGCCACCCTTGCCCAGCACAGCAGACACCCAAATGCTTGATGATGTATTGTTCTATAACAACTGGTTCTGTAGGGAAACATACAATATCTTTAAAGCTAGGTTACTTTCATCCTAATTAATTAGGATATGCCAATGAATAGCGTGACACATATATTGCTAAACAAAGTAATAACCAACACTGTCACAAGAGATGTACTTTCTTGGTATATTAATGTTCATCTATCATAGAAAAACACACAGTGCTATATATCACTGATGCAACATAAACATGAACAAGAACATAGATTAGTGCCATACAAAAAAAGTGGTCACATGAAAAGTGATACAGCTCAAACAATTAACAATATACAGAAAACACAAAATCACTCTACGGGGTGTCCATTTGGACCTCTTTAGTATGCTCAAACATATGTCCTCAATTCTTGATGGTAGATATGTGAAGTATTGGTATGGAACACGCATTTGTATTGTTGATGTTTCGACCCACTCAACAACCTGTGTTCATGCCTCAGGACTAGAATGTATGAATATAGTCTGTGTGATGAAGTATAATGAGTGTCAGTGATAACGTGAAAGAAGGGGGCTCAATAGTTAAAGGGGGTAGACTGTGAGATCTCACCTGGTCACAATAGAAACATGTTGCTTGATTTTTGGCTCAAAGAAGCACCCATGAGAGTTTGGAAACATGCACTGGTGAAAATGGAGGAAGATTGGATGAATGGCTCACCTTCATGTAGTGAAGAAGTGTGCAAAGGATCAAGCATATCCTGGATCAAAGAGGGTCCTAAAAGGAACCTGTGTCACAATGGATGCCGGGTTTTAGTGTTAAAAACTATCTCTTTTACTATTCCCTCTCCAGTTTAAACAGCACTAAGGAAAGTATTAGATTTTGGAGGGGTTACATTTAGTACTTCCTCTCCAGTCTTATGTATGTGTCTGAGCACAACATCCAGGAACTGAGTGAGGACGGTAGTTACATGAGACATCCCTTTTGACTCTCCCACTCCATTCTGAAAGGAGCCAGTACCACAGGCTCAAAGATTTTTAAATGCAATATAAAATAAATATATAAAACTACATATAATATTCATTAAATAATTGATATACTTTTTAAAATAAAGTAAATATATGTGTTTATTTAAATGCAATACATTTGTTTTTATTCCTATCAAGTTTGACAGAAACTAGATAGCAGGTGTGTAGGTCTATTGATTGTAATTGGTACTGTATGTTGATGTAAGTAATTAACACATATTGGATAGTTCCATCAATGACATACTACCAGTCCACCAAATTATCAGGTATACCCCATGTTGACAATTATGTTTTTCTAGGCATATCAACCATAGTGAATGCCTGACGTAACCATCGTGGATGACGGACAAATAGGTCAATACTGCATCTATTTTTTCCATCCACCATAGTTCCTTATTGGTTAAACAGGTACCTGATTTAAGGAATCCGTTGTCCACCATGTGTGTGTTGAGAGACCAGCTACCATGTGAATGTAAAGATTTTCAAGGCCACAAGGCCTTGCTTCCTAACCATCATCTGACAAGAACCTTCCTTACTGTTGCTGATTAAATTCTTCTGCTGGGACCCACCATAAATGAATGAACTAGTGACAGGACCCACAACTTCACACCAGAAGAGTTGGAAATTCTTGGGGAGGGGGCCCTCAAACACTATAGACAGGTCTATGGAAGAGAGTCAGGTAGGTGAAAATGATTAAAGACCACGCATTTCTAATAATTATAACAAACATTTGTATAGGTGTTGATGATACACTGCCATATTTCTGTTGACAGAAATTATACTCTAAATACAGCAAACTGCTATAATCTAAATATATTTTTCATTTAGGTAACCAACCCCTTTTTCTCATCATACATATTCATTTATTCAGATACACACTCTTTTCATATAAATGCACCAGTATGAATGAATGTTAATAAAATATATTTTGATAATTGAGCTTTCTCAAGTATATTACTTGATGTTTTGTTCTGACGCAGCCTGATAACGTGATATTCTATTTATTATTCTTATATGGTCAACCGAGCTTAATATAATTTGATATCTTGATTTCTCAGTTGCAACGGTAAATAATGTTTCACAGAAGATTATGTAGGTGAAAGGTCAGAGGGGCTTCTATATTGATTGTTTATTTTATAAGATTCATCGAATTTCAAAGCACAATGTATAAGTACATGTTAGCTTAATAGGATCTTTAATCGAAGGACTCCAGACAGAGGGTCACACAATAGATGTAAACATCTTTCCCTGCTGAAATCTACAGAAAATGCACATATAGGGGTCTATTATGATGGCGGGTGGACTATGTGTGCTCGCCATCGCCCTGGAAAATGGGACCACCTGCTAAGGGAGTGGCGGTACCGCGCGGTGCCTGCCACGTTGTCCATGCAAATGCAGGGGGATACCTATGGTCCCCCAAGGTGCCCCACCAACATCCTGGGGGCCGGCAATGGGCCCCCACCTCAGGAATCTCAGAAAACACAGGAATCAGCATTCCTTTCCGTGGCGGCAACATCACCATGGAAAAGCTGCTTCCCGCTGGCATTGTAATATGGCTGTTGGTGTCTAGCAGACACTTCCACCATATGCAACCTTTTTCTGCCTGGTCGACCCATCGACCAGGCGGAAAACCGGCGGAGGGTCTTCCCATCTGCCACGGTTCCCCCGCCATCATATTATGGCAGGGGGGAAAAGGGAGTCAGGCGCGGGATGATTTTGTGCGATCCACTCAACATCATAATGGACCCCCAAGTCTTCCAACAGGCTTATCTGCCTTCTCATTGATAAAATAGTTGCTGAGGTGCAGAATCTTGAACAGCAGTTCTCTCCTCATTGAAAGATGCATCTGTAGTTGACTAATTCATGTGGGTGAGGGAAAAGCCATTTATGAAACTTAAATAGGCCCCTTTTGATGCTAAGATAAGTTTAGTTAGCCGAAGGAAGGGCGGGGTTGGAAAACCAAGGTAAACAATTCCTGAAACTTCATCGTAATGTTACCATATTTTTTGCTGTTCTGTCCTTTGACAAATATCAATGTGACTATCTCATACTTATTCATAGTAACTGTTGTTCATATTGTGTACACTAGAATAGGTTTTTGATTTTAACTAAACACAAAACACGCACCTAGTGTGAATTTGTGAGCTAGTCTATTCATGAGGGGTTTGGTTCCTCTAGCTATTTCTGTCTGGTTAATAGGACTGTTTGCAGTAGCTGCTTCTGGAGGGAGTGCCGCGGGGCGGTGAGGCGGGTTGGGGGAGGGCCAGGATGGGGAGTAGTAAACTCTGGCATACGGCTAAAACGGAGGCAAGTACATCAATAAATAAATAAATAAAACAAATTACATTGCACACGCTACATCGCCACCTTGCGCTGTTTGGGATGAGTCCTGAAGGTTCTCTCTTACTGATATAATTCCAAATTTGAATATAACTAAACTATAAATCGGAGGTGATATTAAAATAATTCACTGATAAATGGTCCCAAGATATAACAAATCCTGGTCTCACCACCATGGAAGCGGCAGCGGACGAGTAACTCTTAATACGTTCAGCGGTGCTGCAGTGGCACCACTAGCATATTGCAGCTCCCTGACTCCTGTGTGACTGCAGTGGAATCCTGGATCACTGGATGCAGTGGTCCTGTGGCGGTCCGTCCGCCACACTTGAAATACTGCAGACTCTCAAACTTTTTTCATGGCGGACATTTAATTCAATCTGAATAGAAGGATTAGAGGTTACATAAATCCCCACATTTCTGACTGGGTGGCCAAGAGAAAACTGAGCCAGCATTTCCCCCGAAAGAACAGAAGGAGATTAATTAGACAATAAAGCTTCCAGTTTGGAATGATTGAATTCATAGCCACCAATATGGGTAAATTCCTCAATTTTGGCAAAAGCATTTTGGAAGTTACCTTTCTCTGCGGCCAAATATAAAATCATATTATTCGGCAAACAAACTCTATTGCACCATATTCTTGATTGGAGGCAGAATTTTGGGAAATTGCCTCAACGCACAAACAAGAGGTCCAATAAAAAAAGAACAAAACACCAGAGACATGTGACAGCCCTGCCTTGTACCTCACCTAGCAATAATGTGTCCCCCTAATTCATGATTGATTATAATTTTCACCTGAGCTGTGCTATAAATACAGCACAGGAGACTAACAAAGTGCAAAGGGAACTCAAACTTGAACGTGACTATGAATAAAACACCTCATTGGAACAGTTCAAATACTTTTCAGCAAATACCAAATAATGGTGGGTTTATTTTAGTTAACAAAAAATTGTGAATAGCCTATATCAAATAATTGGTGTTTGTTGACATAAATCTTGTAGGGAGAAAAACATTCTGGACAGAACGGATGAAGCTTTGGGTTAGCGAGGGCCAGTCCACTTGTCAAGATTTTCATAAATATCTTATAGTAGCAATTAAAAAGACTGATATTGGTCTTGATTTTCTAGAGGGTTTACCTTTTTTAGGAAGCTAACGACCACAGTCTTGGTAAATGTCTTTGGAGGTGACTAGCCTTATAATAACTAATAATATAGGATAACCAATATGCTGCATAGTTGTTGAATGAATAATGTGTAGACTTCTGTAGACAGCCCATTGCACCCAGCTGCTAAGGCACTCAGGATGCTTTGATTGCTGATTCAACCTCTGCCACAGTTGTAGGCAGGACGAGTGCTTTTTGATGTGCCTACTATAGAACAGGTATCTTGATAGATCGCAGTTAATTGTTGACATTTTCGGTGCCCATTCATTTGCTATTGAATACAGTTGGGAATAGTGTTTGAGAAACACCTCCCCAATTTGGTCTGACCGATTAACATGCGAGTCATCATCACAAAAAGATTTAATGATGTTAATAATATTTTATTCCCTCACTTATCAGGCAAGGTAGCAGGCAACATGCTCTCTTTCCTCATAACTTTTTTGAAAGCAGGTGTTCTGGTTCACTGTCTCCGCCCCTTTAAAGTGGTCTTTAGTATTTAATCAAACTTTATTAAGCTGATCTGTAGCTTCTTGCATACTGGATAAGATGACAGCTGCCATTGTGGTATCCGAAACATGCTGCAATGAAGCAGCGTTAGCCGTACGCATCTACAGAAGATGCACTTTGTAAGAAATAGCTGCACCATGTATAAAGGCTTTCAAAGAGCCCCACTCTGAAAAAGGAGAGGCGGTTCCCAAATTTCCTTCCAAGAAGTCCCTTGATGCATTATGCATATACACAACCCAAGTAAGATCCTTCACTAGAGATTTATCTAAAGACCATTGAGGGATGACATGACTGATGTCTTCTACAGATAGCTTGATTGTAGGTGCCGCATGATCGGAAACAGTTGAGGATAAAATCTCTACCTTACCTGTGCATAGAGAATGTGATATCAAAAAGTAATCTATATGAGAAGCAGACCTGAGGCATTTAGAAAAATATGTATAAGATAAAGTTGATAGATGCTCGGCCCACTAAGGATCAAATAGAGACAAATCGCATCTCATTGAAGCGAAAAAGCGAGCGGATTTGGGTGTAGTATGTTGTTTATCGAAACAAGAGCAATCCAAGCGTAGATTCTGGATAACATTATAATTACCTCCCAATGCCATCGACCTCCTGCATGTTATGGCCAGAGCAATTATAGCTTCAAGAACAGTGATATTGTCCTCTATTGTGCTGTAGCAACTTATAAAATTGTCAAATTGATGCTGATTTGATGTCTGAACCCTAATCCACATTGCCCCTTAATATCAACACACCTGTCGCGCTTGATGCGGAAGCTCCTTTGAAATGAGAACTGCCACTCTCTGGCTGCAGCATTCTCGAAGGCAAAGAAGGCATGCACAATGCAATTGGGTTTACTATGCTTGGGTGATGAGGTTTTCAGAAGCATTTCCTGAAGAAGGATAACACTAGCATTGAGCGCTCGTAGCCAGGCCAGTATAGACCTGAATTTGGTGTTTGCAAATTTTAAACTAGCTTATCCTTGAAATGCTTCAATATGCTCTTTCTACTTCTTTTTACTTTTTTTCAAGCCCCTTCCTTCAAAAAAACTTCCCCAGGTGGACCGAGTACCCCGTTATGGTCCCTTAGAAACCACCCAAAGCCATCTCCCCAAAAATCCTTCCCAGCCATGCCGCTGACTCTCCACCTTAAATATGTTTTCAATATGTCTTACAATGGCAATGCTACCCCCTCAGATACTTCAGTGCACCACTTACACAGCACCTCTCAGCTAGAGGGGTTTCTAACACCATGAGTGTGATAACCTATGTTGTAAATGCACATGATGCATACCCCTTTGAAATGTTTTACTCATAAATGGAGTTTGACCTTTTAGATCCTAATGCAGACAACGTTCATACATACAGAGCTGCTGTAATGCCTACTAATTATAAACCCTATATTGACTTAGAAGTACCAATAGCACATCAAGAATGTTAAGCATGATTTGGTAGGAAACTGTCTCTTATATTTAAGATTATGGGAATGGCCCCATGAGAAATTAAGGGGATATTCAGACTATATGCTGCTAATACAAAGTATCTAAACACAATAAATCTGCCAGCTTCTTATTTAAGATACTTGCTAAATCAGTTAGTACTTATCTACAGGTGACTTTGACAGTTTGTGTTATAAATGAATGCTCAGTGTAATTTGTTCCCTGCATTTGACAAGAGGTGCATCCTGCAGTGTAGGCAACAGAGTACTACAATCATGACATAGCACTCACAAAACAAAACAAGATTCTGTTTTATATTGCTGGCAATACTAAACAGCTAGAGTAGTCTATCCTGATAATAAAATAAACCAGGAAAAGCATAGGATGATAGTATGTGTTTCAAATCGTATGGTACCACCTGTAGAACATTGTATCACATGGAGAACAATCTTTGTAAGTATCTACATTATTTCACATGGCAAAACCTTATTAGCACAGTGCTGCACTAGCTCTTGATTTAGGAATAAAACAGGAAACTTTGAAACAGTTTTCTCTATAGTTTTGATTAACATTCAGGGGGAAGCCACAGTTCTGGCACTACAACAATGGTTGGTAACACACAGGAGCTTCTTAAATTTATTTCAGAAGTGTTAACGTCTGTGGGCCATGATAGTTTAGGTACTCAAGATAGAAACCTGCAAGTCAAAGCAAAAGTGTAATTAACGGTTGTTAATATTTTGAAAATATAGTTTGATGTTTTAATTATAACAATATTTGTATTATTTATGATATATATATATATTAAACATAGTGATACATATTTTATTTGTTTAGTTTATGAAAGAATTGTATATAGAATTCTCATATTTAAATATTTATATTTTTTGTTATTTAGTATAGTTTTGAAAATATTGTATTTTCTCAAAGTGAATTAGTCTGTTTCTAAAATTGCAGAGAGTACAGTGGAAGTAATACATTTGACCTTTTTGCAATCCAACACTTTCCGTACTTTTGCATTGTTGTACCGACCGGATTTTCGGACCAGATGGAATCAGCTCCTAGGAGCCCCTCTAACCCAGCCAGAACGTAATCACCTCCCTCCTTAGAACGTATTTACAATGGGTATAGATATCTGTATGTACATCTCGTACCTAAGGATGGGGAAAATAGCAATAAACATGCATAGGTTTTCTACAATATCCTATTCATACCAACTAGTCTCGCGGCCACTTAGGCCCAGACTAATCTACCCTGGGGCAGGTCTGATTATGTACCCTTACACACTGATCTCCCTCAGTGCTCACTCGACACGCAATCCGGCGTGTCTACACACGGGCCTGCAGTCCCAGTGCTCTCATTCACTCATCCGGTCCACAATCCGGCGGACCTCCACACCGTGTCCCCCCGGTGCTCTCATTCACACACGATCCACAATCCGGCGGATCTCCACACCGTGTCCCCCCGGTGCTCTCATTAACGCCGCATACCAACGACGATCACTTTCCTATGAACACCTATGGAAGAAATCTCTCATTGTCTACTCAGGATACAACTACGATAATAGAAATTAGTACGGCTTTCCAAATTGAAGTATGTACCTTCTGCTCTTGGCATCAAACGTTCCCTCTCTCCCTCATTACTCAGTCATTTCTTACCTGACCGGGATTCGCATCCGTTCATGCAAACAATGTCTGACTAGAAGACCAGGTTACCCTGATTGAACAAGAATACAAGGCACATGTCGGTTCACTAAGAACTGGGGTATTTTTATTACAATAATTATAAACACAACACAATATGATAGTATATATTCTGCAAAGAAAAGTAAAAGGTTAGAATGTACACGTTATAAGGGAAAGGGCGGAGGTCACCTGGTTAATATGAAGTCGGGGTTCGGCAGTCATCTAGGTTCCCTTCTCGTCTGTGTCTTGGCTCGTCTCGGAATCACACCTTAGCAGTCACGGGTACACGTCTGCACCGCTATGCTCGATCTCCTCTGCTTCCCTCCAAGTCACTGGAACCTCTCTCGCTATTAACTGCTGTGTCTCTCTCTCTGTCTCTGATCGCTCTGCGCTACTTCTCCTTCAGTCTTTCTCAGAGAGTCTCAGTTTCATGATCTTTCTCGGACTTCAAAATGGCGACTGTCTGCCTGGAAATAATTAATGACATAGATGCTAACGGCTAGCTGCCGCCTACGGACTGACTGACTCATTGCCTAACTCTTTCGCTAATATCAAAGCCTGTCCCTTCATGGAAAGTTACGGCCAGTAACCTGCCGCCCACCAAATTCTTGTACCTCCCCGTACCAAGGACACGTTCCCAGCCGGCCGGCCTGAAGTTGTGTCTTCGGAGTGGAGAAAAATACAGTCTTTCGATAAGGGCCAGCCTGAGCCGGTTCTCTCCAAGCGAACAACACCTCGAAACTAAAACATTACACTTCACCTAGAAAGCCTCTCAAGCTACCAGGCCGAAGACAAGATGGAGTCTGTCCCGTTTAAGGCCCACAAGGCCCAAAATAAGCATAACTCCATGGAAGGTATACTAACACTCTTGCAAAAGGATGGATCATCACTAATACTTATATATCTATCCCCTAGCTTAAGTTTATAAGCCCTAACCTAAAGAAAAGGGTACGAAAAAGCACTTCTGTGCCTCATGGATAAGTCCTGTTTAAAGTCCTAATCCCTCTACTATATGGGTAATAGGCTGGAGTCATCTTCCATCATCCTCCCTCCTTAGAGGGTCGAAAAAGTCGGTCATTACAATTGTCTAGAGTGGGAATTGTAAATTTCATCCCTCCACAAACGAACACTGTTCTTACTGTTGCGCTTACTGGAGTGGGAATAGTAAATTTTACTGCTCTGCAATCCAACACTTTCCCTACTGTTGCATTGACTGGAGTAAGAATAGTAAATTTAACTTCTTCGCAATCCAACACGTTCCCTACTGTGGCACTGACTGGAATGGGAATAGTACATTTTATCCCTCCGCAGTCCAACACTTTCCCTACTGTTGCACTAAATGGAGTGGGAATAGTACATTTTACCCCTCCGCAATCCAACACTTTCCTGCTGTTGCACTGACTGGAGTAGGATTTGGAAATGTAATTCCGCCGCAATCCAACAGTTCCCCTATTGTTGTAAAGACTGGAGTGGGAATTGTAAATGATACCCCTCTGCAATTCAACACTTTCCATATAGTTGCACTGTCTTGAATGGGAATATCAATGTTCTCCTCCACAATCCAACACTTTCCACACTGTTTCATTTATTGTAGTGGGAATAGCAAATTTTACCCCTCCGCAATCCAACACTTTCCCTACTGTTGCATTAACAGGAGTGGGAATTGTACATTTTACCCTTCTGCAATTCAACACTTTCCATACTGTTGCACTGGCTTGAGTGGGAATAGTATCGTTCCCCTCTGCAATCCAACACTTTGCCTACTGTTGCATTTATTGAAGTGGGAATTGTAAATGTTACCCCTCCACAATCCAACACTTTCCATACTGTTGCATTGACTGCAGTGGGAATAGTACATTTTACCCCGCTACAATCGAACACTTTCCCTACTGTTGTATTGACAGGAGTGGGAATAGTAAATTGTATCCCTCCTTTTTCCAACGCTTTCTCTACTGTTGTATAAATTGAAGTGGGATTAGTATATGTATTATTTGTAGAATTTGATAGTTTAGTTTATATTGTTTAAATGTATATTATTATGCTTTTGTGCATTTAAAATTATAATTTATAATTATTAATGTTTTAATATGTAATATAGATATATAGATATATAGATATAGATATATTTATTGTTGATATTATTACATTTAGACAACATTATTAAATTATAATATAAATTGAAATAATTAATGTAATAATATTTATTAATTAACTATGTGTAAATAAACATAGGTGTAGTAATATATATGTGTTGTATCTTTGTAAATAAGTATAATAGCTATATTTCTCTTAAAATTAATTATATATATTTATTTTTTATTATATTACTGTTAATTCTTAATATATTTTAGGCCTCATTACGATGTCGGGCAGACGGACACCGGTGCGGAATCAGGACCGACAGACCTCTGTTCGGCACTCCTGATCGATGTATTAGGATGAGACCACAAATGGTGCGGTCACACACTCCCATTTCTCTGTGGGTGGTTATGCTGTGTCAGAAACATTCTGCAGATGGTTCCGACTGGCCGACGGGCTCCTTGAGCCTGTTGGAAGCCAGCTGGAATGACCGACAGATTTCGCTTCCGACCGCCATCATTATAATATGGCGGTCAAAAGTGAAAGCGAAGATGTTGGTTGGAAAGCCTCTGACCACAAGTCGAAGGCTTTCCAACTGACATCAAAATGAGGGCCCTAATGTTTAGATTAAGGTTAAGATCTGTCAGGAGGCTCCACCGGTCGCTTCGTGCAGCAGCCGTCAGGCTCATGCTCTGCGCATCCTCAGCTTTAACGCGAGGTCTCTAGTTCAACACCACCAAGCCGTTAGGGACCTGATGCGAGATGAGGCCCCTGACATTGTGGCTATTACGGAAACTTGGCTGAAGGATGACGATACGGCCATTATTAATCTGGCATTCCCCTCTGATTTTTCGGTCTTCACCCTGAATCGATCGACTAGGGGAGGGGGCATCGCTCTCGCAGTGAGATCTAGTCTCTCTTGCTGTTGGTCTGCCCTTAACATCGAAGGCTGCGAGAGTGCTGTCTTTAAAATCTTGGTTAACCCTCAGTTTTCCCTTTCAGGGATGGTAGTCTATCGCCCTCCGGGAAGCGATGTGGCATTTAGGGCTGCCGTTCCTGACGCTGTAAGTTCTCTGGCGGTGGGGTGTGCTAATTTTTCTATCTTGGGGGACCTCAATTTGCACTTTGAGAATCAGAATATCCCTACAGTGTGCTGTATTCTAGCCAATCTGGAGGCTCTTCAACTCCAACAAATAGTGCTGCACCCCACACATGTAGGCGGCCATACATTAGATCCGTTTTTTACGAACCTGACAGAGGCCACAGTTACGGCCGTTACTCCGCTCGGCTGGACGGATCATTCTTCCGTGGCCATCTATGTCCCCTTGCCGGGAATTTCTTCTTCTGCTCCCGTAAGGATGGTCTCCACACGGCACTGGAGTAAACTGAGACTTGAGGACCTTCATCAAGTCCTCCCGGCAGTGCCGTTGGGACCTTTGGAGGACGTAGATGCAGGTTCCGACCGGTTCTGCTCGTAGGTTACTAAGGCACTTGATTCCCTGATTCCCATCTCGACTAGGAAAATCAGCTCCAGGGAGTCAAGCCCTTTGTATGACAGTGCTTTACGCGCACTCAAGGGTAGTTGTAGGCGAGCAGAGAGGGAGTGGCGGAAGGTGTACGACAGCGGGAAGAAGGTTGTTTACCTCGCTGCCGTTAAAATTTACCATCGCGCTATATGCCGGGCCCGGGCAGCTTTTTACGCTGCGGAGTTCGGCAATAGCCCTAACCCATCAAAAACCATCTTCAAAGTGGTGAAGGACCTTGTGGCAAAGCGGGTCTCGGCTATAACAACGAGCTCCACGGCGCATTGTGAGGCTCTTTAGTTGCCCTGTTCTTCTTAGAAAAAGTTCAGAACATCTACTTAACATTCCATGATACTAGGCCACCGGCAGGTACTCTATGTAACATCTATGGAGATTTTCTGCTTCATGTGTTGCCCCCGTTGACATCTGAGGGATTTGACATATTGGCTCAGCAGGTGAAATCCGGGTCGCCCGCTGATCCGCTTAAGCCAGCCCTTTTTAGAGACCAGCTGTTTGTGGGTCGTACCTCGGTACTCTCCCTGATTAACATCTCGCTGGCTTCGGGTACAGTTCCAGCCAGTTGGACGCGGGCTGTGGTTTCTCCTATTTTAAAGAAACCTTCCCTGGACCCGGAAAAGCCGGAAAATGATCGGCCTATTTCCCTGCTCCCTTGGCCGACTAAAGTCGTGGAGGCCCATGTGAACAAGGTTCTTTCCGACCACCTCACTCGAGCTAAAATCTTAGACCCCACCCAGAACGGGTTCCGTGCTGGTCACAGCACGGAGACCGCCCTTCTCACCATGGCTGAACACCTTTGCACAATGATGGATGCAGGACAGACGGCGGCGCTTGTATTATTAGATCTAAGCGCCGCCTTTGATACTGTCTCTCATCCCATCCTGTTGCATCGCCTGGAGGAGATTGGGGTGAGTAGGTCCGCCCTCCAGTGGTTCCGGTCCTTCCTCGATGGTCGCTTCTGCAGCGTAGCGGTGCCACCGTTCCAGTCCAAGTTCCATCCTCTGAAACAGGGAGTGCCGCAGGGATCCTCGCTGAGTCCCACGTTGTTCAGTCTATACGTGAGACCGCTGGCTGAGGTTGTCAGGCAGTGGGGCATGACCATGGTGTCATATGCCGATGACACCCAGCTAGCGGTTACGATCAGCGGGGATGCGGACCAGGATGCCCCCAGGTTTCAGAGTGGACTTAGGGCGGTGGCAAGCTGGATGAAGGCCAACTGTCTCCAGCTCAACGTGAAGAAGACCGAGATCATGATCGTCGGTAGAAGGGCGGATCTCTGGGGGGATAGGTGGTGGCCTTCGGAGCTTGGGTCGGCCCCTCTTCCGGTGACGGAATTAAAAAACCTGGGAGTGTGGATGGATCCCACTCTCAGTTTTGTGGGGCACACGAAGAAAACGGCTGCCTGTTGTTTTGGAATCCTCCGGGCGCTGCGACCAATCCTGAAGTTCTTCGACCCCGCACCCGGCAGTTGGTAATACAGGCGACTGTTATATCGCGCCTGGATTATGCCAGCTCTCTCCTGGTGGGGGCTAACCTGGCTGAAGTCACCCTCCTCCAACGCGTGCAGAACGCTGCCGCTAGAGCAATCGTTGGTCTTCCTAGATCCTGCCCCGTTTCCAGTACTTTGAAAGCATTGCACTGGCTGCCAGTCAGGGCCAGGATTCAATTCAAGGTACTGTGCCTGGCCTTTAAGATTCTAAAGGGTACGGCTCCTCAAATTCTTACGGACCTCCTGTCCTGGTACGTCCCCACTCGGCCTCTGAGATCTTTGGGCCAAGCTCTTACTATCACCCCTCGATATAAGTTGTGCCGTGTTGGTGGTCGTTCCTTCTGGGTCAAAGCAGCCGAACTGTGGAACTCCCTCCCGGTGGAGATTCGGTTGTTGGAGGATCTTTTCTCCTTCCGTTAGGCTATTAAAACCTTCTTATTTTAACCTGGTTCCTTCTCTTTAGCTGTTGTGTTTCCTGTGGCTGTTGCGTGTTACCTTGCCATGCGCCAGGACGCCCCTTAACTGGGGCAGCTGTGCGCAGTACAAATTCACGTAACATAACATAACATAACATAACATGTTTAAAATTATATTTTTAACAACAATATTAATGACAACAATATTTTTTCCCAATATTTTTATCATATACATCATAAGTATAGGATGACTTTATTTTTGTTTTTGATATTTTTGTCACAATATTTGTGGAGGACCATATTTCTAGTTTTGATATTTTATTACTGAACCGGGGAAAGAGGAGAAAAGTTCAAACTCAAACACTTATTTTAGGAAAAAGAAAGTGGCTGGTTAATTGAAAAGAAGTAAATAAAAACTGATGGGTGGAATGCTTGACATAATCTAAGCCACTAGTAATTACTGGAGTTGCATTCCAGTTGATGTTTTTTTTTTGCCCACCATGTCACCTCAGATTAGACCCAGCCATATGCAAGCCAGCCATGGTCCTGCTCCAATAGGATTCATGCAGCTTGAATGGCCAAGCCAAGTCCCCTTTCAACCAGAGCAAAACAAACCCTATCTCACTGTTTCGCTGTAATCAGCTCATAACTGATCTGGGGTTGCTTAAAATCTGATCTGGAGGGAACCTCTTCTGGCAGTTTGAACTGGACTGCTCTTATTACAGCAGTACCAAGTCTTATTTGCATAAGGCGGGCCTCTGCATAGAATGACATAGTGGAAGAAAAATACCCAAGTGATCGCCAGATGCTGAAGTTATGTGGTAAATAAAATTACCGGGACTATTTTTCTATACATTAAATGACAATAAGGATAGCTCAATAAATGAGAGGCAGAGTCCGTGGTATCTGAGTCATACGGGCTTTAATTAAGTGGCTCGAGACACTGGACATCGGGTTACATCACCACTAAGGTTCAGGAAGGGATATTCAACATTTTATTAACATCACACATTATATATAGTAAAACAGTATAATTGAAATGAATACAGTAGGCGTAACAAGTGAAAAGAGAAGAGATAAGAACACATGGGCGTAAAAGAGGGTGTGTACAGGGGCGTACACGGAGGTGTGTACTGGAAACGTCACAGAAGTGTCATAGGTGGGTGGATGCATAGAGAGATTCTGCAGGGTCAGCAGAAACCTTTACCCTGGGTGCGTGCGCAACTGAGCATGACATGGTATAGACGTGCAACTGGGGAGAGCTGGGGGCTTGACTTTAGCACTAGTAGAGGAGTCTGGTGTCTGGGATGTCAGAACGACCTGCACCTATAGCATATCTGGTATCTTATGTTTGGAGGATGTGTTGTCTGTAGTAAAAGGTCTCTCGGGCAGAGGCCGTTCAATACTGAATGCTAGTGGGTGCATACGTGTCTTGGTGCAATGCGCGGGGGCCATGGGCCTACCATGGTAACGGGTTTGGTAAATCACTTGCAAGGAGACAGGAAAGCCGGGCCCTTTGCTCTGCAGCCGGGAACATGTTTACCTATTTCACTAGACTGGAATGTGTTTTTGCGGAGGCTGAGCAGATAACTGTAGGCAAAATACCGTCTTGTCAGGCAGGCCAGGCCGAGCCGGGCACCGCTTCGCTGGGCAGGAAGTAGGGTAGAGGTCAGGGATGCATACCTAAACTGCAGCTTTCAGAGACAGAAGAGGCTCAGAGCCTCAATTAAGGGCCTGGCTCGACTGAGCCAGAAAAACGTGGAAAACGTGTGCTTCGCGTTATTTAAAAGTGCACCATGTAAATGCATTGGAAACGTGGGCCCTAAAGCGGAATTAGTACTTTATACATGAAGAGCTCACTAACTGACATGCTAACATTAGACGGAAATGCATTTGCATTATCATGGCGGACACGGGAAGGAGGTTACATGACATACATGGGGCACGGGTGCATGGATAGGGTGCGAGTGGGGGTCACACTGACTACCTAAAAATTTCTATTTCCTCATTCCCTCCTTGGCCCCTACTGCGCCCTTCAGGATATATCTATTTTCATGAGACCATCTATTTGTTCGTATAACATCATTTGCTCATCTTTTTTCATTCGGGAACGTGAATGTGGATGAGGAATACAGGCTGTGGCGCACAAGCCGCAAATCGCTGGCCCACATTGCAGACAGAGACAACAACTGAATACTATAAGCAGTATTATTCCTAGGAATGACAGTATTTTCCATCCCCAGGCGGATATCACACTCCAGAGCCAACCGGACCAAGTCCAGGTGCCAGGATTCTCGTGCATCTGGTGAGCTATGTTATGAAGCCTTGTTATTGCTTTATATACTGATGGTGCGTTATTAGGAATAAACACACAACTACTAGATCCGATCACTCTACAAGCTCCGCCCCTATCGGCCAAGATTACGTCAAGTACAAGGCGGTTTTGAAGAACAACAAGTCTCATAGCAGACTGCTCTTCGGTCAGGTTACCTAAAGCGAAAGTAGTCTCATTCACTACTGCTTCAAGAGTTCGTGTTAACCTGCGTATTATTTTACTGTTTTGGACGGGACCTATGAACCAGAAGTATCCTTTAATATAATCCTTATACTGGTCCCATGCTGACTCAGAATAATCGATCACAGGAGGGAGGTCTCTCTTATGTATTACATGCACAAGATGGGTATCTCGATGATAATTGGATGGGGCTAGAAAAACAGGTGGTAATAGGAATGCAATGTAACACGTTCCACCCCAATCTAATGGCAGACGTACATAAGCTGTCTGACCACATATAAAATAAGAATGGCGGGAAGCTTTGAAAGTAGGCTGTCCTTTATCACTGAATTCAACCACAGTATTACAATCACTGTGTCCTAGGTGTACTGAACCATTCTTTCTGACGCATAATTCACCTTTCACTGGTAAAACTGTTATAAACGGCAAGTCCGAATTAGTCTTGGACTGAACGTTCAGAATCATGAGGTTAAGGCTAAAATTTCCTAATCCATACACTTCATTTTCTAGATCGGTTCCTGTCCTTTGGGGAAGACCGTCCTTGTCTGGGAAACATGCTTGATTCATAACTGTATTCAGGTTCCCCCATATCCAATTGCCTTGGGAAACTTTGGACTTACTGTCTAAGGAGGACATTAAAGTAAACCATGCTCTGCATGAAAACGGATAAGGAAAGAGGGGCAGAGCTCCCTTGTATTTCTGGTAAGGTGGGAGTCGGCCACATACCCAGCAATTCGTGACATTGCTGGTCTGGTGAGAATGGTGTAACATACGGATAAAAGTGTTGTTGCGCAGTGCTAGACGATAGGATAGTTCGTGAGGGGGCAGGTCACTGAAAGTGTGCTCTATAGTGTCATTGAAAGAAGGATGTACATGTGAACCAAGAGGAGGAAAGAAAACATGTAACGTCCAGCTTATACATATGATCGTAATACTCAGAAAAAACATAAAAATCAAAGTGATAATACATCGGCTGTGGAGGTTTTTACTGTGAATCCGTGTATATGTTTACTTTCATGTTCTTGGCTCGTATGCAGGCTTGGGTCAGAGCGATGAGCTCTGCTGCTTGAGCAGACAGTGTGTCAATACGATGTGTTTCTATGACTTCAGTTTCAGTGGTCACTGCATATGCGGCCACTAACTCTCCTGTACTTGTTCTCATACATGAACCATCCACATAAAGTGTCAGGTCTGGGTCGGGTAATGCAATGTCTGTCAAGTCTTGTCTTGGCTTTGTCACGGTATTAATGACGTCTACACAGTCATGTGGCGCAGGATCTGCTGTGATTGAGGGTAACAGTGTAGCAGGGTTTAGTATGTTGCAACGTCTGATCTCTATGTGTGGTTGGAACAGTGTCAGTTCATATCCTGTCAGTCGTGCTATGGTCAAGTGCTGAGTCTGTGTCCTGTTTAGGAGAACTTCCACGGAGTGTGGAACCTGTACTGTCAGGGGATGTCCTAACACTATGGAGTTGCTTTGTCTGATAGCTAGAGCTGTTGCTGCAACTGATTTTAGGCACGCAGGCAGAGCCTGGGCTACTGGATCCAATGTACTAGAAAAATAAGCACAAGGCTTGTGTTTTCCTGCTTGATCTTGTGTGAGAACAGATAATGCTGTGCCATCGCGTTCAGTGACAAAAAGTGTAAAAGGTTTGCTGTAACATGGTGTCGCTAAAACAGGTGCTTGACATAGAGCTTTCTTCAATTCATCAAAAGCTTGTGTATGTTCCTGAGTCCAAGGGAGGACAGTCGAAGTCGCTGCCTCCTGTGTTGTCAACTGTATGAGTGGTTTGGCTAGATATGCATACTGGGGAATCCATTGTCTGCAGTAAGAAGTGAGGCCAATGAAGGCCCGTACTTCCTTTTGTGTCTTGGGTTGTGGAAGATGTGCAATTAACTGGATGCAGTCAGGTGTCAACTGTCTACCCCTCTTGGACAGCAAGTGTCCAAGGTAAACCACTTGCTGGGCACAGAATTGTAGCTTCGAAGGGGACACTTTATGCCCCTTTTCGGCCAGAAAATACAAGACTGTCAGTGATGCACGTTCGCAATCTCGTTCAGTTCGTGCTGTGATCAATAGGTCATCAACATACTGGAGCAGGGCAGTGTCAGTAGGCATGTGAATACAGTCTAGTTGTCATTTCAGTGCTTGGCTGTAAATACTAGGGCTTTCTGTGAACCCTTGAGGAGCACGTGCAAATTTGAAGCTTCTGCCATCTAAACAGAATCCGAAAAGATACTGGCTTTCTGGATGAATGGGGACACTAAAGAAGGCGTTCTTGAGATCAATTACAGTGAAGAACGCAGCTTCAGAATCAATGGCAATCAATAGAGAAGAAATGTCTGGGACCACTGGGTACTGGGGTATTATGCATTTGTTTAATTCTCGAAGGTCAATCACCAGTCTGTAGACCGGTGGTGCATTAGGGTCAGTTCGTTTAAGAATCGGGATGATTGGAGAATTACACACATTGGAGTCAGTTTCTACAACCACTCCTTGAGCAATGAGTTTGTCAATAATTTTCAGTAAGGCAGCCACAGCCTCAGGTGGTAACTTGTATTGTCGGATTCGGGGCAGTACAACTCCTTGTTTAAGAGTAACACGATAAGGTGTAATATGCATACAACTTACATCAGTTGGACCTTGTGCCCATAAATGCTGTGGTACATTCTGCAATCTTGGATCAAAATCTCTTAACACATAATGTCCTTTAAAATCACGTAAAAACAATCTCACTCCTTCCGGAGAACAACAAATCACTGCTCCTAGCGCTTTCAATGTTTTTATACCAAGCAAGTTTTCAGGACATGATTTCGTAAGTAACAAGTCAGTAGTACGGGACAATGGACCAACTTCTAGGGAAACTGGCTTTGACACTTCGTTAACAATAGGCTTTCCTGAAAATCCCAGGGAAACATTCTGTGAGCCTGAGAGGGGTGCCCCTGGAACCTCGTCATGACTGATGGTAGTTCTGCTCGCCCCTGTGTCAATCAAAAATGTTCTGTCTTTCCCTAATACCTGACTATGTACATAGGGACCCTCTTGATCTACAGGAACCGCGATAAGGGGCAAGCCAACCTCCCTCTCTAGGCTGTTTCATGAATACTGTTGATCATCGGGGTAATCTGACTGAGCATACTGGTACATTTGTTGCGTGACATGTTGTGTGGCAGCGATGGGTTGGGGTTGGGGTACTGCTACTGTCTGTGGCATGTTCTGGGGAGGTTGCGTATTCTGCGGAATATTTTGTGGAACATATTCTTGTCTAGGTAGGCGCGGTCTTTCTTTCGTTTTACCGGTAGCGATATTGTGTCTTAGAACGGCACATTCGTTTATATAGTGACCTGGCTGTTTACAATAATTGCAGTTCCCTTTAACAGGAGCTGCAGGATGACTAGTCGGTGTCGTACCCCTCTTCTGACCATCAGCTGGGACAGACTGAGCAACTAGTACTTTCATTTTCGTGTCTTTCATACGTCTCTGTTCGTGTTCGTGTTCTTCTCTAATTCGGTTTTGATGGTACTGTAACATTTGTAACATTTGGAAAGGGGTATTAGCTTGCCATGTACTCTCAACTTTCAGTACTCTATTCTTAACCTGTGGTAAGGAATTCTCTACTAATTTGGTCACAAAAAGATGTGGATACGATTCACTACTTGTTTTCAGGCCGCTATTAATAATAAAACATTTCTCGAATCTGGAATAAAAATCACTAGTGTCTTCGTCTTGTTTCTGTTTGCAGGCTGAGATAGCATCCCAGTCTTCCTTTTTAGTTGTCAATAACCTCGGCAAGACCTGTACTAATAATTCTGGTAATGCTTTAGCTTTTTCCCCAAGACCAGTACCAGGGACTCGCGTATTCTCTTCGTTTTCTAATTCTGCCCAATCAATCTTTTTCTCTCCCACTTCCCATTCTTTTTCTTTAAGTTTTTCGTAAATGCCGGCTGGCAACAGTACCTTTAACATCTTAAGGATATCGGGATACGTATACTCCCCCATGCGGAGCATGTCTTTTAATTCACGGTGGAACCCTGCTGGATCTTTATCATGACAGGGCACTAATTTTTTCATTTCCAATAATTCCATTTTGGTCAAGGGTGTGTATACGAATACTCGTTCAAGCTCACCCCCTTCTGTCCGGACGGGATGAACTTCTCGTAAGGGATTCTGTCTGTCTATGTAAAATGTTTTCCTTACTGGGGGTGGAACAGGAACGAAATGTGGAGTCAGGAAAGTCCTGTATTTGTGTCGCTGTTCTAGAATGGCATTAATTAAATCGGTACCTAGGCCTCTCCATCTACCTAGGAGTAACTCTTCCAATATATTATATAAGGGACCTGGATCAGAATGCTGACTTTCGTACAGTGTAATGAGATGTTGGATCATGTACATACCAGCTAGTCGCTTTTCGTCTGGGGAAAGATTCAAAAATGTTTGCGCTACTATGTCATCTTTATATACGCTAGTATTGCCAGCCCATTGGACTGCTGACCGGGTTAGTTCCTGTTCATGCATGGTACTAAGTTCACTGTAACCTATTCGTTGTTTCAGTACCTTATCAGTGGCTTGGAATAGATGTTCAAGAGAGCATTGTTCTGGTATGGGAGGAAGAAAACGTTTCTTGCACTCTAGGCGTATGGGTTTGTCAAAGGGTCTGGCCCTACCTACGTACGCTATTCTACCTGCACTCCCAGTTTCTATATCATCGTCTTCTGAGACTTCATCATCTGCTTTCTCGGCTTCTCTCGCTGCTCTTTCCCTTTCGTGTATGTCTAGAATTTCTTTACTAATCTTTCTATACATGGATTCTATACAACCTTGTTTACTATGTTTACCATCAGCTATGTTGTCACTCCATTTTGTCAGGACTTTCATCTCTTCTTTGATTTTACCTGGCTGATCTTGTTCCCTAATCAAACAATTTATCAAAAACTGTAAGATCATATTTTGAGTCTCCACCTTCCTGTGTGCCATGGCCTCGTGAATACTTTCTGTTCTCTCCCCTGTTCTAATAAAGTGATATATGTTGTCTAGATGTTCCCTCATGTCTGGTAAAATAGTCAAATAGTTTGTAACACGTCGTAGACGTATTGAATATAGTATCATCTGGTCTTCGCCTGGTACTGGATCATATCTGCAATCTGTAAGGTACTGTTTAAGGGCTGCGTATGTAGTTACTTTTGGTGTGCGTTGTAATGCTGCTTCTCTGAGTGTGGTTCGTTTTATTTGAGGCGGGGTGATAGGGATACCTCCTACTGCTCCTCCTGAAGTGAGATCGTCAACTATTACTGGCTGTGCTGTCGCTGGTGGTAGTGTAGCTGGTAAAGTAGGTGTAGGTAATGTAGGTTGGTCCTGAGTTACAGGTGGATTAAAAGGATTGCCAGGACCAGTGGCAGGAGAGACAGTGGGGGGGATCGTGTCATTAACAGGGTTGTGAGGATGAATATTTGGAGGAGGATTTGTGTTTGCATATTCTGGGACAGTGTCATCTAAGTAAGAAGAAAGGAAAATTTCCGCTGCGGTCTGTTTATGGCGGAGTTTAGTTGGAACCAGTGGTGGCGGTAGATTACTGGGTACTTCCGGGGTGGCCTTAGGTAGGCCCTCGGCAAGAAGGGGGTACATGCCTTTCATAAGGGCATTTCTTTGTCGGCCTAATTGTTCTGCTCTAACTCGTTCACCTTCTTCTAGTAGTTCTTTTTCTTGGGCTTTTTCTGATGATTCTCTACTTTTCTCTGCTTTCCTAATTTCTTTCTCTGTTCTTCTATGCGCTTCTTTACGCCACAATTCTATGGCATCTTTCTGAGATTGTCTGGCTTTCTTTTTCCACAATGCTTCTTCTACTCTCATGATGCACTCAGCATCCCATGTCCCTGAGACAGGCCATCTATATTTCTCTTCCAGATCTTTGGTATAGTCAACCCATAAGTCTAAGTACGGTATGGCATCTAAGCCATGTTTGTGGTACATAAAATGTCCGGGAGTGTCCCTAGGCGGGACGGGAACTGCTTCCTCGAGTATCCCTTTCCTGGTTCCTATCTGACGTAATTTCGAAAACAGTGGCATATTTGAACTTACTTGAGCATGAACACAATAAACACAGTAATGAATAGCAAACAATCATTCATACCACGACATTAAACACATTAAAACATTTCAGACTGATACTACCTGGTAAATAGAAAAACATAAATTCTGAAAATCTCGAGAAACAACACTAGAATACTGAATCACTGGATGCACTGCTAAAACAGTACAGACATACCGGTCCCATAAAGAGACACGTCATACCGTATCCACCTAAGTGAACACGTCTGGACCGGGTCTGTGTACCCAGACCCGTCTTGACCGGGCACAAATTAATGAACCTGTCTAGATGCGTTCCCAACAACGGTACTCACCGGGAAGCAAAACTGAAGGCCTCGGAAACTCGACACTGGACTGGACTGGACTGCTACGGCGTCTGGCTGCTACTACGCATGCGCTTCGGAACAGGTGGGCCTCCGGATACCTCGGACCTTGCTCTCTCGCCTTGGGCTCTGGTCGGGACTCTCCGCATTCCTCACCGCCTCGTCTGGATGCCGGACCGCAGTCTCCGTCTCCTCCGTGGGCCTGAGGGAGTTAGCAGGAAAACCCGCAGGTGTGCACAGAAAGGGGTCCGTCACGGCTGTAGAAGGGGTCAGGGGCCTGCGTTACATCGCCGGCGCGTGGGGAAGGGAGGGGTCCCTATTCGGGCGCCAGATTATGTGAAATTACCGGGACTATTTTTCTATACATTAAATAACAATAAGGATAGCTCAATAAATGAGAGGCAGAGTCCGTGGTATCTGAGTCATACGGGCTTTAATTAAGTGGCTCGAAACACTGGACATCGGGTTCCATCACCACTAAGGTTCAGGAAGGGATATTCAACATTTTATTAACATCACACATTATATATAGTAAAACAGTATAATTGATATGAATACAGTAGGCGTAACAAGTGAAAAGAGAAGAGATAAGAACACATGGGCGTAAAAGAGGGTGTGTACAGGGGCGTACACGGAGGTGTGTACTGGAAACGTCACAGAAGTGTCATAGGTGGGTGGATGCATAGAGACATTCTGCAGGGTCAGCAGAAACCTTTACCCTGGGTGCGTGCGCAACTGAGCATGACATGGTATAGACGTGCAACTGGGGAGAGCTGGGGGCTTGACTTTAGCACTAGTAGAGGAGTCTGGTGTCTGGGATGTCAGAACGACCTGCACCTATAGCATATCTGGTATCTTATGTTTGGAGGATGTGTTGTCTGAAGTAAAAGGTCTCCCGGGCAGAGGCCGTTCAATACTGAATGCTAGTGGGTGCATACGTGTCTTGGTGCAATGCGCGGGGGCCATGGGCCTACCATGGTAACGGGTTTGGTAAATCACTTGCAAGGAGACAGGAAAGCCGGGCCCTTTGCTCTGCAGCCGGGAACATGTTTACCTATTTCACTAGACTGGAATGTGTTTTTGCGGAGGCTGAGCAGATAACTGTAGGCAAAATACCGTCTTGGCAGGAAGGCCAGGCCGAGCCGGGCACCACTTCGCTGGGCAGGAAGTAAGGTAGAGGTCAGGGATGCATACCTAAACTGCAGCTTTCAGAGACAGAAGAGGCTCAGAGCCTCAATTAAGGGCCTGGCTCGACTGAGCCAGAAAAACGTGGAAAACGTGTACTTCGCGTTATTTAAAAGTGCACCATGTAAATGCATTGGAAACGTGGGCCCTAATGCGGAATTGGTACTTTATACATGAAGGGCTCACTAACTGACATGCTAACATTAGACGGAAATGCATTTGCATTATCATGGCGGACACGGGAAGGAGGTTACATGACATACATGGGGCACGGGTGCATGGATAGGGTGCGAGTGGGGGGTCACACTGACTACCTAAAAGTTTCTATTTCCTCAGTTAACCCAAGCACTATTGTTTTTTGGTTTAGTGAAAAAGTATAACTTGGAGATTACCGGTACTTCAGCACAACAAGACTTTGAAAGTAGCCCTACTAGACAATGCAGTAGAAGTGGCAATAATTTGCCAGACTCCCAGAAAGCACTGCAACTAAAGAATACATACAACAAGTTGAGACACCAGATAAACATGTAAATCCTCCTGACAGGGTTTGTGATGTACAATTTCAAATTGAGATTGCACAAAATAAATGTCATATTCTGGTCCCATTTACTGAATGCTTATGATATAACCTCCATTTTTCATAAGTGTTGTAGCTTGAGGGGAGGAGGTAATAATCCACTAAGAACACTCTTCTTGTTCTGGTGTTAAAATGTGACAATTCATGTAGAATAGTTTTAAGTTATAGAAATTTAAATGTACATATACACCCAATTGCAGTGCAAAATATTCTTAGCTCCAGAGTAATGGAGAATTGGATGCGATTGAGAGGCTGTTTAAAGTCTCTTCATAGGATCCATAAAAAAAAAAAAAGAATAAGATCTCTTTTCCCTAATGGCTTACGGATGGGCTGAGCACCTATGGGAGGACAGGCATACCAGATGTGGACCCAGTGATAAAGAATGCCACACCAGTGTGATTGGGTGAGGGTCCTTTTTAAACATCAAGCTATTGCCTGGTGAGATCTGTTTTTGAGTCTTTCTCCATTTGAGACTTTCAGCAATCAATTTAGGCAGCCCGCGAATATAAAACAAAATTGGTTATATCTAATGTAACTTAAGCAACAATATAGTGCCTGAATTCCAGTGTCAAACTGTTTTCTTCATTCAGCACTTTTCAATACACCTGTTCAAAATTGCCTCAGAGATATTTGCAGAAAGAATGATAGGGATCTTAAAAGAAGATGCAGCCATGCTACCATACATTGCTGACATTTATATTATGGATGGCGACTAGCTTAACAACTAGATATGTTGGAAAGAACAGTGACATTCACAGCCTTATCTGGTTGTAAAATAAAGTTAAAAACAATCTAAAATTGCCAATCTTAATGTTATTTTTCTTGACTATGAATTATTCATCGAGGGTAAAGGACTGGAACCTGACCTCCAGCAGAAGAGTGCTACTTTACAACTTCCAAATACTTTGTGAAATGTACAACCTCTGATGGGGTTTCTTAACCTTCGGAGGGTTTACTTGCCCCATTATGTTCAGCATGTTAAACCAATGTATGAATAACAGCTCTTTTGTTTTCGAAGACAAATTAGATGTAGACAAACTTAGCAATCTTGCATGGACTGCAAACGACATGCTAGAGACAAAATATTTACAGACATAGGACAATAAGCCAACCCTAGTCATTAGTTTTGTTCCTAGCATGTCAGGTTTTGTATATGTAGTTTACAGTGAAGATCAAACTATCCGTATAGCATACAAATTACAGTTTTCATTTTGCATTGCAGTTCCATCACCAGCTCCCCTCAATGCCTCTGTGCCTTTCTGATTCCCTGCAGGGCCATTGACACAGGAAGAGGGTATTTGCCTGTACTCTGTCCCACTAGAGAGCCTTAATTTTTGTATTGGGTAGCTGTTGTGCCTCCCTCTTTTACTGCATTCTCCCCGTCATTCCTGTCAATTTTCTTGCACTTCCCAGCGCTCCTTCCACCCACAGGACCCACTTAATGGAGGCCTCAGCATGACTCAATTGAGCAGGGTCTGCACAAGCTCTCCTAAACACCTCTGTGCCTTGCTTTTTCCCTCCCAGGGACATTGACACAGGAACAGAGCCTTTGCCTGTGCTCCGTCCTGCTAGAGAATAGTCTTTATTTGTATTAGGTAGCTGTTTGTCTCCCTGCACTGCATTTACCCTACCATTCCTACCATTATTTCTGCTTTTCCTGACTTACAGCGATCCTCCTACCACCAGGACCTACTAAATGGAGATCGAAGGTGCGCCAAAGGCAAGCTTGCCTGCATCCGTCCGTGTCTGGACCATGCCCAGCATCAGAAACCTGGCCCTCCCTTCACCCACCGTTATATCCAGATGAGCTTCGGACCCTTAACCCCAGGAGGGACATCAACTGCTGCATCTTCTCACCCATAACCACTAAAGAACCCTTTGCCTGCCAGCACTGCCGCTTTACCTGCGATGTGAAGACCTCTGCAGCACCTACCCAGCTGACACCCATAAAGACACCAACACTCCACTGCAGCAGGCTCAACTTCCAATCCCTCAGGAAGCATGCAACAGATAACTGGGACACCAATAACTACCCCGACATGATGCTCATCACAGAAACTTTGGCTAACCCCCTCATTGGCGCCCAACATCGTCAAAGGAATGCCACCCTGCTACAAGATGCTTCACCGTGACGGCCCCAGCAGGGACAGCGGAGGCATTGCCATTATCCAAAAGGTGACACTCCACTACATCACCTCAGATGACACCAATCATGGAACACCTCAACTTTCAGATCAGATTAGAGGCTAAAACTACCATTAGAGGAACTCTCACCTGCAGATCCCCTGGGTCCGTCCAAGCTTCTGCCATGCCATCCATGATTTCATCACCATCCTCAACTTAGAACTCTAATTACTACATCTTCCTGAGTGACCTTCACTTCCACCTTGAAGACCCCAATGACAAAAACTCTGCTGTCCTCCTGGAGAACATGAGCAACATCAGCCTCACTGAGCTAATCACTACCCCCATGCACATCACAGGTCACACACTGGATTCCATCTTCTCATTCTTCCCATGTGACTGAGCTGACCTGGACAGACCACCCTACTTCACCCTCACCGGCTTACCAGAAGCCCCAACCAGACTTCCCACCCAGCCCCGCAAAACTGAACAGAGTCACTGAACTCCTCGGGATCTCTACCCTCGAAGAAACCAGGCTCAAACCACTCCGACAAACTCGAGCTCAACGTCCAAAACATCTCTAATTGGATTTCCACCAAAGCTGACACCATCACCCTCACCACAGTGCCAACCATGCCAAAGAACTCTTCAACATCATAAGAGAGTTCTCATGCCCAGCCACCACCGAAAAAATGATCCACCCATCCAAGATACTTTGCGCCACCGTAGCATACTACTTCCAACAGAAATTCACAGACAGCAACTTCGACCCCAACCCACCAACCTGAACCACCCTGTGAACAAACCGACATCCTCCACATCCACTGGCTCATCGACTTGAAACAACTCTTGATCCAAGACACCACCATCATGAACTCAAACTACTCTGGTGCACCCAGGGTCCCTTGCATGAACCACATCTACAGCCTAGGAAGAAAATAAATTAGCAGCAACCTCACAACAATCCTCAACATCTCCATCTCTTCAGCCACTTTTCCTAATGCTTGAAGGCATTCGGAGTTCAAGCCTCTCTTAAAAAAAACGTTGCCGATCCCAGCAAAATCAAGTTAATGCCCCATGTTGCTACTCTCTTTTCCCACAAAGTTCCTGGAGAAAGCCATCAACTGCCAGCTCACAGAATACGTCAAAGAAAACAACCTTCTGCACACCTCTCAATTGGGCTTCTGGTCCGACCACAGCACTGAGACCACCCTGATCGCAGCAACAGACAACATCATATGCCTCCTCAACCAAGGTGACTCAGCTACCCTCATCCTCCTCGACCTCTTGTCAGCCTTCAACGCCATCTCCCGCCATACCCTCCTCACCAGGCTCTACCATATTGGTATCCAAGGCAACGCTCTCAACTTGATTGCATCTTTCCACTCTGGTCGAACTCAGAGGATCCATCTACCTCCCTTCCACTCCAAACCCAAAAACATCATCTGACATTCCACCAACCAACTAGGGAGCTTCACTCTGCCACCCTTGCCTTAGCACACATCCCCGCATCCATTGGAGGAGCTTTGGAGGTTGTGCCTTCTCCTACCTTTATGATAAGTTCTGGTAGAACCTCCCCCTCCACTTGCTAACTCAACAAGTTTTACAGTTTACACAAAATATGAAATAAACTTTAAATATTTCACCCATACATGAGTATAAGAGTGTGTTCTACCAGGAAGACTCTACATAGCCTGTGGGTGGCAATAAACAGAAATACGTTGTGGCTTGTATTGCAGTGCAGAGAGTTTTTAAAGATGACAACTTCAAGGTGCTACATAAGCACACTTAAGTCTTAGATGACTCCACTACACACCTTGGAGAAATATATAGAATGCTACTTGTCCTTTAGAAGTCTGACCCTTCAGTTCCCACAATCATTGTGTCAGATTCAGCATTCTGTGTACAGGCTTACTCTGGATTTACTGAATTGGTTCATAAAGAAAATTTGGAGATTGAAAGAGGAAATCGATAAAAAGTAAACAACTTTGGAAAAGGGTAGCTGTTCTACAGAACAAGCTTTCTTTTGTTAATTTAGAACAAAATCAACTATAACTAAATTAATTCACACGAAACAGAAATGTGCAGAAGGCTTGGCTGCAAATACAGTGGTGCAAACCTTTAGGGTTATTGCTACAACCTGATCTCAAACCACTATGGGTGCAGACACTTTAGTGGCAATACATGCAACATTGAAAGGGGAAAAGCCTCCTGAAGATTTCTCTCACAAAATGTTTACACTCCTACTAATGATAACATTCTTGTGGCTTTCATACCTGGGATTGGGGATAGACATATTTCTATGAGCAAGCTAGATAAGACTTAGCTTAGTGAAGTCAGTGATAGCTCATTCTAGCATCAGTGCTGCTATATCAATGGTACAGTAAATATACTGGTGGCCATATTTACCAAATCATGCAAAAACATAGATACAGAAATGTAAGATTTGTCAACAAATAAACTGTTCATTGATGTAAGATCATCACCTACTCCCCTTACTATCTCTGACAAACTGCTTGGGATAATTGTCCTCTACCATATTAGTCCAATACCAAGAGTCAATAAATATAAGTATAAATTGGCAATGGTTGATTCCAGCTTTAGATTATTTTGGGTTTGACTGCAAAAGACTACCACTGCTTAGGTTGTCATAAAAGACATGCTGTGCTTATTCGTAGTGGGGGCAGTTCATAATTTGCATTCAAACAATGATTCTGCAATCTCCGCTAAGGTGTTTATGGATGCTGCGTGTGCTCTGGGAGTACAACTGCTATATTAACACCTGTTCCATCAGTTTTGCCGAGTGAGCCAACCATACACTTAAATACGCCTTGACCATTAGGGAAACAGATACAGATTTGTTATGGATACTTCTCCTTTATGGGGTCCAGAGAGCATTAATTACCTTGCATAAAGAAGTATTAGGTGTCAACACCAGATATGAGTTAGCCTGTGTGTGTGCGTGTTTGATCTTGATTTCCATGGTAAAGGGGCAGAGTCAAAAGGCAAATCAACTGATCCTCTTTCTTAGTTGAATTTGTTGTTCCGGAAGTTAGAACTAATTTATCAAATGTGAAGGACTCTCTCACCCCCAAAGAAATAGCTAATAATGTTGCTGATTGGTGGCTCTCCAAGTTGGGTAGCTAGTTCAGGAAAAGATCTTTGACAAGCAAGTCTTTGGACAGTGTACAGCCACCTGTTACAGTTCTTGGGGTAGAAGGCACTCAAAAAGTAATCTAGCCATCCCTTCCTGATGCAAAGAAAAACAGGAAATGGTCAATTTATCACATCAAAAAGCATTGTGTGGCTGATTCTACTCAGCAGAACTACATCAACACCAAACTGCCTCTTGAGAAGATCAATGCACCCTCTCCCTACTCTGGAGGAAGTACTCAATGACTACAGCCACATTGAAATCATAATTATAAACTTCTGAGATTGATAAGCCTGTTTTATCTCCAGTTTTACATCAAGTTCCAAATACATCAAAAGATTAACCAAATGATACAATACTAGTGCCATCTTCAACAAGCAAACCTGAAGTTACAATAGCAACAATTTCAACTTCTGCGACTGGAGTTTGCTATGAAACAGTAACAGAATCCACACCAATTGAAATGATGCAGCTGCTGGAAATTGTGCAGTAAAACAATTACTCTGATTCAGGTTTTGAAACTAAAATCCTATTCATTCTAATGTAGATTTTAATGTTGATAACAATTTTGCGTAGCAACAAAAGAGAGAGTGAGGGATTCTTCACCGTAGTGAGCGGAAGGTACTCCTTGTCCCCAGGACTGAGTTATGGTATAAACAAGAGGAGTATCACCAAAAAAGAACCTAGGGAGGTTCTGAATGGGATGTCAAAAAAGGAAGCAAAAGGGTATTGATCTTTTGTTTAGAAACCCCTCCCTCACCAACCTGGTTGGTGATATGCGTCATCATCGGGGTCCACCCAGATAGCCGAGTGCCACCCGGGTGTGCTGCAACACCTGACTACAGTGGAGCTGTTTTTTGGGCTTACATTTTTAGAACTGTAAATAGCTTCTTCATGCAGTTACCAGTTTTGGCGATACATTTGGCATAATGATATTTTTGTCAAAACAGTGGCCTCCCTGTTTTGATTCTTGATCTCCTTAATTATACCTTTGGAACTCACAGTCCCACTCTTGTCCTATTTTCTTGTAGCTGCCCTGAGTTTGATTTAAATGTGGCAGAGTACATTTGCAACCCATCATCATCATATGTCCTTTATTTTGGTTTCATGGAACCATAAATGGTACAAAGTAAAACAGTTAATAAAAGATACAATAAAAAAATGCAAATTAATTTTCAAGGAATAACATTGTTCATAAAAAGCAGGTTTAGCGATTGCAGTCCACAAATCCAAATCTCATCATATTTCCAGAACCATAATATAGTAAATGTTCTTAAAAGGAGAGCATCATTGTGCTAAAAAAGACTTTCACAAAGTCAAGTTAAATCCTTCCAAAAAATTAAAAATTAAACATCAATAGAAACAGATTTGAGAGCTATCACAAATACATTAGGCTCACATGGAGACCAAAGTGCAAAAGATAGTCATTACTGTTTTGAAAGTGCCTTCATACATTTGCAGCCCATTTCTGTGATGGTCTAGGCTTGACCTTAGCTGAAATGGATATGAGCGAAGTCACCTTTCCCTTGATAGAAAAAAGAAGGACTTAAAATGCCATGCAAATTCTTCCATTGTGCATGGGTATGGTGCATGAATCAGCTGCTGTAATAGTTTTTTAGTGCTGTGCCCCCTAAATTTACTGTTATCTCTTTTGTAAAAAAAAGAGTGGTCAGATAATTAATGTCTCAGATACTGACTTTCTAGATCAATGATATAAAACATAAGTGTGTGAGGAGACCAACTTACCTCTAGTACTGTGATGTGACTGACCTCAACTGTAGCCATGTAGAGTACAAGATCTAATATAAGGAGTGCTTTGCTTATGCTTTGTAAGATTTCTCATTGCTTATGAGACAGTGCCACCAGTTGACCAAACAAAGTTCTCTTTATGGTCTTCCTTTCCTTTGGTCCAGATATTTAAGTTGCCATGTAATTTCATGGCTGTGTACAATAAAAGAACTAAAGAGATCGCAACTGAATCAGAAGCAACCGCTGAATCTGCCTAGGTAGAATCCCAATATGCACAAATCAAGGACATCCAGTGGAAACTGGAAGACTTTGAAAACAGGCAGAGGAAAAACAATAAGGGTCCTGGAGATTTCAGAGGGGGTAGAAGGGTCCGATATCAGGCGCTATATTATTGATCTATTCAAGACTGCCTTTCCTGAGCTGTCAGAGTGGAATTGGTCCTCTGAAATTCAAAGGGCACATTGTACCCCATTTAAAATCAGTGCTTCAAAGGCAGGGTATAAACCACTGGAAGCTTTGATATTTCTGGGGAACTTTCTTTTATGTCAGGCAATTGCAGAGAAAGCGAGACCGGAGGCAAGGAGAGCAAGAGGGGAGGTCTCTTTTTTGTCCGACCTGATTATTGTCATGCAACAATCGAGCTGCGATGGAGGTTGAGACTCTTAATTAAACCATTTCAGGAGAAAAATGCCCAGGCATATCTGATTAATCCAGCACAGTTTAAAGTGATTCACAATGGCCAGACAAAGTATTTCTCCTCTGAAATTAAAGCCAAAGAACATCTGGACATTGTGGGAATTCATAAAGAGTAATTATGTTGGATTTTTAATGGTTATTGCTAAGCTCCAATCATCTTTGTAGGCATCCCTTCTAAATGCAATTGGTTTTATACCCGTTTAATGCCTGGGGAATTTTGTTTGAAAAGGAACAGCGGTGGGTATACCGTTTGGCAACCCACCTAAGAGGCCTTAATGATAACATCCCATGGGGCACAGTGATGCATCGCTGATCTGCTATTTCAACTCTGTCCTGTATCACAACTCTGTTACTAATGGGTATGCCTCAATCCAGAAAAGAGAATAAGAAAAAAGTCCACAGCTGGTGGCAATGCCTTTTGAGTAAATGAGCTCTGAATAGGGGGTATAACAATACACTGCTGAAACGTCATTTAGAGCCCTCTACTTAAATATCGAGAGCATCACATTGTTGCACAATGTGTTTCCATGGGGGCACAATCGAAATGATAACAGCTGGTTCGGCGTAATTTCTAAAATAATTTTGGATGGGTCTATTAAGTTCTGATTCCCATACAACACACGCTTTGTTTTATCATTCCTGCGTGCACTTTGACTGGGTTTTTTGTGCCTACTGAGGGACTCGATAAAGTTATTTTTGAAACCAGATAAAGACTGTCCCTTTAAATCTCCAACCCCGGCCACAAGTGCTCTACTAAGAGCGAAGCATGGTGATTCGCCACCTAACACCATGTGACCGGAGCGATCGCATATTGCCGTTTCAACTTTCGGCATTGGCTAACATTCGGGCAGTGGTTGTGAACCCTTTAGGTCACACGCGGGGAGCCATCGGAGCGCTGGTAAGTACGGGATGCCGCCGTTATAGATAAACGCCGACAATTGAGTTTGCCTGTCTTAATACACTTAGTAAGGGAACTGTTGGCGATCGTATTTTGAGACGGCATGTCTGTTTTCTTTCAGTTCCCTCCGATGTGAAGTAACCCCCACCACTTGTGCCCATGACGTGAGGCGGATTGTAGTTTCACGTAATTACAAATACTCCTTTCCTTTGTTTTGCTAGCGCTAATGTGTCCACATTGTTGGGTGTTTTGACTCCATTCAGTACAGTGAGTGTACAGCTGCATAGTTATCCTTTTGCACTGGGCTATAAAAGTTGTGTTTGTTCATTTTCTAATAAAACTTGTTTTGGCAATTTAGCTCATAAATACGCCGCTTTGTCTAAGGTTTCCTGGACTTACTTGGGGTGGTAAACGATAGCTTAATGGGCTCAAAATACCTCCAAATAAACTGATTTATTCTGATTTGCACCCTCTGGGGTCAGAATATGTCTGCCTGCTCAGAAATACCCAATAAAAGAGTTATATTCTGTATAGGGGCTTGGCAAAGTGGAGTGCATGTGGTTTTATTGATAGGAGAAGGGATGATGTTTACACATGACGTTAATGGAAGTGTGTATATGTGTTCTTCTCTCTTTCTTTTTTCCACAGATCCCTATCACCTGGGAATTCCAGGTCTAACCGGTATTAAGAACCGTGAGTTAAGTAACACTTAAGACAACGCTGAGGTCAGGGTGCGCCTTAGAGAGTGCATACCGCCCAGTGTCTAGTTTGTTTTTTGGTCCTGATGAAAGCTCGGCCGACTTGGCCTTCAAGAGCAGAAACATGTCGACCTATTGATTTGGACAATTCGACTCAAATTTAAGGTCCACATTGTCCTTCTCATCTTATCTTTTACATTTAGATGCTCACACTGATCTTCATTAAGGTTTGGTTTGGATCAGTGTCCGCACCTTTTTAACTTTATCACGTTCACCTTTTTTCACTGGTTTTTATTCAATCCAGCTCCACTGCACTGCAGGTGTCGCAGCACACCAGACAGGTCTTTTACCTGTCCGGTGAAAACTAGCCAATGATGAAGCATGTCACCCAATAGTTGGGTGAGTGAGGGTAATATATAAAAAATTATTATTTCTTCCACAATTCACTTCACTTTAAATCCTTTTTTCAATTTATTTAGTCACTCCTCTGTTGTTAGTTATATTTAGAATGGGGTATAGGAGTGTCCTTTGAGCCCTTACTCTCTTGTTGTTGTTATATATTGAACTTTCTTTTATATCAGGCAATTGCAGAAAAAGCGAGACCGGAGGCAAGGAGAGCAAGAGGGGAGGTCTCTTTTTTGTCCGACCTGATTATTGTCATGCAACAGTCGAGCTGCGATGGAGGTTGAGACTCTTAATTAAACCATTTCAGGAGAAAAATGCCCAGGCATATCCGATTAATCCAGCACAGCTTAAAGTTATTCACAATGGCCGCCAGACAAAGTATTTCTCCTCCAAAATTAAAGCTAAAGAACATCTGGACATTGTGGGAATTCATAAAGAGTAATTATGTTGGATTTGTAATGGTTATTGCTAAGCTCCAATCATCTTGTAGGCATCCCCTCTAAATTCAATTGATTTTATACCCGTTTAATGCCTGGGGAAATTTAGCTGCCAGCAGATTATTGTATGGGTGTACTGTTTTTGATTAATGTATTAGTTAGTAAGGTGTGGGGTCCGTCGCATTCTGAATTCTTTATAGTTTGTATTCTTTTAGGCTTATGAGAGTGTTCAGACCATCATGCTGTATTCATCACATGCACAGACTTAGGTCTGAGTGCTTCACAAGGGTTCTGGGTGTAGGGTGGGGGGAAGGGGCGGTTGGGTGGGGGTGAGGGGTTGGGTGTGGGTTGGAGGCAGGGGGTAGAAGAGAGAAGGGGGAAACATGAAAAAGGAGATATCCTGGTGCTCTATAGTCTAGGAATGTTTGTTGGTAAGGCCCGGTCAAGGTTCAGCCGAGTATCGGATTTAATTGATTCAATTGATTCAAAGGATGGATTATGGTAATTTAAAACAACAGTATGGTTAACAATAAAATCTGTACAATTAATATTGGGGGGTTGAATGACTTGAGGAGGAGGCAAAGGTTAGCCTATTTTGCTAACTTAAATGGTATTGATGTACTATGTCTCCAGGAGACCCATCTACTCTGGGCAAAGAGGCATTTGATGAATATAAGAGGCTTCAAGAGGCTGGCTTGCTCCTCGCAAACCTCCTCAGTTAGGGGTGTTGCAATTTTAGCAGGATCATCTTTGGGGGAAGCCAAGCGGTTTAAAGCCGATTGCTTGGGGAGAAGGGCGGTAGCTGAGCTATCTATGGGATGCACATTGTGTGTGATCTAAGGGTCTAACCAGGATGACCCTGAGGTGTTCGATGTCTTGGAAGGAGATCTAGCCAGCTGGCCCACCCCAATTATAGTGTGCGGTGACTTAAATGTATCTGCCGATCTGCAAGTCTCCATATGTAGGGCGAAAGCATGGAGTATTTCGGGCACTTAGTTCTCTTATGAGATCACATGGGCTGGTTGATGTCTGGGGGGAAAAGGAGCTCAATAACCCAGGTTTTACTTATTTTTCAAATCCCTTTCAGAAATATTAGACTACTTTTTAATTTCCTCATCAGAACTTAAAAAGACCAGCATTAGGAAACTCCCGAATGTAATATCGGATCATAATCCATTGTGCTCTGAGCTGGATACGGCAGTTAGGAAAAAGTCTAGATTGACATTTGAAAGAAAGTTGTTAGCCGATAACAGATATGTAGAACATTTTAGGAAATGGACTGGGGAGTATTTTAATGCAAACCATTATAGTGCATCCAGGAACGGCCTATGGGATGCATTCAAAACCGCCCTGAGAGGGGAGACAATTAGCTTTTCCACAAGGATCAGGAAAGAGGATAGAGCAGAGGGTGAGAGACTTACAGGGCAGAGAGCTGAAGCAGAAGAACAGCATGCTAGAGATATTGGATGAGGAAAGGAAGGTGTGGAGAGCCAGCAAAAGCTGATGACTATAAAAGCAGAAATTCAGAAATTGGTAACCCAGAAAGCAATCAGTGATTATCAAGCTTCTAGGGCAAAGCTCTATGAAACGGGGGAGCAGGCAGGCAGAGCGTTGGCATTACAGATAAGGCAAGATAAGGTTAAGAATGCAATTGCCAGTATACAGGGGGTGGTAAGGATTATACTGAACCTAAAAATATTTGTCGGGTGTTCAAAAATGTATATCTGAACCTAAAGATATTTGTCCGGTGTTCAAAAATTTCTATCAGAGTTTATATAACGAGGAGGGCGACACTAGTATATTCAGTGGTGACTTCGGTGACGGAGGCCCTATGTTAGATGAGCTAGGTAGAGAAGAGTTAGATAAAGGCCTGACAGTTAGTGAGATCAGTGCTGCATTACAGGAGCTAGCCAAGGGTAAAGCCGGAGGTCCTGACGGAATTCCTCTGGAGGTCTGCAAAAGTATTGAAAAAGAGATTGCCCCACTGTTGTTGGAGCTCTTCAACTGGATATTGTGTCCAGGTATAATACCAGATTCCTGGAAAGAAACCAGCATAATTGTGCTTCATAAAAAGTGGAAAGCAAAGGAGAGCCCCGGGTCATACCGCCGGATATCACTTATCAACACGGATACAAAGTTGTACTCAAAGATCTCGGCTAAGAGATTGGGGGGGTCATTGGCGGTCTGGTCTTTCCGTGCAGCATGGATTTGTTCCGGGCACGGCACGACTGACCACATTAGGCGTGCTATTTCGCTGTTTGACGCCCAGGCTGCCCCGGGAGGGATGGCCATGATCCTCCTCAATGCGCAAAAAGCCTTTGACCGCGTGGCATGGAAATATATATGGGGTATACTGGCAGGCAGAGGCTTTGGCCCCAAAGTTATGAGAGCTCTTATGGCAATGTATCAGGATCCCGTTGCTCGAGTCCAAGTAATGGGGGAATGCTCCGATAAGAACCTAATTAAGAGGGGGACTTGTCAAGGGTGCCCCTGCTCGTCGATTCTTTTTTCATTGTATATCGATCCCCTGATTCAGAGGATTCTCGGATGTGCACAGATTAGACCAGTTGTGCTCAATGGCTTTGAAAATAAACTGTTGGCATACGCGGATGATCTGGCGGTAATAACACCTGACCCTGAGCAGATGATGCCAATTCTGGCCCAAATAGCGAAAGAGTACGGCAGCCGCTCCGGGTATCTATTAATGAGGGTAAAACCCTGATTATTTGTACTAAAGACATCATTAAGGCAGATATAAGATACGTGGATTTGGCAGTATATCTTGGGGTGAGAGTGAATGCTTCAGTAGATAGGATCATCGCAGATAATTATATCCCACTTGTGAAGAGCATAGAGGCAGAATTGAAAAGAATTGATGTGCTGCATCTGTCCATGATAGGCATGGTGAATGTTTTAAAAATTACGATGTTCCCCAAGGTTTTGTACGTATTTCGTGCAATACCACTTCTTTTAGATGAGGGGGTGATTACAAATTTAGAATCAATATTCATCAGGTTTATTTGGCAGTATGGTAAAGTCAGGCGCTCAATAAAGTATAATTCACTTCCCTGGGAAAGGGGAGGGCTGGCAATGCCGAATCTTAGGATCTATCATTGGACATGCCTGCTGACTCAAAGGGCCATACTCTTTCAACCTGTTACTAACACGGTTAATTTATCTGGTGGTAACCTGTGTCCACCCTCCATATATGAGCTGTTATTGGGGAGTAAGGCTGTGGGACTTCTGTTGCAGGAAGCTGAGCGCTGGTACTACAGGATGATGCGGTATAAGGTTCTGGAAGGGGCTTGGGGGGTTTGGAAATTGGTGAAAAATATTCTGGATATCCCAAAAATTAACCCCTACCTCCCTTTATGGAATTCTAGCCGTTTTCCTCAGCTTAGTATTGATAGGAATAGTCGGATTTGGGAGGAGCTGGGAGTTATGACTTTAGGGGACGTTATGGAAGGGGATTCCATCTTGGGGTTTGAAGCTATCCAGCTGAAGTATGGTATTCCCTCTAATCAATGGTTTAAATATGGTCAGATTTCTCAAACGCTGTTGGCCATTAGACCCCGTATCTCCCTGGGAACTGGCAATACTATGATGGAATACCTACTAAGAGGGGGGTAAAATGATCAAATTAGTATATAACTGTTTGCTGTTAGGCACCCAGGATGATCTGGAGAAAACAGAGACTTCCTGGCAAGCGAAATTAGGGGATCCAGATGTCGACCTTGACAAAGCCCTACTTTTAAATAAGAAAATATTTTTCTCCTCTAACCTGCGGGCACAGCATTATAAAACACTGTTTCATCTATATTATAGTTTTTTGAGTGGGACGTAAGAGAAGATGATAGATGCCCTAGGTGTAACGGTGGTCCCGCGGATTTACTGCACATGTTTTATCATTGTGAGAAACTAAACTCAATCCGCTGGGAAATTATGCAATCTTGGGAGGGGCTGCTAGATGTTAAGCTCAATCTATCCCCTATCCTGATGTTATTAGGCATTGATTGCGAGCTGGGGCTGGCAAAAGAAGAGGAAGCTCTGGTTTTTATCTTGGTAGCGGTGCTCCAGATTCTTATCTCCGCTGGCTGGAAGGACACTACAGCTCCTTCCCTTCAAATGTGGCTTTCCAGATTGTTGGGAATGCATAATATAGAATCCTGTTTATATAATTATAAGGGCAAAAAAACTCGGGAAATGGGTATGAGTATCTGGGCACCACTAAAAAGCTGGAGGGATTACAGATTATAAAATGTGAACTGTGCTGTTGCTCGTGTATTGATCTAAGACTTGGAGTGGCATTTATATCTGCGGCTGTGCTAAAAATGTAATTACATTTTGTATATATGTCAGGTTTTTTTTAATCCCCATGTAAAGAACTGGTTTTATGCTATGTACTTGTTTATCACTTGATCCGGGTTTTATATATCATGTTTTTATTATTCTTTAATGATAATGTTTTACGGAGTAATTAATTGTATATTTTTGTACCAGGAACTCTAAATAAAAAAATAAAAATTAATTAAAGAGTTCCAGCACTTGTCTTCAAAACCTTTATCATTACCCAAAAGTCAATAGAGGGAGTCAAATCAGATAGCAAACCACAAAGGAACATGATATTCACAGATAATTACTTCAAAGGTGTGATTTCTGGATGATTGAAAGGTTTTGCATTTATGTTTTTCTTTGCTATTAGAAACACACTTCATTTGCAGACCATGTTGTCTCTATTAGCTATAAGGATATAGTAGTTTTTAGTCAAAATTGTTTTAGTTTAATGTTTAATGTTATTTGGGCCATTCTTCTGCTAATGTGAAGACATATATACGGTCTTATTTTTATTTATGATATACAAAGAGTTCCAAAGTCTTACTTGTTAGAGGCATCAAGTAATTAAAAACACTTCAAAACTTTTCATTACCCCCGTTCTGCCACTGTTTGCTCGTTGATACATGAACATTGCAATAAATCTAATTCACAAGCTTCTCTTGGACACAGACTAATGCTCTCATTAGGGAAAGTTAGTCCCAATACCCCAATAACCTCGGTGAAAATGAGATATCTGTACGAAATTTTAAAATGCCCCATCCACCCAGTTATCAGTTCCTCTACCTCATGCAGTGGTGGAGAAAACACTTTCTTTGCGATGACTTTGTTGTGCACATTTTTGTTTAACACATCGAAATTCCTATTTATAACAGAAACTGTTAGGATTTGCAGTCCTTCTGCACACAATGTCTATTTGCAAATGCCTCAATGTAATTTCTAGAAAAGTAAATTTAGTAGCAGATATTAGCTTGTGGATGTACCTTGGTTTTTATACCTGAAAAAGTTGTTTGACATTCATAAACCTGTAGGGTTTGAAGGTATTGGCCAATAACTGGCAGGCAATTCGCCAAATGTTATTTTCATCAACAACAGTTTTAGATACATGCCTTCGGAATGAATTGAGTGGAAACAGCCCACAAACTGCGCTGTGAGGGATATAGTTTAAGGGTATCACCACAGAAAATTAAATATTTCCCCAATGAGAAATTTTAAAAAATGGATGCTCTAATTAATATTAACATCACATTTGTGTAAGCAGAAAGTTACACCTGCAGAAAATTCTGCTTGTTCCAGGAGTAATCTGGGTTCTTTCTGAGTTCCACAAAGGTAAAAAAAAAGACTTGAAATGTACAAATGATCCTATGAAATAAATGTGCAATTTTCTTTATGTGCCTTAGTTGAGCTATGCCCTTAATGGTATGTAACATGTTGATGAGGGTGATACATGGCATAATTTGGTAAACAGAAATAAATGGCTGCAGTAGTTTTGGGATTTAAAGGAAACGTAATTGATCATGCTATTTTTTGTATGTTATGATTAACACATTTTTAAGAGATTCAATGATATAAGAAATTAATTAGGTGAATGTCTTAGTGTCTGTCCACACTGTAATTGATTCATTTGGCCTATTTGGCAATTTGGAAATATACCATAATTGGAAATAACTCTGAAATATTATTGCATGTAAAAATATCAACTACCAAAAGCAAGCAATAAACATGCACCATCTTTACTATAGTCTAAAAAATAGCAGAGATCATGTGCATTAACATGGTGCTGAAAACTTACGAGGTAAAAATGAACATTTGTATATTTGTACTTGATTTTGCAAAAGCATTTCTTTATGGTTGGCTTCCTAGAAAAAACAGGCACTAACACACAATACAGCCAACATTCCAATGATGATTCTAGTGATCATTGAGAGGCTGATTTCGTGGACCGCCAGACTCATAGGGTGTGGTGTTCTCCCAACCACCCTATTACTATTAGGGCAGTTGGACTGCCATTGCCTGCCGCAGCCTACCTGCCAGTGTTGTGGCAGTCAGGAGGTGGTTCCTCCTCCATTAGTACCCTGGGGGAGAGGAAACGGGCCCCTTAGTGCCTCTGCGTCCTGGGTTCATGCCAGGGGGCACAACATGTGCCCCTTGTGTGCATGCACCCCAGTTCTTGCAAGGCATGGACTTTTAACTCCGTACCATGCAGGAACTGTTTTTAGGGTCCCCAATGCGTTGCCCATTTTTAGAGGCACCGCCATGGAAACGCCAAAAATAGCCCACCAGACAGGAGGAAATTCCTGATCTGGCGGGGGCCTGGCCATGGTTTTGGCGGTGTGACAGGAAGGTGGACCCGGTGCTACACCGCCAAAGTCTAAATCAGGCCCTGAGCGTTAACGTGATTTATTACAGGGGCGGGGCTAACATGTGTTATGTTACCCTCATTTCATAGGGGTCACACCCTTTAGATCCTGTGATCCACAAGATGTAATTACAGAATTTTCAGAGAAAAGGAAAAGTAGCAGATGCTTCTTAATTTGCCCTCACTGAGTTAAGGTTGAGTAGGAAGGTATGTCCACAGTTAGATAAACTGTCAGAGAACCTCACAGGTGAGAGTCTAGAATCCCACATCATACTATTCTAAAAAAGCTAATTATCATTTGGGGTGGATGAAATTCCACACACCAGTTATAAAGTCACTGAACTGTTAAGTCCAGGTAAACCTGAGTTCACCCCCTGGTAGCTATGGCAAAGAGCAGCCATGCATAAGGTAGAAAAAATGTGCAAAACATTTAAAAGTAACAAAACTGTTAAAAAAACAGAAACGCAATACTCCAATTTCTAGAACAAGAGGAAAATGTAATAGGCAAAAATACAACAAAATGGCAAAAATCAAATAAGGTGTACCAGATATATGGATTTTAAATATTTAGGAGAAAAAGCACCCCAAAAGGAAAGCGCCAAGCAGTAGTCACTTTCACAAGTGACCGAAACCTAGGCAAAATTTTAGGCCAACCACAATTGAAAACGGGTCAGATATGCCAACGAGGGTCATCCTGGTTAAAGTTTTTCACTTAGGAATTAGTCTCTGAAATGAAAGTCAAAATACGTCAGTGGAGAAAAGTTTTAGACCACATCTGAGGCTGTCCTCTTGAAGCCAAATAGAAATTAGACTACATCTGCTGATTTTGACAGGAAAAATTCACAGAGGGAAAAGTTGATATTTTGTGACCACAAAAGTCTGCTCTTTTAACACCTCCTCTGGACCAACTTTTTTTCATTAGGACTTAGGGCCTGATTTAGACTTTGTTGGTTGGGGTACTCCTTTGCAGATGTGACGGATATCCTGTCCACCTTTTACAAATGCCTCAGGATATAATGTAATTGTAACACGGTGGACGAAATATCCATCATATTTGTGGCCCCCATCTGCCAATATATACAAGAAGCTCTTTGGGCCATATGTATCATTCCAATTTGCGATCGCAAACTTTGAGTTTGCATTTGGGCTTAGTGGTATGTATTAATGAAAAACTGCCATGCAAAATAAGGAATCGCAAAATTTGCGATTCCCTATTTTTTGATTGCTTTAAATGCAATGTAGGAAGCACAGAAAAAGTGTGATTTAGCCGTAAGTAATCGCAAATTACCACCAACTTCAAGTTGGTGGTAATTTGTGAAAAATTCACTTTTTTTGCATTTTTCAAAGTGTCATGTGGCGCACATACATGCCCTTAGAGTATATAAGTGTACCACATGTGCACACATACCTATTTCAGGGGTGCAACAGGGTGTCCTTTTGACCCCCTAGCACTCTTGAAATTGCATTCTCAATTTGCGATTCTCTAATTGCTAATCGCAAATTGAGAATGCCTTCCCATTCATTCCTATGAGCCTCCTTGCCCATAAAATGAATAGGAAGGTATTCCTTATTTGCAAATCTCAATTTGCGGCTCGCAAATAAGGAATATGTGGGATTCTGAAAATTATTAGCAAATCCCACATACATAGCATTTTGCGATTCTCAAATTTCGATTCGCTGAAATCGCACTTTGAAAATCACAAAACAACATTTTGATATATATGGGCCGCAGTCTTTTTATTGGAAATCGGTGCCAAAAATAGGAACAAACAGAAATGCTAAACAAAATTCAGCAATTAAAGTGAAGTGAGAGCATCATCGAGAATCTAAATTACAATGTGCACCGCAAAATATAAATATATTAAAATTAATAAACCATTAAATATTTTCTATGCTCTAAAATACATAGAAAATATTTCAGAAACAGTAAAATACATCAAATTGAAAAAAGAAAGCTGTTATTGAGTAATAGAGGATATACATAGAGTAGGGAGAACACCACCATTGAAAACACACTAGAAATTCATCAAATAGTATTCATATGCATGCTATAGTAGGGCTGCAACTAAAAATGAAATAGTCAAAAGCACTAGGTAACATAACTATACCCCTAATCTTAGTGTAATAAAAGTCAGAAGCCTGAAAGAGGCCAGTTCCAGCTCATAAGAGCCAACAGGAGTGATGCTTAAAAGCATTATACCAAACAATTTTAAATAAGCAACAGGGCAACTCTCTGGCATACCAACCCTAAAAAAATTAGGGCCTTATTATGAGTTTGGTGGTTTGACCACCAAAGGACCACGTCCACCAGCAGCCCACGGCACAGGGTGGGGGTCTAAAAACCACTGTATTACGAGTTGACCACAGGGCTGACGGTGGGAGGCAGGCATTTTGCAGTGATGGTGAGTATTTTTCACACATATATCAATGCTTGCGTGTGCAATTAGACTGCAGATGTGTTTGATCCACACATGTGAATGATATATGTAGAAAAATACCATATACCTATTACAGGGGTTCAGCCCAAATGTGGGCAGTCCTGGCAATGGGTTTATGGTTCGAAAAGGACTCACCACAAGATCATTGCAAACAGGGTCGTGATCCTCGGCATGAAGATCCTGCTGTGAAGGGGGGACCTGGAGAAAGGCATCCACGTAGGAACAAGAAAGGGGTGAGTACGCACCCCAATTCCTTTGTCACCGCCTCCTTCTAGCAGGCGGTCTACCCACTACAGTCAGCTCGTGGAACAGGCTGCTAGTTATACGTACAGCGGTGCAGCTCCTCTGCCCCACCATATGGCGGCTGATTTTCCCTGACCACAAATCCGGCAGTCTGATAGTCCAGCAGCGGACTTCGCAAAGCCGATCCGACAAACCGCTGAGTTCACTGCACTCGGACTGCCCTGCCAATATGGAGGTCCACCGAACGGCCAATCTTGTAATAAGGTCCTAATTGCCAGAACCTGTAGAACAGCAAAGAATACCCGAGAAGCCACTAAAAAAATATGGAGACATAGACATAACATGAAGCATACCACAACTCTTATTGTACATAAAAAACACTGTTCTACTTTATGAAAACCATGATAATAATGGAGAAGATCATTTAAGCCGCCAATAACAATTTACTAATCTTAATCCATCTAACACATATACCGCGATTGGCACTTTTAAATTGTGTCCTCCACAATTACATTTACACAATACATGATCAATATCATAACACAAACGTCCCTTACTATAGGCAACTTTATCTAACAAAGTGTATCATAGATTGTGAACAGTCAATGATTTCATTATCACTTAAAATCTACCTTCACAATTCAGGGGTACTCCTTTTTACCTTACCCAAAACATAAGAAGGCACCTACAAAAATCCATCATTAGCATAGAATATGTAATTAGCCTAGAATTTGCAAATGAAATAATAAAGTTAATCACTTTAGCATAGGACACTGTAACAGAAGTCACTCAACATTATGACATGAAAATTGAATCCTGCTTTTACTAACAACATGAAACAAAACAAGCTCTACTAATGGATTATTTCGAGGATACTTGGGTTGGTCATCTGCATCGATCAGGCCACTGATACCCACTCAAGTATCAGATTCCATTGTGGAATGTTTATGACAGCACCATGACCCAAGAACCAAAGACTAATAATGCAGTGGAGGTATAGCACAATCCCCACAAAGAAACACCTGGAAGAAGTCACACAACTGTCTACCAATTCTTAGAAATCCTTGAATTAATTAAAAAGAACAGTGCTGTCAGGAGCTAATAAAGATAATATCTCTAAACAAAGCCAAACCAAAACTCTGCAAACAAACTAAACCAATGCATAAACTCCTAGCATTCAAAGTAAAACTCTTTGCTAACAACCCCGACCTACTATAGCTAGACTCAAAAGCAAGATACCTTATTTTAAACAAAGCACACTAAACAACTCACTCTACGATCATGAGTAGTGATGTGATAAATGATGTTATTTCAGATGTCGTAAGTTATGTTATCAATGGTGTCATAGAACATGCCAAGAGAGATGTAATACAAGAAGTCATAAGAAGTGCATGGTGAGGGTGCGAGTTAGTGTTACATGAAATAACTATAACTGGTGAATTTCTTTATTTTCTTTTAGTTTCAGATGTTATATTTAAATTGACATTTTTACATAACTATAACTTCACTTTAACCTTTATTTTTTTTCAGTGAATCACAGAGGTTTATTTTTAATGCAAAGCAATATATTACCATACTTAACTTTAAAGTCTCTTAAACCCTTAGTTTTTTTCAGTGAATTTCTGGGATTTTTTTTTTACATAAAGTAATATTTGATCAAAATACGTAACTATGCCAACCACCGCCATGCATGGCTTTTGGCCGTGCATGCCATGGGGTTGCCCACAGGGTCTAGACAGTGGCTCTAGACAGGTAGTTACCCCCACTGCACACGACCAAGGGCATGTGCAGTATGGCATTGGCTGCATGGCCTACTAAACTAATAATGGCAGCATGCCATATAGTAGGATCAATGTTAATCTCATATGATCTACATGAAATGAAGTTGTTTATCAAACTTATAATTTGCTCCGTGAAATGTAGACAACAAAGTTAAAAAGTGACAAGTAAAACAATAGGCCCTTGAGCAGAGGCACCACGTAGGACCAGACGTGGCTTAGGGTATCAGGGAAATGACTTCTGTGAAACAATTCCTCGTTGTGTCTTGCATACACAAACTAATAAATTGGTATCCCCACGAAGAATCACGGTTTTGTGCTATGTTATATCACTCTTACATGTGCATCTTTAGAATTAAAGTATACTAATATGAAGTTTCATATTGAAACTAACATTTCTTTATGCGACAGGACCTGTCAAGAGGAGTGCTAAAAACAACACATGTGTTTTCTGAATAAATATGGATTAAGTATTTAACAAATAATATATCCCAGCAAGGGCCCTTAGCACACATTTAATAGTGGTGAAAAAAACATCTTGCACCCAATAAAAGGGGCCATATTTGGACTGAAAAATGTTGACCAATCGTGGGGTTGAATTACCCCTCTTTTCTTTTACTATTTCAATCATGGGATAGGAATAAAGTTGAAGGAGTCCACCTGAGAGGTATTTTTACCATTTCTTTCCTTGTAACTCTGTTTTTACTAATGAGGGACCACTTAGCTATTTAGCCACCACAACGCTTTACTTTCACCATATGACTGCAAAGTTAACCCTCCAAGAGCTCCCTATGAATCAGGGCTTTCGTCCTTTAAAGGGAATCTCCTGAGTCCCATAAGAAACCAGTGGGTCTCCAAACTTACTTCACGATTCTTGATTTTAACAGGATAGTTTTCATTTGGATGATTTACTGATTGGACACTTATGTGCTTCAATATACCCCAATGATGTTAGTTGTGTCTAATGCAAATTAGCCTTCATGTGCTCCAGACAGGGAAAAGTTACTTTTCCTAAATATTGATTACAAATCTAACTTTACCAGTAGATTGGAGTTTTTAGAAATATTAAAAATAGTGGGTGAAACGTTTCTCTAGCTTGACCCAAACCCAAGATAGCAGATTTCATATTTTATTCAGTATGCTAGTTTTCCTCCTTTGACAGCAAGAGCCTTCTACAGTGAAAATAGGTATGGGGGTCTTGTAACTATAGAGACATGGTGAATGTAGGAAATCTGCCTTTTCCACTTAGTTGCCCCTGATTTGCAGGATGTTAAAACGGTGGAATGGGTACAGGCATACTAACCCTATATCACAAAATGCTCACAAAGTGGTGACAAACTATAATGATAGCCAGAAACAGAATCCTCTTTTCCAGAGAGAGATACAGGAGTTATTATATGTGGATTTACAAACCTGGGATTTCTTCATGGTTTATTTTCCTGAGGGCCCTGGTGTTATCGTCCCGTTAGACTACAAAGGAATAAGAAAACTCCGGTGTAGACACCATCCTACCCAGTGGGTGGATTGAGAGAAGAGACATTACATTTTGCACACTGGGGAAGTTTCCCTTATGAAATGTTTCTATTACACTTTGTGATTTTTTTATCCCTGCCATTAAAGCAAGACATCATTTGCAGATCTGAAAAGCCTCTGAAGCCTTATTTCTGTACATCTCCCCACAATGCTCCAATCATAGTAGATGAGACATTCTTTCCCTGTTAATTGTACCTAAATTTACTGTAGCTAGATTTCTAACAGCCTAGGTGGGTATGTATTTAGTTAGTCATTAACATGCTAACATGCTATGGGCCTGATTTAGATCTCAGCAGACAGGTTACTCTGTCACAACAGTAACTGATAACCCATCCGCCTAAATGTTAATCCCATTATATCCTATGGGATTTATATTTTGATATGAGATTTATATTTAAACAGACAGGATCTCTGGCACCATTGTGATGGAGTAACCTGCCCGCTGATATCTAAACAAGGCCCAAGGCATCCAGTGCTTCCCTCCGTATTGTATGATGACTTTAGAATTGAAGTCGGAACTCCATGGTTCAGCATCCCTTTCAGCAACTAGTCTGTCAGGGTTACTTTACCCCTATTCCAGTTAGTTAGATACCTTTTCTAGGCCTAGTGGTTACTGTAGCTCACCTCTTGTATCATTATGCCAGACCCTCAAAAATGTTATTTTATTCATCTCTCCAGTACTATCCCAAACAAAACTCATGCTAACAAACAGAACAAATTGGACCCCTGAAAGGATCTTTAAGCTTAACCTCAGCCAGAGCCCTACATGCTGTAATTGCAATTAATATGTTGGTGATCTAGCACACATGCTCTTCCACTGCCCCATCCTACAAACATACTGGGATAAAATATACAAGTGTATAAACAAAAAACATTCATTATCGACCCCTGGAAATTCTCCTACATCCTTCTGGGATTTCTAGATCCAACGCAAGCGGATGAGGATGACTGCTTTCTGTTGGACCTTGTGCTTACACTTGCATGCAAAATAGTGCTTAATAAATTGAAGAACTACAAAGAAAGTAGCCAGAATGGTTGTCCTTTCTCAGAGGGGCTGATAATAACTCTCTACACTCTTCACCCTGGCATCCCCCACATAGAAAGATATGGAGGTCCCTTGATGCATTTTCCTTTAAATATGATCCTCCTTGAATCACATAACTTCCAATAAACTAATACATACATTTTACTGAGCCTCTTGAAGACTACCACTGGACAACCACCCTACCTATGGGTCTTTATCACGAACATGAGCCCTCTTGCCTGTCCCTCCATCTAAGGAACGTTCCACACAGGATCAGCCTCACGCTACCCCATTATGTCTTTATATTATAACGTTGAACACGATGTGGGTGGATATGTGACAGTTTCTTGTTAATTGCTGTTTTGATATTAGGTTTGTCCTTAGGATATGTGACTATGATTCTATATTACTGTAACTGATGTTCTAACATGATATCCTTATAGTGCATTGTATAAAAACTGTTATGTCCTCAACTATATGCTTACAATATAACTCTATGATAGACCGACAGAAGAATGTCATATACAAAGTCCATCTGTATCGCTAACCTAACCTCTATTCCAACTCCCAACTGCCACTTAAATTGAAAACTCTTGGCATTTCCTTCTTCTTTTGTAATTCTTTCTTTCTATTATCAATATAATTGTTATTAATTGTTAATATTACTGTTATTATCATTTTTAATCACTCTTGTAACTGTACTTCAACTCATGGCAATTTGTGATTTTCTTGTTTTTTTCAGTTATGTTCTTGTTCTTTTCCTTGAAAACCCAATAAAATGTTGTTTTTTAAAAATTGATTTTGCTCAAAAGCGTATGTGAAAGCTTACTGCTATTTTCCTTCCTTCTTCCTTCAGGACAAAATGCACAAGACCAGCTCCTTCATAATTATCTCTTCAGCTACTTTTCACACAAAAAGTTCTTGCACCAGAGAACAAAAATATTTGTCCTTGTGCCATTAATTAGAAAATACATGTCATTTTAAGCAAATTTGCCTTTTCTGCATCTTCACCTCATGTTTTTCACTTTTTCATGGACACTATTTTTGATAATATTAGGACTGCTAATCTCTGCCGCACTAATTGGACACTGGCCCTAAAGTGGGAGTGATAAAATTGGTTTCACCTAATTGGTATATTTGACTGTCCATAAAACCATTGTTAATGACAAAGAAAATGCACCTGTGGCATGGAAGAGAAATGTCATATGTAGCCTGCGGTGTGCATTTATACCACCCACATATATGACAAAAGAATATGTGTAATAGAAGCACCACTATTTTCTGGATAGACTGTAGTTTAAATCTGCTGTTGTGAAAAATTGCAGCCTTTGCCATGTAAGAAAAGCCTATTTTTATGTATTTGTAAGAAATTGGGCTACTGGTTAAGGGTGGTGGAAGCCCTCCTCAGGCAACAATCATAATTCATGTCAGGGTGAACTGGACTAAGCTGAATTAACCTGTGCTTAACCCTCTGGTAGCTTGGCAAAGAGAAGTCAAGCTTAACTTGGAGGCAATCTGTAATGTATTTATGTGTAATGTATTTATGCCACAAAGTCTCTCCCATAGGAGATACATTTTTAAACTCAGTTATTTGTTCAGGAAATATTGTAGCCGCGTATCCACTCCTTTAGATCCAATGCACATAGAGTTTTAAAATAACAATGATTTACACAACATAGTACAACTACTATGGACAGGCGTATTTCCTTCTATCTCAACATGAATTTTATTTATCCAGAGAACTCATATTGTGTGGGTCCTTGAGCCTGTTGGAACCGAGTCGGATTCCCTCGCCAGTTTAAACTCCAACCGACGTCATCCTAGTGCGGCGGTCACAGTTTAAACCTACCATGTTGGTCAGAAAGCCTCTGACCAGAGGTTGGAGGCTTTCCGACCAACATCGTAATTAGGCTCTTTGTGCTGTTAATATTTATACCCAGTCTAAATTTGGAATATTGGGTTGCCCTATTTTATTGTGCTTTAATGTAGTTATGCTATGTGAATTGGGGGCTTTGGCCCTTACCTACAACCACCTTGGACTTGGATAGTTGTATACACAAAACAAAATCAGGTGGTTGTGAGATTTAATCACATCTTTACTTATGCATGAGGTACATTTTACTCAATAATTATGACCTCAAATGTGTTTTAGAGTAATGATCGAACATAAACTTTTTTTAACTTTCACATTCGGTGCCATAAAAGAAAGGACAATCCACATTTCACTCAATGGATATACAGTGAAAATATTTAAAAAACATGTGTGAAATATGAAAAGATAAATCAAAAATACATTGTAATAACACAAATCTAGGTTAAAATTGCATCTTCACCAATCCAAGATTTTACAAGACCAGAGCATTGCATTCACATTAAGTGCTCTTAGTACTGGAATGTATAAAGGGTCCAGAGGTATCTAATATGGGCTTCCAATATTTTCTTTAGACAAATTAATTTATAAGTCCATATTTATATTGGTTGAACTAGAATCCCCTATTAATCCCGGTCTACGCGTTTCAAACCCTCACTTTCTTTGGGGGTTGTCTTCAGGACAGAGGTTCGGTGAATTCTTAGGGGGCATGACAAAATGTTTTGATTCCGACTAATCAGTTGTCGGGCTTATTAGGAATTTTTACTCATTCACCAAATCAAAGGAGCAGGACAGGCTTTTCTGGATTGCCCATGTTGTTCTGTGAGTCTCTGTAATTTTTATTTGTTTAGAAATGGATACTGGAGCCGAGTTGATTCATTTACTAACGCTTGTAAGGGTTCACTCTGGATCACACCATCACATGGATCCATTGAAATCGTTTTGGAGTTTCATTTCACTGTGGAAGAACACTCACCCCAACATGTGCTCTCCTATTTTTATTTATTTCCACCAAGTCCTGTGGTCTTACAAGACACACTTTAGGAGTAACTCACAATCAAGTAAACTATTTAAAATGCAGTGATACCACAAACATTTTCTTCAAGAAACGGGTTTTCATAGCATTAATTTTACTTCCCATTTCATGTAACCAGACTCAAGCCTCATGTATTGAGGCATTTGAAGCTTTTGGGTTATGAGTGTGAATGATACAAATTTGCATTTAAAACCTATGCCATAAGGAAAGGTGTAATAAAATGTCATGCCCCTGTTTGCTGGGAGTGAGCCTCCCAATGGAAACCAAACTGGGCTCTGTCAGAGTGTCGTTTAAGAGACAAACATCCTTGGTGAAGGAATGAGGTCCACTCTATCTCAGAGAGCTCATGGCATTCTATTTGTATTGTTTTGGCAGAAGAACCACAAGACGGTGTCCTTGTGCTGTCTGGCACACTGTGTGAAGAATATAATGGAAATTCTTAGAATCTAACATATTTGTAGAGCAAGAAAAGAACACTGCACTTAAGTAAAAAAACTATAACTCATTTTTAAATATAAAAACAAAAGGCACAGGGACACATTTACAACCAGCAGGTTTTGCGACTTCCAAATTTCGATTTTTATGCCCACATGCATCAAAGTCAATTGCATTCGCAAACGGTGCGAATCGCATTTTTCGGCCGTTTGCGAATGCAATTTACTAATTTGGAATGCATCATGCATTTCGCAATTTTAGGAATCGCAACCATGTTGCGATTTCTAAAATTGCGATTGCATTTAAGAAATCGCAATTTCAGATTTCTTAAATGCAATGCATGATCATTTTGTAATTGCGAATTCGCAATTTGGAAGTGGTAAATTAGCATGAAGTTGAACTTCATGCTAATTTACTGAAAACTTTCAAATATGCACAAATTGCATTTTCGAAAGTTTAAATTTACACACACACATGCCCTTGGGGCATGTATGTGTGTAAATTGTATTTAAAGTTACATTTCAGGGGTGCAGGGAGGGGTTCTTTGGACCCCCCCTGCACACTTGAAAATGCATTCACATTTTGCGAATCGCAATTTGAAATTCGCTAAATGTGAATACCTTCCCATTCATTCCTATGGTCCTTTTGGCCCATAGGAATCAATGGGAAGGGTTTTCCTTATTTGCGATTCGCAAATTGTGAATCGCAATTAAGGAAAAATACCGAATCGCAAAAAATAATGAGATTTGTTCATGCTTTGCCATTTGCAATTTCTAAATTGCGATTCCTTAATTTTCGCAATTTAGGAATCTGAAACGGGGGCAATGATGCATGTGGCCGTTAGTGACTTGCAATTTGCAAGTCGCAAAACCTGATGTACAACAGTGACTCAGACACTGTTTGCAATTCCCAAATGTGTCACAAGAGACCTGCCTCATTATTATTCATGAGACAGGTCACAATTTGGGATCAACTGGCAATGGCCGGCACTCATCCATGTCTGTGACTGCTTTGTAAATAAAGATTTTTTTTTTAAAGGCAGCCCGTTTTCTGTAAAGGAAAATGGTATGCATTTAAAAAATAAACATGAAAAGTTTTCTTTTAATTTTTTTACAGTGGGCAGTGGTGCATGCTCTGAAAACTATTGGGACCCTCATTCGTGAAGGGGAAAGTACCCCTTAGGGACCCCTTCCTGTTTGCAAATGGCTTACCACTAATTAGAAATTGGTGGTAATCGGCAAATGTTTTGCGATCGCATTTCCGGTTGCAAAAAATGTATACATACCAGTGCGACTCACTGTTATCAAGGGACACCCTTTAGACGCTACTTCCTAATAGCGACTCGCAAACCGTATTTTGCGAGTCGGTAAGCACAATTGATAAAAAACATTGTATTATGTTATTTGCTACCAATTGTTCTGTCTGTAGTGAGACTTGTGGGCTGAGCACTCTTTTTCAGAAATGTTTATCGGTTGCTTCTTATATTTCTAGAGGCTAAAGGGCTCCCTTTATCTACCCTCTAACTACATCTATCACAAACCAAATAAGCCCAGTTCCTTTTTAATGCATTGAGCAACTTCTGGTAGAACTTTTCCAAGATGTCCACTGAGCTTGGAACACAAAAGATTCCTATCCAAAAAATAGGCAGGTGAAGTCAGAGCTATTTACATGCAAATTTAAGAGCAACCTCAGCCCAGGGTGGCCCTTGCTATCATTTGAAGCTCTGAGTTGTTAGATGGGTTTGGTAGGGTATTTAAGAGGCGTCAGGTCCTCGGTTAACAAATGAGAATGCCTTAATAATTAATTTAAACCAGTTCCAGCTCTACATTTTTCATATTTCATTAAGTAGCAATACTAAAGTAAGTAATCCAAATCTGATTGCAAATTTAATCTAACAGACTAACTAACATATGGATATAAATGTGGTAACGATTACTACCAGCAATCTTAAGTTCCAAATTAAAAATTAAATTATGTATTGTATGGCATGGGTCCTTCTGCAAGATTGTCAGAGTTCAGCTTTCACTTTAATCTAGGAAGAAGAATTTCTTGCATCATTTTTCAATAACTGACCCAGATGGGAGAAGCAAAATGGCCTACACCATTACTATTTCCTTCCAATTTGAGCTGTCTGGCTTGGGCTCGGCTTCTGTATCCAAAAGTGTGGTGCTGCTCCCCATCTTGGCAGGACCTCAGTGGATTTTATATCAGCTCCTGTGGCAACCTATGCACCATCCTGCTAAATGCTAATGCTGCCTGTCTCCATTCCAGGATCTGGGTTTCCATTATTATGATGTGGTTTTTAAGAAGTTCATGCTACGGATGATGGTGTTTAGCGTGAAGGAGCAGCAGAAGAGCCCAGGGGGCCAGGGTAACCAAAAATGATGAGCTGGAAAGGGAGGGGTGGGAGAAGCAACTGAAGAGATGGGGAGTAGGAGACCAAAACAGAGAGCGCACGGGAGGCAGGGAAAGCAGCCTGCCATGTTGTGGTGGCCAAGAGCCAGAAAACGCAAGTATTCCCAAAGAATGCTGAAAGCAAAAGTAAAAAGTAGGTCCATGAATGTGAGCAGTGGAAAGAGACACGCCATCCAGTCGACAGGATGATAAAGAATCTCTGCTCTAGAGGACGAATACAGACTAAAAGAGGAAGGAATACTATTAAATACGAGGACTGGTTGCGCTCTTATAAGTGTGCATGTGTGTTTGGCTGACCGTCTTAGGCCAGCCAAACACACTTGCGCACTTAGGTTTCGCCAGCCCGGCTGCAGTGCACAGCCGTACAGGTGAAAGAGCACTGTCCTGAGCAGAGCGCCAAAGCAGCCCGCTCAAGCCAATCCCTGCGCTGCTCTCATAGTATGAGACCAGCACGGGGATTGCACAGGGTGTCTGATGCTATCCCGGTGCCTGCTGAGACAAGGAAGACCGAGGCGTGACACTGGCGGAGGCCAGCAGCTCCATGTAAGTCTCCTTTTATTTACTTTTTAATTATTAAAACTACCCTCCTGCCGCACACTCCCCTTCCCTCGCACCCTGGTCCCTACCACCCCCTCTTCACCCACCACACTACTATTTGTTATTGGTGGCCATCACTAAAACTAGAGCCCGTGAACAGGACAGCTAACAAGGAACAGTAAATGTTGTTGGGCTACTAAATGAAATTCCGAATAGTCAGTTTTGGCCTCAGTCCGAGATACAGCCATTCATGTGATGGATCTGTTTGGAAATTGGTAACATCTGGAAAGAAAGATTTAAGATGGAGAAATAATTCCCTGAACTCAGTGAGGCAAAGCAGTAAGCAATCACACCGAATTACCACGAGCAGCCGTGCTTATTGTTGCCGGCTTCTTGAAAAACAGGAGTACATACCTGACAGATGTTGCATTGTAGCCGTTTTCAGTTCAGATCTTGTCATTTTTTAATTTAATCCACAGTGTGCCCAAATCGTTCACGGATAATAACCTATAGAAGTAATTCAGATTTACAGTCCGCTCAGTAGCAGGGTTTTTAATCTGGACAATAACGTCATCATTTTCTGCGCAGTTCCAGTCACTGGTAAACTTGGCGAGTTGAATCCAAATTATCCTGCATTGCACCACGTGCTACACCACGCTCTAACTTGAATTATTTGCACTCCTAATTAAATTAAGCGCATGTAAATATAATTTTCCTGAATATCTGTCGCAGCTCCCTTAAATATATTTGTGCTGTGATAGTAGTGATGAATTGTGTGTGCGTCACAGAATAATTAGTGGTTGGTAATCTCACACAGAAAACAGCTGCAATGTCGAATACAGGGAGCTTGGGGAACTATTTCTAGTGGTCACTTTCAGTGGAAAAAGTAAAGCATGGATAAAAGCTTACCCGTGAACACCTCTAATGTTGCAGTGAATAATGCAGATTAATTTCGATAGAGCCAGAACTCCTGGGACCCAGCTATTACTAGGTATACGGTAAACTAACTACTGGTACAAATAAGATATAGAGGCCAGTAGAAGGAAGACTATTTTAAAGGATGTGGGAGTAGCACATAACGAGCCCGTTATCACTGTCAGAAATGGCCTTGCTAACTACAAATGTCAAGTTCTTTCCTCTGGCTCTCTGTTGCGCTCAATTCCTGTTAAATATATTTTCTCTTTCGCGGTGCTGCTCCCAATCTTATTCTCTGCCAGCTTTACCGTAAGTATCGTTTTCAAAGTGGCCTAGTTTCCTCTCTTCATAATTGTTCTCTCTGCTTTCCTTTCGCTTCACAGTTCATATCAGAGCGCCGTTTCTCTCCCGCACTCTGTCGAAGAATAGTCAGGGTACAGTACACATATCCAACATTCAAAATAACAAAAGTTCTTTGAGCTACCACTGCGCTCGCCAGGTAAATACTAAAATGTCAAGCCGCTGCTTTGAATTCATGCAGGCTTCAGCAGCAAACAGAGGAAACATGAAAGCTTTGCTTATAGGAGTCCCCAGATCAGAGTTCAGCGGTGTTTGAATTTCCAAAGGTTGTTCATTGCAGCTCTACCTTTATTGCGAATTCTCAAAAGGAAAGTATTACAAAATGGTTCTCAAAGATGCAGGCACAGAATGTACAGAGAAAAGGGAACGCAGCTTCCAGATCTGAAAAAATGTTTTTTTTTTTTTTTTTTTAGACAGTGAGGTTGAGACTATGCCTTGCAATTGTAAAACACCGTCGTGCCGTGCCTTCACAGTTTGACCAATCTGCACATTGTAATAAAACCTTCCTTCCCCTTTAAAAAGTTTTAAAGAATGGCATGACCCTTGTCTTCATACATTAGGCCTATTGAAAACATATTTCTGTGACGCATGTGACTTATTGTATGCTGACATTCAGACATAGCTGACTAAATGACTTCAGAGGCAAGTATGATGAATCAATGCAATCATGTTAGGGTGTTCCCAAGAGCTCACGCATTCCCATTACCCAATGTGAACTATCTCTTTATTTAGCAGGAAATGGTGTTTATAGCCTTTTCGGCGAATAGTGCAGAAAGTCATGTGCAAAGTTTTTAAACCTTTCTCTCTGACGGCCGAAGTTAGATATACATTGGAAATCCCACTGTTGGAAAGGAATTTCTGCAGAATTGTAAAAAGGATGTGTAATTCTGCCCTGAATGCTCGTCTGCCTTTAAAAGTGATTCTGTCTTTTTCTTGGCCCTGGTATCATGCTAATAGAGTGTGTGTGCAGATGCCTAGCTCTGCCTCTGGTAATGTGAGATCCATAACCTGTTGTGTGACTTGGAGAGGCACACACATCGTGACCTCATAATGGACACAAGACTAGTGTCCAAGCCTGTGGTGGCAGTGGAGTGAGTTTGTGTGAATCTTTTGTGAGATCAGACCTGGGAGAAAGTGGATTATTTTTGGGGGTAGATGGTAGTCTATCACAAGTAATATTGTCAATATTGTTGATAGGTCCAGTAAAGGTTTCAGTAGTTTAAACCTGAGCTCAACCCCATATTCTATGGCACACAGCAGACAGGCTTAGCGTACGAAAATATGTAAAGCATTTAGAAGTACCAAAACAGTTAAAAAAGTAAAAAACACAATACAATAAAATCCCATTCCAATTTCTAAAACTAAAGAATTTTTATAATGAAAAAAAAGATTCCAAAATTACAAAAATCTGAAAAGGAATACTGGAGATATGAATACGATTTTGAATAAAGTTATAAATTAAAATAGCGCTAAAAAGCTCTAATAGCAAAACACGATCATCTTGATGCGCTTTTTAAGGCTGACCACAATGGTCAGATATAGAAATCAGGTCTGATCTTGTTGAACATTTACCTTCTGACTTACCGCCCGATTCATTAACCTAAATTGCGCTCGCAAGGGGCCGGATTCTGAGAATCCGGCCCTTTGCGAGAGCGATTTTTGCATTTGGGATTCAGCATCCCAAATGCAAAAATCGCTAATTGCGATGTCGCAAATGTGCGAGGAATTACATTTAAGGAATCTCTATTAGAGACTCCTTAAATGCAATTCAACATCCAATTTAAATGTGCGAATTCGCAATTTCTTGCCGCAATTTACCGCGAGGTCAGACCTCGGGGTAAATTGCGAAAACTCAGAAAATGCATTTAAATGCATTTTTCTGAGTTGCATGTTATACACACATGTCCTTTGGACATGTGTGTGTGCAACACCTGTGTGAAATTTCATTTGAGGGGTGCTACAGGGTGTCCTGTGGACACCCCTGGCACCCTTCAAATCGCAATCTTATTTGCGATTAGCTAATTGCTAATCGCAAATAAGGAATACTCCCCATTCATTCCTATGGGCCCTTTGGCCCATAGGAATGAATGGCGAGTTATTCCTTATTTGCGATTAGCAATTTGCTAATCGCAAATAAGGAATCAGTAGGAATCGCATTTTATTATGCGATTCCTACATGATTACCGTTTTGCGAGTCCTTAATAGCGAATCGCTATGATTCGCTATTAGGGGCTCGCAAAACGGCCCGTTGATGAATCAGGCTGAAAGTCTCTGAAATGGAAGTCAACAATCTTCAGTAGGGCAAGGCAGCAGAAGGGTTTCACAAGGCCAGATAGATGCTGGACGAAGCAAGGTGAAGCTGTTGACTTTCGGCAGGAAGTCTCAGTGCAGGAGAAGTTCGAAGTTCGCACCCAAGAAAGGTGCCTCACTGGCCAGATATTTTGGCACCTTTTCCCTGTGAAGATTTCTACATTCAGATTCAGTTACTATTTTGTAGCTAAGATTCCTTCAGCAGGGCAAGGCTACAATTTGTAGCCAAATAGGCCTCCAAGAGGCTGAATACCTTCTTTGCAACATCCTGCTAAAATTAATTTGCTGCTGGGGAAAAGCTACATGCTGCTACAACCTGAGTCTTAGGCCCAATGGCAATGCACATGCGCCAGATTGACTTGACAGGTTTCTAAGTCCCAGGTTTTCCAGCAGGTGAAGTTAGGAGGAGGACACTTTGACACAAGCAAGGGTTCCAGACCCTCAGGAACAATGCTTTGGGGTCATAGCTCATTCCAGCAGATGACACCAAGGACCAAGGACCAAGGACAGGTCAAGTTGGAATTGGTTAGCTTAATTCTTCAGGAAAAGGGCTTCTAACAGCTTGTAGTGTCCCTGTAGCCAGCTGACCCTTGGAGTCCACTTCTTTGTCCTGGGTACATGTGAGAACATATCAGCCTTTCAGGCCTCATCACAGGTCTCAACAGTAGGTGTCTTCTTCTGTCCAGTAGTGTTCTAAAGAGGATACACAGGGCTGTCAAGTTTATGCTTGTCACTAGCATGTGGGTGGGGTGACTCCTGTCCCCTTCTTTATGAATAGGGAAAATGTTCCCGGGGTAACCATAACCACTTTTGCAGCTGTACCTGTGTGCCATACTGCAAACAACCCCTCAGTGCACCTCTCTACCCAAAACCAATATGGCAGAACCTTTCTTCCTCTGTGCTGAGCTCCTGTGCCCACCCTAAACTTGTGCCATGGAAATGACCAACCCCTTCTCTATGGTCTCTATGGTTTGTATCTGGCATATCCCCCACAGAGGGGGGATATGCCAGATACAAATTCGTTCTACTAAGGACCACTGTGGTGGAGGTGGAACATACACGCTGCCCAGCGTCAAATATCATCTCCAATCCTACCCTGTATGAAGACATAACTTCCCTTTGTGTCCGACCAACTTCTCTCATGGGCATATGGGACCCTACGATGGATTAATAACGCCACTCCCTATTAGCCCTGTGTGAATCCTGAATGAAATACATGGTGGTATCCGTACCGCTGTAGACATAGAGCTTTAGTACCCAACAAGTGTGTTTCCTGTAACAGGAGCACAAAGGCCCTAGCTCGTTTGGCATAATGAAGAAAAGCCCCCCGCTTTACCTTCTCCAGTGCCCCTCGAACATTCCAGCTAACTATACGCAGAGAAGCAGGGACTATCTGCCTTCCTTTCTGTGTGCCAGACATTCCAATTGACTCATACTCTTGTGGCCTGTGTAAGCGTATCCTGGTGCGTGCGATGAGCTGCAAGCTACCAATTTGGACGCGCAATCAAACAGGTAAAACAACCCTCCCCCCAACAATCCCCACCCCATACATCACGAACATGGAAGTATCTGTCGCAGTCAGAAAGGAATCAAGTCCCCAACCGCGGGACATAAGCCATACTTCCCAATGGATCCCCAACTGGCCACCCATAGCCCTCGGGCCTCACCCCGTCCCGCCCACCACTGCGTGACCAGACACCCAGACCAAAACCTTGTGCCTATCTGGACATCCAACCACATTCTCCAGATCCTCAGCCCCCACCAGATCTCCGGATCAGTCTGCCAAGGCCTGTCCCTCAGGTGTTAAATCCCTCTGCCTGAGGGCGGTGCTGGACAGCGAACAACGCCTGGACCTCAATCTCCTATTGCCGCTCCACTGACCTCGGAGGCCCCACCCGGGACACTTCGCTCCACGAGGAGTCCAATTCCCTGCACGGTGGCATGTGGACTCGCACCCGCACAGTCTCATTGTTCCATTTAAAGACTTCCCCTGGAGAGTCAAAGAAATGCATGCGGGATTGGTAGATTACTCTCAGGCGGGCCGGAAACAGCAGTGCGTATTGGAGCTTAAGGTTCCGGAGGCAAGCTTTGGCCATCAGGAAGGATTGTCGCTGCTGCTGCACCAGACGCGTGTAGTCTGGGAATATGAGGATGCGTGTGTTATCACAGGTAAGGGAGTCCTTAATCCTGGCTTGCTTCAGGATAGTGTTGAGGTCCACATAATTTAGGAGCTTGGCAATAATTGGCCGCAGATGAGCCCCCTGTGGAGGTTTCTGCATTAGGGCCCTATGACCCCATTCCACCACGAAGCAGCGTGAGAGGACATCAGGGGGGAGCCAGCCCTCCAGCCACCGTGTCAGAAATTGCTCCACGCTATCTCCCTTGCAGCCCTCCGGAAATCCCACGAAGCGAAGGTTGTTTCGCTAGGCCCGTCCTACAGCATCCTCAGCCCGCATCGCCAGACCTTTCTGGACCTTCTCCATAGCCGTCACTTTTTTCTTTAGGGTCGTGACGTCGTCCTCCACCTCCGATATGCGGGTCTGGGTCTCCATAATACGCTCTACTGCGTTCCACAGGTCCTGCCTCAGAAGCATTACATCCGAGCCCACAGCCCCGATCTTAGCGCCAAGCATATCTCTGGACTGGGTAATGGCCGCCAGGAGTGCTGCATTGTCCGGTATCTGGCCCTGAGTACCCGCAGTCCAAGCCGCAGCACCTGCCCCGGTGAATTTGTCGATGGTGCCCTGCTTGGTGTGACCCCCTCCGCCCTTATCGCGGGTCATGATGACAGATCCGGTGCTTCTCCTACGGAATCAAGAGCAGCCACTCTGGGGGCAAATCGTGATACCAGCCTGATGTCCAGGAATCTTGACCACTGGACAATCGTCGCTTTCTCTAGGCCCCTAGGTAGGTTGTGACCACCACTAGGCCGCACTCGATGGCCGCCGGTTCACCCTCGCCCCACCACCAAGGGTTTTGCAGCTATGGCCCGATCCGACCACCGACCGGCCCCACTGACTGCAGCAATGCCCTGGGGGCCACCAAAGCCACTGTCTAGGCTATGCCCAAGTGTATTCCCACCCTGCATCATCCTCAACTGCCTCAAAGTCTCCACTGGGCAGCTCACTCGAGGGCAGCATGCACCACTGTCACCAGGTGATCCCTGGACTCCCGGTATCCCAGGGAAGGAGTCAGAGCATTCAAGGGCCTCGGGTGCTGCCCCTCCCCCACTACCACCGCCGGGGCCCGGCACGGCCACCGAATACAGGAGATCCACTGGGGCAGGCAAGAATGCCACAAGCAGGGTTATGCAGGTGCCTCCGGTGCAGGCGCCAAAACCCCAGGGTCTGCCAGGCTGTCTGCAGCTGCCCAGCAGCTCCACAACATGGCCGCCGTCACTCCTTCACCTCCAGCACTCAGGGACCCCGCAGCCTCTGTCCAGTGCTCACCTCTGTGCCCCGCCGGCCATCCTGTCCCAGCCACTCTCAGAGCTGCAGTCCCGGGGAGGGGGGGGAGGGGGTGGGGCAATTGCCAAAGCAGGAATCCGGGCTCCGATCCTCCTGCGGCTCTCCCTCCTGCTGCACCATCCTCCAGGCCTCGTATCTGGGCGAGCTAATCACAGGAACCCCCGGCTCCACCTGGATCGTCACTCCGCTAGGCCGCTGCCGCCCGCAGCCCCACAGTCGCCGCCTCCGCGCCTCCTTCAGCGCCCCCGCACTCATTGGAGAGCCGCCGAGATGCTCTAGGGTTCCCCGGCACTGGGCTCAACAAAACTAGTGTCCAGAGGCAGGATAAATGTTCAGGATATTACCAGGCTGGTCGGAGTGCGATTAAGCCACGACCGCCATCTTTGCCTGCAAAGCCAAGCGCTGGTAATGTGATTTTGATGTTATAGGGTGCCTTTAAACCAGAGCGCATGCTCTTGGTAAGTTGGTGGAATTTCAATGTCCTCGAAAGGAACGTATTCCGTTGGATGTTCATCTACTTTGTAGAAGTGAAACACATGTGATACTGAATTTGCTTTAGGGAAGACAATCCATGAATAGAATACCTCTGTCTGACGATATTCATGTGCCTCTATGACAAAAATTACCCTACCACCTCTTGATGATAGGCCATTTGTTATGAGCTTTATAGTGATGGTTTTCCCTAAGTCTTCTGGGATGATTATAGCATCCGAGTCGTCTTGTTGGAAACCTGTAACGTCTAGGCCCGGTTGGGTTGCAGTAGCTGCAGCACCACCAGTCCCGTTTTCAGTCATTTTGTTGGCTGAAAGTTTGCAGAGCAAGTTTCAAGGAAACAAAGATAAGGTGCACAATATTTTGGAACAGTGTATCCTTCAACGTTGAACAAACCAAAAACTAATACATAGGAGTTTCGTCCTACTCAGTTATGGCCAATATTTTATCCTTTTACCCACTCCATACGTCTTTTGGAGTATTTTACGGCAAAAAGGGGTCTCTGTGAAAAGCACGACTGAGTTACTCTAGTATCTAGCGTTAAATTAGTGCCTTACCAAACGTTGGGCACCATGTAGTGTAGTTCCTATATTCCCAATAGGCTCTGCACATTGGAATATTAGATCCTATAATTTAGATGTAGGACTGAGGTCAACTAGGTCTCTATCGAATACACAAGAAGGGATTCATTTCTGACAACCGCATAAACATTACAACTTTGTTTCCCAAGAATAAAAGTTGTATCTCTAGAGTAGGGGAAACAATAGATGAATATTTGATTCAGTCAATCATGCATGCTTCATTTCAACAGAGGTGCAGAGATCTAGAGAGACGGGCGTTTTCAATAAAAGGTTTTTATTGAACAGTCTTCTTTCTCATGCAAGTAAAGTGAACTGCTGCAATCGTAATGCAGGCTGCAAAGTATAATGCGTACAGTGAGAATAGTATTGTAAAATAATACTGTAGAAGCATTGTATGGTTTCTAAATCATATACAAACACATACATAAATACACAGGATAAAATACTCAACTAGTGCTCTCTAAAATACACCTACCCCAATGTACCTAACCTAAGTCATGTACGTGGGAGGGAGTAAGTTTGTGTGTAGCATAGGTTTTGTTTTCTTTGCCAAGAATCTATCCAAGATTTCTCTTAGGTTCTTATCAGCTCCATACCTTAGTTTAAAATGAAGGAGGTCTGGTATCTCTGTTTCGGGACTCCATTTCCCAACACCCCGCAAGGGGAGTTGGGAAACACTGGAGCTGGATTCTCGCAGAGAGAAAGGACAGCTTCTCGATCAGTGTGTCAGCTGGAGGGTAGGCTTCCTTCGGCACTTGCTGTAGCGAGCTGCGTCGGGCAAGTAAATAGTCAAACTGCTTCGAACCACCGTGTCTTGCTAGAGCAAGTGAAAGCATATTTATACCTTGAAGGTGCCTAGTCGGGCATAATAATTTTAGTAAAGAATCCCAAGGTTCATGAGTTTCTGGACAAATCAATATTCAAGCGAGGGGAGGTCCCTGACTGCTTAAGCTGATTTTCCAAGAAATCGTTGTGACGTTTTGGTACGGGTGGAAGTAGCCATGCCTGTATTTGGACTGCATGGGCTATGTCTAAATATGGGTAAGATTTCTATGCCTATATTAGGGCAATGTGAATTGTACCTATTTAAGTGCATAAATTGAGGCAAATTCGCTCGGATCACAAAACGCCATACAACAGAGTAGTAGCACATTGTGATAAAGGACCACTGTGGCAGCCATCTTGGGTTTAGGAAAGGGAGTCTGCCCTTGGTGTTCCATTCAGCCGGTCCCCATTTTTTCATTCCCCTATATATTCTCAGGGGCCCCTAATGTATTTGCGCCACTTCTTCAAGTGTCTCCTGGGCTGTCCCAGCAGGAGACTCCTCTTTGATGCCTGTTCAGCCTCCGTTTAGGGTCCAGGGTGCAGGAAGAGATTGCCAGAGGTGGTGCAGAAGCAGGCTCTCACTGGGTGAACGCTGTGTGACCCCCGCGCTCATAGGAGGGTGTTTGTTGTACAATGGAGCAGCTTGAGTTCAGAGCCAGAGTCCGTTTGCCTCCCGAGGAGTAGAGTATTGCTGTGTTATAGCTCCCCAGAGCAGCTGTACATCCCTTTTAGGATTTGTCGCTGTAGCCTGGTCCGATTATCATCCTCAAATGGCATAGTTCCACTGAGGAGAATATAAGAGATAACTCCCAGAGCCCACATGCTCACAGAGTTTGTGTGAGGTTTGCGGACTAAGATCTCAGGGGCAATGACCTCAGGGGTCCCACAGGTGGTTTTCATCAAACAGACATCCCCCTTCTTCTGAGCGCTCGCCAGGCCAAAATCTGTGATCATAAGTTTTTTAATCTGTCCCAAGATGATAAGACAAGATGTTCTCAGGTTTTAAGTCTCAGTGCGTGATTCCTAGTTGTGCAATACTCCACACCCACCAAGACCATCTGGAGCACCCGTGTAGCATCTCTCTCTGTGAATGATCCTTTGGCAATAATCTGGCAGTAATCTGATCAATCAACATTCCGCCAGTGGCCAGTTCCATCACCATGTACACTCTCTCCTGCGTTTCAAACACTTCAATGAGCTGGATAATGTTGGTGTGACGGACCGGACGTAGGACGTTAAGCTCAGATTCACACTCTTCTCGTCCTTCACTGTACTTAGTCTCAATCATTTTAATGGCATATGGCTGTTAAGAGGCTTTGCTGATTAGAGAGCACTCTGCCGGGGACTTACTTGTCTTGCCTGTTATCCCACAGCTCGCGGAACCCGCTCCGCGGGCCCCGCATCGCGCTGTGTGAACTTCTGCAGCTTGGAGATTGGAGGGTCAGCTGGGGGAGTTTACTGACGGGGCTGCGAGCGGCGTGCGCTCAGGAGGGACTTCAACTCCCAGGAGCGCCTGCCAGCCCGGAGGACCAACACCTGGGCCGCTCTCCCCGACCCCTCCCACCCTTCCACCGACCGTTTTTAAGCAGCATTTCCCTGTGAGCGAGTGGGACGCTTTGCTGATTAGAGAGCACTCTGCCGGGGACTTACTTGTCTTGCCTGTTATCCCACAGCTCGCGGAACCCGCTCCGCGGGCCCCGCATCGCGCTGTGTGAACTTCTGCAGCTTGGAGATTGGAGGGTCAGCTGGGGGAGTTTACTGACGGGGCTGCGAGCGGCGTGCGCTCAGGAGGGACTTCAACCCCCAGGAGCGCCTGCCAGCCCGGAGGACCAACACCTGGGCCGCTCTCCCCGACCCCTCCCACCCCTTCCACCTCTTTCTACATTAATCCAATACTACTCCCGCAGCGCGCGAGAGCGCGCGGGAGAAGCCCGGGACAAGGGCGGGACCGTCTGTGGCCGTCCGGGGCCGCAGGAGGCCGGGCAGGGCCACCCATCTAACATTTATTCTTTCCTAAACTGTGGTTTCTATTTGGTTTTAATATTTGGTATTTTTTTTTTTTTTTTTTTTTTTTTTTTTATCTTGAGGTATATATCATGTATATTCATTAATTGTTTACTGAGACCCGTGAAATCTGAGACTCTTGTAAATCTCTTTACAAACATGCCCCTAAGGTCGGGTAAAGAAAGACAGGTTCAGGTTTCCACTTCAAATGGCACTTTTACAGGGACTATTGATCAATTTTTCACACGTTCTACTGCCGTTTTGGAAAAGGAGATAGCCTTGGTTGAAAAGCGTCTTTCGCTTGATATTATTACGGGCAAACGTTCCTCTCTTGGTAAAATTAGCGCGGACGTCCCCCCTGTCCCACTTACATTGTTAACTACAAATAGTAACGATATTAATGCGGAGTCGTTATTGTTAACTGCTCCCGATAACTATTCTGTGGAGGTAGTGGGGACAAACCAAGAAAGTGTATTTAACACTGCACAAGGCAACCTATCGAATGGTGGGACTACTGTTTTAGACCTGGTTAGTGAGAAATCTGGCCTTTCAGATTCGCCTAATCTTAATGTCAGTACTGAACATATGGATTCCACTTTTAGTTCACAACATACATCTTCCCATAACCGTGGGAAGCGTAAAAGGGTAGATTCACCTGACATAGATGTACAAACTGAGGGTGCGGGAAACTTTATTTCATCTCCCTCACAGCCACCTAATACTAATCTGACTGTCCATCCTGAGGAATGTAATCCTACAATTAGTATCTCAGAAGAAATTTTCCTGGCCAGGACTGAGTTACTACTCAAATCACTTCTTTTACCACTTTTCGAAAGGACTAGATTGTTAAACGATAAAATGGATGCCTTAGACAAATTGGTTAAAGATAATATAGTGTCATCGAATAAAATCCTTGCTGGCTTAGTACCAAAAGGATTGAATCCCCTCGCCCCTCCCACTAATTTGCCTACTACTATGGCCAATAATAATATAGGGGCCAATAATAATCATGGTAATAACAGCAAAAATACCTCCAAAGCGGGGTTATCTATTTCCAAATCAGCACAAAATAAAACAGTACCAGTTCCCAAAAAAGTAACCATGGAGAACTCAACTGGGCTAAAGTCTGCTGTAAACCCGCAGAATCAGAGAAACCCAACTTCTACACAGAATAAGGCTTTAAGTCATCACCCCAAATTTATCCCAAGGAAGCAGTGTGTGAATCTCCCCCCGGAATCAGTGCCGTATACTATTATTTTAACTGGTGTGGCTCCCCTTAGTAGTGGCACGAGAGAAACACACAAGGATCTTTACAATAAGGTCATATTTTGGCTTAATAAAAACCGTCCGCTTCCCCCCGATTTAAAACCTGAAATCCTTAATGTAAGGAGGGTGGACTGGGTAGGCTTTGAGAAGAAAGACCTTGAGGGTGACTGTGTGGTTATTAGTTTTAGAGAACCATGGGTAACTGAATTTATCAGTAGGGAAGCAAGATTTGGAAGGGTTGGAGATGTGCAAACACTATCACTGCATTATTTTTATCCTACCTTATACGCTACTAGACCCCAATCTCCAATCCACCACAAAAGAAGGGATAGGTTTAGAGGCAGATTTCAACCTGAAACTCCGATCTACCCAATGTTTTATCCTCGCCTTGCAAATCGGTTTGCACCATTGTCAGGGCTAGAAGGTGTAGATTGACAAGATGCTGAATCTTTAGATATTGGGGTACCTGAAGTTGTAGTAACCCAGCCCCTAATTAATTTGAAAACCCCTGAATTGGAGATTGCTTTAGGGTCCATCAATGTAATACAGAGGGAGGTAGAAAGGGATACACACCCTAACTGTACACCTAGCCCTTTGAATATAGTAGAAACTATGAGTCCAATGGTATCTATGGGAGAGAAACCACCTCACATTCTGACAGTTTTATCATGGAATGTAGCGGGATTGAGGGGGAAAATGTCAGAGGCTGAGTGGTGTTCCTTTATAGATTTACACGATATAATTGTTCTGCAGGAAAGTTGGTCAACAGAGCCTATCTATCGAGCTGGCTATCTTAACTATTATAAACCAGCCTGCAAAGGACTGAAGGGACGTCCGTCGGGTGGCCTGGTCATCTGGATAAAACAATCTTTAGCCTTTACGATTACAGACCTCCCCACTGTGAGTAATGATGTTCTAGCCCTGAAATTATGTGGTGTAAATAAACAGGTTTTTTTCCTTATTAATATTTATGCAAGAGGGCTACCAGGAGGAAAGCCCGCGAGTGTGATAGCTGAACTGGATTCTGTATTGAATAGTATTAGTAGAGATAAATGTGTTATGGTGGCCGGTGATTTTAATTGTTCTTTTGAACCTTTTCCTAGCCTTGTTGATGGGGGTTATGGGGAGATTGACCAGTTATGGAATATCCCTCATTTAACTATTCCACCAGTTAAAAAAGTTACTGAGGCTGCTATGCAGTGGTTAGGTCTGTGCCTTGATTGGAATTTGCGTGCAGCAAATGGCAGGACCAAATCAGATACAATGGGAATGGTTACATTTGATAATTCCCTGCACTCGAGTCGCATTGACTATTTCTTGTTAAGATTAGAATACTGGAAATTATTGGAGGATATGGCGGTGGTCACGAGATCTGAAAGCGATCACAATCCCCTGGCCGTAAAGCTATTATTGCAGGAGGGTTTGTTTTTGGATCCTGCAACCAGCATCTATACTGCAGATGCTGGTCTTACGAATGATTGCAGAAGGGTAAGATGGGCCAGGCTACTAGATAACCCCTCTATTATCAATAAAGTTGCCGATGAGGTCATAACTGCAACAAACCTGATAGTACCCTTATTTGATGAAGGAATCTCACCTGATCAAATTGGGATGATTCACGAGTCTCTTTTTAATAAAATTAAATCTTTTTTTATTGAACCAGTTAAAGGAAGGATAATAGTGCAATCTAAGTCTAAGTGGTACGACAAGTCTTGTCGTGCCGCCCATAGCTCTTTGTTATCTGCTATTAAATCAAAAATAGCCAGGGATATAAGGTTGGCCAGGGCAAACTACAGGAAAGTACTTAAAGAGGCAAAAACCAGATGGGATGACCAGCGTTGGTTGGATTTATACCAGGCAAGCACCTCATCCAACCAACAAAAATTCTGGGAGGTTGTTAAATGGGGTGGGACGGGTAATATGCATGTTCCTGTTAATTATGTTCCAGTTGAGCAATGGGTCAAGCATTTTGAGGCACAGTTTAGTGTCGCGGAACGGATCTCCCTTAACAATAGGGAAGATGCCAGCGTACAGTCTCCTGTGCCATCTCATGATCACATTGTCTTTACTAAATCAGAAGCGATCACCGCCCTAAATCAAGTGCAGAACGGTAAAGCCCCAGGTATGGACTGTATCCCTGCGGACCTTTTTAAGTATGATCAATTGCATTGGGTCCCGTATATAACACTTTTGGCAAATGCAATAGCTAGAGGGACTGAGATTCCCATCTCATGGAAAGGGGCAGAGATTCTGCCCGTGTATAAAAAAGGGGACAGAACTGATGCAGGGAACTATAGACCCATCAGTCTTATTGATGCCCTTCAAAAGGTTGTAGCTCGAATGTTGTTAGGAAAAATTCACTCATGGATGTCTGAAGTTGACATTCTGTCTCCTATGCAGGCGGGTTTTAGGGAATACACTAGCACAGTTGACCAGATATTAAGATTTGTCATGATTTTCTGGAAAACCGTATTCCTGAGAGGTGGCACGATATATGCTGCATTTGTGGACCTCAAATCAGCATTTGATTTGGTCCCAAGAGCAAAGATGTGGTCAGCCCTGAGAAGGATGGGTGTGCCTGCTGCACTCCTTGATCTCACAATCAGGATGCATGAGGGAAATTTTGCCAGAGTTAGATGGGGGCGGCAGGGTCAGGTCACAGACACCTTCCCCGTGACACGTGGAGTGAGGCAGGGCTGTGTCCTGGCTCCTACCCTGTTTATACTCTTCATTAACCAGGTGGTGAAATTTCTCACAGACACTCCGACTGATGCCCCTTCTTTGGGTGGGACTAAATTCCCTCTTTTAATATTTGCTGACGACACACTTATACTGGCTAAAACACAGAAGGGTCTGCAAGTGGCTATAAATAAATTTGTGGACTTCTGTAATGAGAATGACCTGGAAATTAACATCAATAAAACTAAGTTCATGGTCTTGACAAAAAATAAACCGAAGAGGGGGTATGTTACCATGAATGGGTCTAGTTTGGAGCAGGTTGAAGCTATGACATACCTTGGTGTTTCAATAGACTATAGATTAAGATGGAAAGAACAAGTGGCTGCGCTCAGTTTGAAATTTGCTCGCTTGTCCGGTTGTTTAGTGAAGGAGCAGCGATGCTCTCTCACTAAAAGAGTTTTACCGGCTCTTAAAATCTATAGTGCCAAAATTAGTTCAGCTATTTTATATGGGGCCGATATTTGGGGCTATGTGGACCTGTCTGTCTTAGATAGGATTCAGAGCAAATTCCTTCGTAACCTTGTCAGCCTGCCCCCTTCAACACCAGTCCTACCATTATTAATGGATATGGGCTTGTATTCCATCAAACTTCAAGCCCTCTACAGGATGGTAGCTCTATGGAGGCGCATATGGTCTACTCCAGAACTTGCCATGTTTGCCCGAGAAATACAGGATGTAAGAATGCAGCAGGGGGCCGGTGATATACCGTGGTTTAAGCAAATTAAGACCGCTCTGATCAAAATGGGTCTTCCTTTGCTCTGGTCTGAGCCAGGTTCAAATATTTTCCCTACAAAAAAAGACTTCAAGCTACTTTTCTGGTCAACGGTAAAAGTAGAACATGTTGTTCTAACGGAGAAACAGAACTTGACAGGTCAGTTTCTGCTTCATAAAATAGTCCCTCACATAGAGAACTATTGGGATGTTATTCCTAAAACATTAGATAGAAAATTATACCATCAGTTCCGTGTAGGAACACTTCCATTGAGGGCTTTTACTAATGGTTGGCAGAAGACAGAATCATCCTTTTGCCCCTGTTGTACCGTTTGCAGAGAAACATTAGGTCACTTTTTATTTGTATGTACTGCTTACAGTGACCCACGATGTAAATGGTTGAAACCAGTATGCTCCAGACTTAATACCCGAATGAGTAGCGAAGCTTTGTACATTCTGAGAACAAATACTGCTGAATGGCTATCCATTGGAATGGCTAAATTTCTTGGATGGGCTTGGCTAATCAGGATCAAGTCAGTTCGAAACTTATCGTCTTGAATAATTTTGAATAGCATGCTTTTGCATTATACTATGGTCTGTCCAGAATTGATGTCCAGTTTTCTTTCATATACAAATGTATATCTGTAAGTTTTTCTTTTTATATTTCTAGTAATTTTTCCTTTTTGACGTCTATAAACGTATGTTTAATTGGGAATTTTTAACTAACTAATTATTGTTACTCTTTATTTGCTTGTTAGTATTGCTTTGATATTTTAAGATTTTGTTAAATTATTTTGTACTGTTTGTTTTGTATGTGTGTCTTTTATGAATAACAATTCGCAATAAAGACGTTAAAAACTGAAAACTGTTAAGAGGCTTTGTGTTCCACATGGACTACCCGACTGAAACTGCCCCTGCCAATAAGGGCCTTAATGTCATACTTTGCAGTCACGCGAGGATCAAATTTTGCACAATATTTAGCCACCTTGTTCCTGCGGGGATCAGCATGTTCTATTTGGCTTGGTGGATGCCCACTGTGGTAAGGCTGGTGTGATGGGGAGGTGACTTGCTTTTGAGGGGGATACTGCCCTCATCTGTGATGAAGTGTTTGTATATGTCATTTTCATGGGACTCAACCCTTTTGACGAGATCCAGATGAACATCTTCTGGTGACTCTGCAAGTATTTTGCTCGCCCCACAGCCCATCGCTGTGGATGCTAATTGTCCATGAAAGCCTTCTCTCATGCAACACCAACATGACACTGGTTCTGGGAAAGCTGCTTCGATGCCCTTTTGGTAACACAGGGAGCCCGTGAGTCGAGCATAATGTCCATCATCCGATGTTGATCATTTAACGGATGTCTATTCTTTACTTGCTGGTATATATTAGGTCAGGCTGTGGTGCCATTCTAGATTGTTGGGGAGGAGTAGAGCCCTGGAGAGAGTGCTAAGGCAATTGACTTGTGAGGACGCTTACCTGTCTGCTCCTTTACCGTTTCAAATAAATCCTTCATGATAACCTATGCCTGTGGATTTAACACCTAACATAGGGATTATAGCATTTAAAAGTGAGGACTTAATATGGGAACATTTTGCTTGAAATCGTGTTGCCAATCACAATAAGGGTTTAACGAATAGGGCTGTTATTTACTGTTTCTATAAACATCACAAAACGCAGATATTGTTAACTTTTTTGTAAATAGCACCAATGTTTTTGTTTTAATTTGTATTTATTTTTCAAGAGTTAGTCTCAGTACCAAGTGCAGTCTGAGACAACCAAGAATCCGAATGCATCAATACATTTCATTATATGCCATTCCTACTGAGACTTCACTTTTTAACACGGTTTTAGACTTGTTTCTGATAATGAAACAATAGAAGTCTTCTGCTAGTGGAGCCTATTGACATTGCGTTCTTTGCAGCAAATTGTCAGGATGAAGATTCTGACACACATATCAAAATTCTATTATCTTTCTGTATTACTCCCATTATACTTTGCTTTCAGGACCTTGTATCTTTTCCTATTAGTCCTGATTTATGTGTCATGATGCAGCCCACGATGTACCTATTTCAAATGGTTCATACAATAGAAATGAACTGTTAGAATTTAAAGAAAGGCATGTCCTCAAATAACTTCTCAGGTATTTTATACTAAACAATCATATCATATAATTAAAATTGAAATACAGATTAAAAAGTAATTGGAATCCTAACATACAAAGATATAAGTGCCTTCACTATCAAACGAAAGTTATTGCAAATTAATTTCTATTATTTTTAGTCATTTTCCTACAGTGCCTCCTTTTTCTGACTCAAATATTATTTAAAAAATGTCTTGTTCACAGGAGGAACAATGGCAAAGTTAACATTTCCTTCAAATACATTCCTGACTGAAACCAACATTTTAATTATGTTGTCATCTACCCAAATCTGCTACATCTCCAGTGGTCTCCTTTAGTCAATTAAGGATTACACATAATTGAAGGAGGCAAGTAAAAACTGCTGTGTACCACAAATCACATTCATCCTCCATCAACTTTGCCACCTCCTCTACCTTTTCACAACAGGTCTCCCATCAGCGAACCGTTTCTTCTCTCTGTCAGTACTTCCTGCTATGCTACATCCCACCATTCTTTCCTCACTATGTGTAAAAAGCTTGGGAGGAAAAAGCTAACAACAACAAGGTTATCTGTGCTCTACAATAACAGCACTATTATCACTTAACTATAACATTCTGAATTAATTAAAGAAAATATTAATTATTTGTTGACCATTTGCTGTGGTTTTCTGCCTTTTACTGTGAGGCATTGTGTTTTACTTTTACCAAACAGATCCGGCACTTCAAAGTCCTGATTCGGTGTGGGCCGTAGATTTCTAATTTATTTGTAAACAGCTACTTGTGCAGGGATGGGAATTCCAAGGTGTTCAGTCATTACTTTACCCCTACAATATTCTCTAGTTTAATTTTTGCAAGTAAAACCTGAAAGTTACCTGTGAGAAAATGTCCAGTAAATTCCTACAGATGCTCAATTTTCTGTGGTAAGCATTTGGGCCAGATGTATGACCCTTTTTTTGCTGCCACAAAAGGGAAATCTTATTGTTTGCGATCGCAAAAAAGGGTAATGGCATCTACAAATGCTATTTTGCGAGTCACTAACTCACAAAATAGCATTTGCGACTCCCTCTATTAGGAAGGGGTGTCCCTTCCTAATAGCGAGGCACCATGCCATGTACAATTGTTTTGCAACCATATTTGCGGCCGCAGAACACTCGCAGCTTACCACCTACTTCAAGTAGGTGGTAAACCAGTTGCACACGGGAAGAGGTTCCCCAGGGGACCCCTTCCCCTTTGCGAGTATGTGAGAAAATATTTTTGAGAGCATGCAGTAGTCTCAGGGAGCACTGCCTGCCCTTAAAAAAATGAAACTGGAAAGAATTTTTTTTAAAATGCATCCTGTTTTCCTTTAACCTCTTCCATGCTCATGACGGAACGGTTCCCCGTCATGAGCATCGGTTGGCCTGTGCTTATGACGGTTCCATCCCATCATGGTTCCATAGACCCAATGGAACGTTCAGCACAGCGCAAGAACTTTAGCCGCGCTGAAGGGGTTAAGGAAAACGAGCTGCATTAAAAAGCAGCCCGTTCTATTTAAAAGCAGTCCCCAGACATGGTGGTATGCTAACCCCAGCAGGCCACCATTCCTGGGAGTGATAGCCATTCCTAATGGGGTTGCAAATTGTGCCTGCCTCATTAATATTCATGAGGCATGCAATTTGCAACCCCATTGGTAAAAGCGACTAGTGTCTGAGACACTCTTATGCATCCCACTTTGTGAGTCGCATATGAGTCCCAATTTGCGAGTCGCAAATTGGTGGGTTTTACATCTGGCCCCAAATTCCACATCAGGTGAGGTAAATACTGTACCACCATCGAGCCCACTGGATTCAGGGTCGTTAAGCACTGCTACATGCGATTTGGATGCTGGCAATGGGAGGGTTACAAAATGTCCTCATACAGTAACACAATAAGATATCACATCATTACCAAACAAAGAATTATTAGATGTTAGCCACTCCTTCGTGAAGCTATAATAGGCATTTTCAAACCCAATAGGTCTTGCCTTTTAGCTGCCAACGCAGGCCTCTTAGGTTTTCTCCTTCTTTTGTCCACACTGTATCAGCAAAAAGAGAAAAAAAATGCAATGGTTCAAAAGCATGCACGTGTCATCACTCACCGGTGAATCAGGATCATCATGCATACATATGCATGCATTATCATGCATGCATTATCATGCATCTTCACGCAGGCATAATGACATGGCAGCCATTTTGTAATTTTCTTTAATTTACCCTTTTAAGACAGCAGATACCTATCTTGGATAGTTACATTAAAACAATGTTAAGGGCACCAAGAGGTTTTCTTTTTTAAAGGAGTGGCCTGGCAGCAAATTGCATATGCTTAACATTTTTTTTTTAAAAGATTGAGACAGAGACTGAGGAAAAATGGTGGAGAAAGCAGGTCAGCTGGATGGTGTAAGCACCGACGAGTGACAGGAACAGCAGTGAGAATCAATAGTGGAAGTGGATGGGTGTGTAAAACCAAAGACAGAAAACTGAGCTGGACTGGAAGGGGTGGCAGAGCAATAGACAACTACAATCTTCTAGACCCATCACAGATGGTATATAGGACAAAAAATAGCACAGAGGCAACACTGCTGGCAGTGTCAGACAATGTTAGATCATGTACTGACCAAGGAGTGGCAGTTGCTCTGATATTGTTGGACCTGTCGGCGGCATTCGACCTGGTCACTCACAACAGTTTGCTGGAAACCCTCTAAAAAAAATCAATCTACTCCAACGTGTTGAGTTGGCTCAGCTTTTTTCAAAGTAGCCAAACACAATAAGTCTGCCTTGGTCAATTTCAATCCAAATCTAACCACATCAGCTGTGGTGTCCCGCAGGGAGCATCATTAAGCCCCACTTTATTCAATGCCTATGTTTCTTCACTGGCTAAAATCAGCAGGAAGTGGGGCATCGGTATATGCTCCTATGCAGATGACACGCAGCTGATGGTTGCCCTGGATGAAAGTCCAGCGGTCACTAAATCAAAGCTACATAACTGCCTTACGGAGATGGCTCAATGGATGCATGAGCACTGTTTAAAGCTGAACGCAGGGAAATCCGAGATCTTACTTTTCGGGGGTGCCAAAATTAGTTTGGGACGCCACATGATGGCCACACACACTTGGCACCACCCCAATTCCAAAACATTGCGCAAAAATCCTGGGCATCATTATTGATGACACCCTGTCCATGAAGGACCATGTACGGTCCCTTTGTGGCAAAGGTTTTGCTACCATGAAACTCTTGGCCAGGCTCTTCCCCTGGATACCATTGGACTGCAGAAGATTTGTCACGCAAGCCTTGCAGATTAGTAAAATGGATTATGGGAATAAACTATTTGTAGGCATAAACGAGCTCCTGTTCACGCGACTACAGGTGCTTCAGAAAGCCGCCGCCAAACTTGTCTGCAACAAGGGCAAGTTAAGTTCAGCCTCAACGTCCAATAAGAACTTGCACTGGTTACCCATGCGCCAAAGAGCAGCATTTAAGCTACTCAGTCACACACATAAGGCTCTGTACCGAATTGGCCCTAAAATACTCCAGGAGAAAATCAAGTTTTATGTCCCTACAAGGAGCCTGCAGTCACTTCATCTAGCTTTGGCCAGAACAAAGTGCATTAAGAAAGTGAGGACCGGAGGGCAATCATTCTATTTTCTGGGAGCTAGGAAGTTGAATGAGCTACCCCTGGACCTACGGCTCACTTCCAACTACGCACTGTTCAGAAAAAAACTAAAAACACATCTGTTCCCCAAGCACTAATACCCACTCTCGCAGCCGTACCAGGATATTCACTATTAGCGCCTCGATATCCCTCGGAATGAGTGTAGCGCTTTATAAATAAATAAAGGGAGAGTGAGCATTGCAGAGAGTGCTGGAGGCAGGAGTGGTTTGAGTGCGGAAGTAAATCACGAGGGAGAGGAACTAGAATAAAGTAGTCCCACGAATCAAAGCAATGGAAAGCTAAAAGCCTTTCAATCAAAAGGATGACAAGGAAGCTATGGTCCAGGGGAGGTACATGCACAAAAAAGAAAGAAAGTCATTGAATAAGAGTCAAGCAAATGAGTAGGCCTTTACAGAGTACACAGAGTTCCTCCTCCAAAAATCTCCACCACGTTATTTAAAGTACCTTAAGTGGCAGAGCGCATTTGGTCTTGCCTTTCAAGTTGATTTTTAGCACTGGGTGGTTGTACAGCGCAAATAGCACGAAGTATACGAGCCACAGTTTTCTCAGCAAAAATGGAAGGTTTCTCAACGCAAGCAGTAACCACCATCCGTGACCGCCCACGTTGAGAAATCTGACCGCCTGCATTGAGAAATATCGTCAGGAGGTGAATTTTCCTTGCTCACACTCGACAGCTTGATATTGGAGCAAGGACAAAACTTTGCTACATGGAGTGGAGCAGAGTTCTTTTGGAACTCTGCGTGGTCTGTAGATTTCAGAAAACCCTGCAAACACCGCAAATGGAGCGGAGTTCACCCCCCCAGGCCTACTAATGAGATTGACAAGAAAGGCAAACAATGTTAAATAGTGAGTTGACCCAAATCCCAATGTAAGTACAGAGCAATCTGTAGGTGACACCTGAAAAGGATATTTACAATAAGTCTAAATGGTCCGATGTATAAATTGAATGAATACTGCATATGCACACATCGTCGTTGATCTGAAGTATACACTGGCCTGGCAGTTCAGACTGGACTATTTCCAATGGAGCAGGGACAAGACTGATTTGCATATGACCAGGTCCAAACTGAGATGGCATGGTGGGCAAAAGAACGATGGACCTGTATATAGCCCAAGTAATTACCAGTGGCTGAGATTAATTCAAGCCTTCCATCCACCACTTTTTTGTGTCTCCCTAAGTCAGACAGGTATGCCCAGACATGGCTCCCATGCACACTGTGTCACTGGAACCAATCTACACCTGGCTGATGAGCCCTAACTAGGGCAAACCCACTAATGGACCGCTTGTGTTCCTATTCATGGGGGACCTGGCGTGGCAGATTGGTCTTGAATGTTCCCAATGCAGCAGGGTCAAAGTTGATTGGCATATGGCTGGTTCCAAACAGAAGTGGAATGGGGTGCAAAAAAACAATGAACTGAGGTGCGAACCTGAGTAATTACCACTGGCTGAGATTAATTTGATTAGACGTGCCATTTTGGTGCAAACCTAGGATTACAAACTTTTAAAAATCTCAATCTGTGTCAAGATCAATTTGGTGGATTACGGGAATGGCTATGTTCCACCAAAAGAACACCTCTCCGACCCAAGGTAACACAAGTGTTAATTTTTTCTACTAAACCACACAAAAGCTACTCAAATGTGGCTTTGCGTGTCTTTTGGATCAGACTGCATTGTAGGAAAGGGCCCCTGTTTGTCATAGTCATCCCCACTTTTTGGCACCAGTACTGATATTCTTTCACTGATGTGCACTGGGTCTCTGCTAACCAAGGCCCTGTTGCTGTGCTCTTTCCCTAAAAATCTGATACAATGGTCTTATTGGCACATAATTTACACACACTGGCACTCCCGTAAATCCCTAGTAAGTGATACCCCTGGTACCTAGAGCATGGGTACCAAAGAGGGTCCCTAAGGGCTGCAGCATGTATTATACTACCCTAAGGGACCCCTTACAAATTGCAAGCAGCCTGCAATGGAATATATGTAAGTCACCCCTACAGCAGGCCTTGTAGCCCTAAGACAGGGTGCACTATATTACACGTGAAGGCATATCTACATGAGCTGATATGCCTATGTGCTGTCTAGTTAAAGTACTAGATGGTACAAGTGAACAGGAAAGCCATTTTAAATGCATTTGCTGCGTAATGGTCATTACGCGTTCCCCAGTTACATGATGGCTTCACTGAAACCTATGGTGTTTGATATCAAACACCTTATCTTAATAAATCTAAACTGTTGCCAGTACAAGATGTATTATGACATGCACTCAGAAGGCAACATATAGGTACCCTCTGAAAAACCTACCACTATCTAGTATGCTGGCTGACTGGTCTCATCCAGTCTGCCACCACAGACATGTCTTTGATCCCCTGAAAGTAAGACCCACGCTCTCTGAGGCAAAAAACAATGCCTGCTCTGGAGGAAGGTGCTCACACCTCCTCCAGCAGGATGACTAATTATTTAGCAAATGAAGGCCAGTGACTTCAATGCTCCTGCCACCTTTGATATGAAACCCTGGCTTCTGTCGGTCCTGGGAGATGCCATCCCCTGTCCTAAAGGCCCATTTGCACCAGGACAGGTGGGAAATTAGCTATGCAAGTGGCTGCCTGATGTGCTCCGCAAAAGAAGGATTCCGCCATCCTATTTTATGGCAGAATTAGGAACTCTGGGACAGGGTTGTGCCCACTCCCTACAGGAAGTGGTCATATAGGGGTGTAGTGACCGCAATGGTAAGTAGCCCATTGGCTACCTTCACTCCCCTTAACACCCATAAATCCATTCTTTAGGTGGCTCCCAACATCACAAATACAGATTCATCTGACCAAAGAAGAAGTAGAACAAAGAAGAGCTGAAGAAACCAAGAACTGTGGACTGGCTGTGGACTTGGCACCCAAACCTGCCTGCCTGATCCTGTCTCAACAATTGTAAAGACCCACATTGTCCTGCAGCTGTGCATCCTCCAAATGCCTCAGAGGGCTGCCAAAACTTGGCCAACCTATCAGCATCTCCTTTGAGGTGGAGGACCCACTTCCCTGCAGCCTGTAGGCACCGACCACAACATCCGGTTCACTGACACCACCAACTCATCAGGACCACCAAAAGGACCGCCTTCAAGGACCACCTAGACAACAATGCACACAACATCAAAGAGCTCTTCAGCCCCTTGAAAGAACTCTCCAACCCCAGCTCCAACACCAACTGCATTCCACCATCACAGGACCTATGCGACTCCCTGGCCACCTTCTTTCATCACAAGATCACCGACATCCACGACAGCTTCAACTCCGACGCCCCCGCACCCACCACCGAGACCACCAACCCAGCGACCTCCACCCGCACCAGCCGCCTGACCGCCTGGTCCACCGTCAGCGACGAAGACACCATCAAAACCATGAACTCCATCCACTCCGGATCCCCTTCCAACCCCTGCCCTCACCACGTTTTCAACAAAGCCAGCACTACCATTGCGCCCCACCTCCGGAAAACAATCAACATCTCCTTCGAAACAGCAACCTTCCCGGGAAGCTGGAAGCACGCCGAGATCAACGCCCTACTGAAAAAACCCAAGGCGGACCCCAATGACCTCCAGAAATTCCGGCCCATCTCCCTGCTTCTGTTCCCGGCAAAAGTGACAGAGAAGATTGTCAACAAACAGCTAACCCGCTACCTTGAAGACAACAACATCCTGGACCCTTCCCAACCCGGTTTTTGCAGCAACCACAGCACCGAGACCGCCCTCATCGCCGCCACTGACGACATCAGGATCCTGATGAACAAGGGAGAAACAGCCGCCCTCATACTCCTGGACCTATCAGCAGCCTTCTACACGGTCTGCCACCGCACCTTATCAGCACGCCTCCATGACGCCGGAATCCGAGAGAAGGCCCTGGCCTGGACCACATCCTTCCTCTCCGGCAGAACCCAGAGCGTCCGCCTCCCATCCTTCTGGTCAAAACCCACCGAGATCATCTGCGGCGTCCCTCAGGGATCCTCCCTCAGCCCGACGCTGTTCAATATCTACATGGCACCGCTCGCCCATAGCCTCAACATAATCTCCTATGCTGACAACACCCAACTGATCATCTCCCTCACCGAAGACCCCCGCCAAAGCCAATCTCCACAGAGGAATGAAGGCCGTTGCCGACTGGATGAAGGACAGCAGACTAAAGCTGAATTCAGACAAAACGGAGGTCCTCATCCTCGGACCCACCCCATCAGCCTGGGATGACTCCTGGTGGCCCACATTGCTAGGCACCACCCCGGAACCCAGCGACCACACACGCAACCTGGGGGTCATCCTCAACTCTGCCCTCTCCATGACCAAGCAAGTCAACGCCGTCTCCGTGTCCTGCTTCAACACCCTCCGAATGCTCTATAGGATCTTCAAATGGATCCCCACCGACACAAGAAAAACCGTCACCCAGACCCTCGTCACCAGCAGACTCAACTACGGGAGCGCCCTTTACTCAGGAACAACAACCAAGCTCCTGAGACGACTACAACGAATCCAGAACACCTCGGCACGACTGATTCTCAACATCCTCGATGCAGCCACATCACACCCCATCTGAGAAGCCTACACTGGCTCCCCGTCAACCAGAGGATCACCTTCAAACTTCTCATCCACGCACACAAAGCGCTACACAACACCGGACCTACATACCTCAACGACCGATTCAGCTTCCACACCCCCAACCGCTGCCTCCGCTCTGCCAGCCTCGCCCTCGCCTCAGTTCCTCGTATCCGGAAAACCACTGCCGGCGGCAGATCCTTCTCCTACCTTGCCGCCAAAACCTGGAACGCTCTCCCTATCAGCCTACGACAGACCCAGGACCTGCTGGCCTTTAGAAGACTTCTCAAGACCTGGCTCTTCGATCAGTAGCAACTCCCCCCTGGCGCCTTGAGACCCTCACAGGTATGTAGCGCACTTTAGAAATGCAGTGATGATTGATTGATTGACTGTAGCCCACAGAGTCGCCCAACACAGCAGTCACACAGAAGGAGGTCACTATGCTCCAGGTGGGTAGCCCTATCTCCCCACCAAGCCTGATATGCCAGGACTCCCAGGAGCCACCCTGCCCTAATACCTATGGTATCGGACCCCTTGCAGCAGCAAAGGCTTATTCAGTGTCCAGCCCAGGTACCAACACTGTCAATACCGACCTACCAATGAGGGGCATTAGTACCAGAGAGACCATCATCATCAAGAGTGGCCCTGCTGTACTGTTTTTCCGCCCTCTTCAGGTGAACCCCAAAAGTGAGATCCTCCAATGCAAGCAACCCATCGGACAAAACACCTCTGCACCTGAGCCCCACAGCCCGAGTACAAGCCTGCAGGCAGGGAACTTGCCCCAGAGACCCTCAAGAACTGAGCCCCCCCTTTAGGTTCCAACAGACTTGTACCAAAGTCCCTACTTGCTGCATCGTTCTGCTAAGGTTTTCTCCTTAGACTTCAGACGTAGCGTTCAAGCCTACCCTTGCGATCAGTACCTCTGCATCCGGACACACCAAGGTATGTAAATCAAAACTGCTGGGGGTTCTAAGGACCTTGGCCCTATCAAGTCCAGAATAACTATCCTCTAACTCGATTGCAAGTACCCTTATGCAATGCATGATTCTCCCATAGGATAACATTACAGCCCTCGAGGCTCCTGCCTCAAGCCTGTATTTTCTGCCTCCCTGAGAATCACTAAACTGCAAAGTACTTAACTAAACTCATAGATTTTGGTGTCTAAAATTAATATAAAAATCAATGTTATTTTTCAAAATTTGGTGTCGAATTTCCTACTTGAGTGTGTGTCTGATTAATTGACTCTGTGTGTACAAAAAATGACTAAGGCTGCTCAACCACACTACCACAAACAGAGGATTTTGGAATTGCTAGAGCAAGCCAGTGTACACTAATGAGGGATACATGAGCTCTCTGCCCAGTGCACCTTATTTTGGTACACAAAATAGAGAGCCAGCTTCCTACATGCCTCAAAATGCGATGCAACCAAGACGTAATATGTTAGTATATCTGAGCCCTAGATGAAAATAATTGACAATTTCCATCTAATTCAGAGTTCAATTAAGCAAAAGTGCTGATATATAAAGAACAGCTTTAAATATATGTCCTAGATTCCAGTCAAAGGTATTGATGAAGCACAGTCATTAAAAAAAGAAACGATAGTCAGCACATTTAAACCAAGCTGCTTACCATTGGAGAATCTTACATTTGGAGGGGAAACTGCAATTTCCTTGCAGGGAATTCACTAACATTTAACAAACGTTCAGACATTTCCAGCAATCAGTTCACAAGTTCTGCGTCTGCTGGATGGTTCAGGGGATGGCAGACCCCAGTTAGTGATGCCATTGTGACTACTTGGTGATCATGGGGCTTTCAGCACCAGTCTGCTTTACTTTATCTCGCTGGAATGGTATGGAGGTGGGGCAAGAGACACAAGAGGTCTGCTGGGCTCTGACTCCCTCTGAGCATTCTGGGACACATTGACAGGCTTTACAAGGCCTACATGAAGGTGTCAAAGAACATGTATGGCTCTCTGGAATCTCAACTGTCTCCCAAGGGTCGACAGGGAAACCACGGATAAGAAATATATTACATCAGAGAGTGTCAACTGAAAAGGTCAGGGGTAAGAACAGTAATTGCATTGATGCAGGAGAGGGAGCAATGATCCAGATAACAGTTTTTAGCTTTGTGATATTGCATGTCTTTAGAAGTAAAGAACACAGCATTAGAGGTAACACCTTTAAATACTGCATCATTAAAGTGTATTTCTGTCAATATTATGTGACATGTTTAAGCAGTGGGGTTGCAGTTGAGGAACAATAACACAACAACACATTAAAATAATTACAATACCACAAAAACCAACAAAACACACTAACAGAAAATGTTAAGAGAGCAACACAAGAATCACAACACATCAGCACAACAGCCGACGCAGCAGGAACATGATTGACCCCATCTTCTCTGCCAGCAAAGAATCACTTTTAGCCACACCTCCGAACTCCTCTGAACCAACCACCACTGCATTAATTTTACCATCACCAAAACCCAACATACACCACCACACCCACCGCCCCCAGCGATGTAACTAAAACCAGGTTGCCTAAAAACATCTCACCACCTCCCTTATCAAAACCACACCAACAACATCCACAGATATCAATATTGCAGCACCCAACCTCCACCAAAAGATCTTCAACTATTCTGACGCGCTGGTGCCCCTCAAGAAAGCACCCAGCAAGCAACACTCCAAGAAAGCCAGTTCTTTCACTGCCACCCTCCACGAGTCCAGTTGCATCTGTAGAGGGTTTGAGAAGAGATGGAAAAACAACAAAATCCCAGAAGCCCACACAGCCTTCAAAGCCACTGTCACCGCACACCACCTCCTTTTCAAAACTGGAAAGAAAATAGCCCTCCAAAACAGAATCAGTGCCAATGCACACAACCGCAAAGAACTCTCCACCATTGTCAAGGAGTTCACAAACCTAACAGCAGGACCACAGAAGTCCCACCCTCCCAAGAACTCAGCAACAAACTCAGCACTTACTTCCACCACAAGATCAAGCAGATCTACAACAGCTTCGACACCCAAGACCCGCCCATCACTCCCGTCATCACCACACGTGAAAACAACACCCCCAAAAGATACTGCTCAACTGGAAGCTTCTCACCATGGATGACACTCTCAAGATCATGAAGAGCAACCTCAGACCCATGCCTGAACTACATCTTCAACAGAGCTGCCACCTCCATCGCCCCCGAATTCTGTAGCAACATCAACTGCACTATCAAGACTGCCACCTGTAAACATGACAGGAAACATGCAGAGATCAACCTCCTGCTGAAGCAACCATCTGCTTACCCAACAGACCTCAAGAATTTCAGACCAATCTCCCTGCTCGCCTTCCCACCCAGGTCTTTATGACGGCCAAAGCCCAACTCTCCAAGTTTATTGAAGCCAAACACACCCTGGACTCCTCTCAATCTGGCTTCTGCAGCAACCACAGTGCCGAGAACGCCCTCCTCACTGACACCAATGACATCTCCTATCTCCTTGACTGGAGAGAAACAGCAGCCCTCATCCGCCTGGACCTCTTGGTTGCCTTCGACACCTTCTCCCACTGCACCCTAAGCACATGACTCCGGTATCCGTGACAAAGCCCTGGACTGGATCCATTCCTTCCTCACCGGTAGAACACAGCGAGTCCAACTACCACCCTTTCTCTCAGAACCCATGGAGATCGGCTGCGGAGTCTCCCAGGGCTTCTCCCTGAGCCCCATCCTCTTAAACATCTACATGGCCCGATCGCAGCCAAAGCCAGGAACCACAGACTCAACATTGTCTCCTACACTGATGACACCCAGCTGATCTTCTCCCTCACCAATGAAACCACAATCGCCAGAAACAACTTCCACGATGGGATGAAGGCTGCCAATACCCGTATTAGAGACAGGTGCCTTAAGCTCTACTCGGACAAGACCAAAGTCCTCACCCTGGGACCCAACACCTCCACTTGGGAAAACTCTTGGCAGTCCACCATATTAGGAACCCTCTCCACACCCATGGACCACGTACGAAACCTCAAAATCATACTGGACCTCTCACTAATGATGAACCGCTGTCTCTTCATCATGCTTTCACACTCTTCACCTGCTTTGAAAGACCTTCAGATGGATCTACACTGAGGCCTGAAAGACGGTCACCCACACACTTATCAGCAGCAGACTCAACTACGGCAATGCACTCTAAGCAGGCACCACCCAGAATCACGTCAGGAAACTACAGAATGTTCAGAACACCACTACCAGACTAGTTGTCAACATCACCAGTGAGAGAACATCTTCAAACACCTGTGAGAACTCCACTGGCTCCTAGTCAACAGAAGAGTCACTATCAAGCTCCTCACACATGCCTACCAAGCCCTCTACGATGCCAGACCTGCATACCTGAACCAATGCCTCTCATTCTGCATACATACGAGACACTTCCGCTCCACCAATATGGCCCTTGCCACTATCCCTCAGATCTGCAAGACCAGGACCGGAGGAAGATCTTTTTCCTACCCTCTCACCAAAACCTGGAACACCCTGCCTATCCACCTCAGTCACTGACCCACTTCAGGAAGGATCTCAACACCTGACTCTCCGACTGAACCTCAGTGCCCAATAGGAACTGTTGCCCCCCCCCCAGTACCTTGAGACCCTCATAGCTGAGTAGTAATGCTTAAGAAATATTGATTAATTTATTTATTGACAAGAATGTAACCAACAATGCAAAGCCAGAAAATGCAATTGAGCAGTACCACACAAAAACACATGGACAAGATAAATGTATAAAATATGACAGCACCATACCAACAAACAACACACCAACACACACAACTACAAAGAACCCCAATGCACCAATTCATAACAAGAAAAACAGCCCAACACTAAATAACCTTTCAAAAGAGTGCCAGCACATTACAAACAAGAAAATAACAACACAACTTAAGAACACAAAAAAGACAGCCAGAACACAAAAACAAAAACATAATACAATTATGTTGTGTTTTATGTTCTGATGTGTTTGCATGTGTTGCATTTCAGTGTGTTCTTTTGTGTAGTTCTTTTGTGGAATTGTTTTATACTATTTTGAGTGTGTTGGATTTTAGTCTGGTTTATTGCTGTTTATTGAGATGTATTTTTTCATTGCGCTGTGTTATTTTGATAGTATGCTATGTAGTTTGATTTAGTTCTGTCACTGTACTGTGTTGTTGTTCCTTTGTTACCGTGTTTCATTATATGGCTGTTCGGTTATATTTTGGTTTGTTGGGCTTTGTTGTGGTTGTTTTGTGCTGTTGTGCTGTTGTATTGTGTTATCTTGCTCTGTAGTGCTGTTACACTTTTTTATGGTGTTGTTGTGTTGGGATTTTAGTCTGTTGTGTTCTTCGTTGCTTTCTTTAGTGACTGGAACAAATGTTGCTAGATTTCTAGCCTGAAGGAGCACACTATACAAACGTTCAGTGCACATAAACAACTACTTTAACCAAAGATGGTAAAATCATACTGATACAGCTTAACATCTTTACATGGGCCCAATCACACTAAATCCACATCATACTATCATTTGAACTGTATTTGACTTTGTTAGCCACAATAACTGTCAACAGCAGTTCAGTTTTATGTGTGAAATGTTATTTATAAAAAAAAGCCACTGGAGCAATTCCAAACATATCACTTGCCATATGATGCTAATATCCTGCATTTTGCAATGTAATGCTGACAGTTAAGCAAATATATATGCCAGGATTTGCCAATGACTAATTAAAATATGACTAACAGAAATGTACTTGCATAATAAGCTGAGTACTGCTGACGCATTTGAATACTGCTGACACAAACTGTTTATCAGGCAGCACCAAGCCTTAACCCAGTGTTTATTTGTTTTTAATTTGGAAAACAAAATACAATTACATGCCAAATAGATATCAAGCATAAGGTGATATCATCACAGCAGATATATGATGATCTCAAGAGGTATAGAAGGGCTATGATTAAGATTACAGGCAAATGTTGAAGTTATTGCAATAAAACACAATGGTTCAGCACTCCCACACAGTACACAGTGACAATAATAGTCAAAACGATAATACAAAAGAATCAGTTCAGTAGGACTTAAAGTTTTCTTTTTTTTCCTTTTATTCAAAATCTTCATACGAAGCATAGACCATAAAATATTGGACAAAGTGCAGTCATTCTTTGCCCTATACCCCTGTTGTTCTAGTATTGTATCACATGTTGAAGTTATCATTGCAAAGAATCATGCAGTAGGGTTGTTAGAAAAGGGGGTCTCTTGTTGGCAATGGTTTGAACCTTTGTTTATGTAGAGACCATACTCCTAGTCAGGGTAAGGGGATACACTTCTAAAATAACAACTGCCTACTCCCTTGGTAGCTTGGCATGAGCAGGCAGGCTTATCTCACAGAGCATTATTGTACACATACAGTAATACAGTGAAAATACAATAAAGGGGCTCCACACCATTTAGAAAATAAGTAATCGTCATCTAAACTAAACAAGACCAAATATGACAAGAATCCAACATACAATCCTGTAAAAATAGTTACTGTGCAAAATAGCCCTCAAATTGCAGGAATAAAACAGTTCCTCCGACTTAGTAGCTCTGTTCGGGGCTACCGCAATAATGAACAAAACAGAGTTTAGCAATTTCAGCTAACTCCGTTGGTAAGGGTCTGCTAAAGCATTGAAAGACTCAGAGACAGTACCTTACTTGTTGCGGCCAATGTGCTGATGCGAGTGGGTCGGGAAAACCATTGCAGTTGCATTGTGAGCTGAAAGTGTTACAGAGTGCGGTGTCCTTGCTGCTCGGTGCAGGCAGCTGCTCATTTATGGAGTCGTTAAGATCAAGGCTTGCATTGCAGGGTGAGACGTGCTTGATGCGGTGCTAGCAAGCCACCATGTGGGGACGGAGCTAGTTGATGTTTGAGTCGGGGAGCGACGGAGTCGTGATGTCTGTGCAGTGTGTAGCAAAGCGGTGCAAAGTGCGGTGCCCAAAGGACAAAGTGCAAGCAGTGCTTCATTGACGGAGTCTGTGAAACCATGGTTGCATAGCAAAGTGAGGCGTGCTCTCCGCTGTGCATTCAGGACACGGAGTCTGCGATGGGCTCAGCTGCTCTTTTCTTCTGCAGTGACTGGAACGAACGGAACCAGAGATGGTGCCCAGAAGGATGGTGGGATCTTTGCTGTTCCTGAGACCTCTTGAACAGGGGGCAAGCTCCACTTCAAGCCATTGGAGATATTTTCTCAAGCAGGATGCACACACAGTTCCTCTCCTTGGCAGAACCAACCACTGCAGGCAAACCCCAGAAAGCACACAGCAAAGGGGCAGTACTCCTTCACCAGTTTCTCCAGCTCTTCTCCTTGGCAGAGGTTCCTCTTGAAGTCCAAAAGTGATCTAAAATACTTGGGGGTCTGGGTCCAATTATTTCTACAGCAAAATCCTTTGTTCTCTGGTGGCAGAGAAGCCCAGTGTTCAAGTCAAACCCAGTTCTGTTCTCTTTGGTGCAGCTTCCTACCAGGAGGTCGAGACAGCATTGTGTAAGGGAGATCAGGCCAATTCAGGAGAAAGGAAATCTCCTCTCCCTACTGTAAATGCAGCCCAGGTCTATTCAGCCCATGACTCAACCTGGAAAGGCAGGAAACACCTACACCCCAAGTGTCTATCTTAACAGAATGCACATACCCAGCCCCTGTCACCCCAAAGCCAGACAGTCAATACACATCCTAGCAGAGGCACACTGGATGGCTAAGCAAGAAAATACCTACTGTCTAAAAGTGCTATTTTCAAACACAGAATGTAAAAATCACTCTTACTAAAGGATGTATCTTAACATTCGGAGTTCAGGCGTACTAAACATTCTTTTTTTATCTTGTTCCCCTGGGCAGTTGTGCTTTTACGATGTTATAAGCAAACTCCCCATGCTATCCTATGGGACAGACAGCCTTACACTAGGGAAAAATGAAATTGATGGTATTTCACTATCAAGACATGCCACGCACATCGGCGAATGTCCTATCTTTCACATACACTGCAACCTGCCCACAGGGGTATCTTTAGCCTATTGTAGGGGTGACTCATATGTAAGAAAAGGGAAGGTTAAGGCCTGGCAAGTAGTTGAACTTGCCAAGTCGACATGGCAGTACCAAACTGTGCACAGACTCTTCAGTGGCAAGTCTGAGTTATATTTACAGGCTGCTTATGTGGGTGGCAAAATCAGTACAGCAGGCCCACTCGCAGCATTTGATTTACAGGCCCTGGGAACACACAGTGCACTGTACTAGGGACTGACTAGTAAATCAAATATGCCAATCATGGAATCACTAATCCATAACAACAATTAAAGGGAGCACTTGTACTTTGGCACTGAACAGCAGTGGCAAAGTGCCCAAAGCATCTAGACCAGCAAATACGAAGTCCAATACACATCAAAGTAACAGGAAGCGAAAGCAAAAATAATGGGAAACCCACGCCAATAATGCCAGGTCTAACAAGGGTGCAGTTAAGTAAGTAGGAACCTGAGTTACCCAAACTCAGCAAAATAACTCCTGGTTCTTTCAAATATCTGGATTAGTCAAATCTGCTGTAGTAGAGTGCTTCATGCTTTTAGGGAATTCATTTTAGAAGCCTATTGCTCCACCAAGGTTGCCTGGGTTAGCACCTTATCTGTACTACTAAAAGCCATGGTATGTAGTAACCAAAAATGATTGAACTCCTCTTTCCCCATACTTTATTGACATAATAACAGTGGCCCAGAAGAGCCATGCAAGAAAGATTCTTTCAATTTGCACCAATGGAGCAGTTCAAACATGTTTCAACGCTGCATATTCCCTTGCTACAGGAGTCTATTTGCTGACATAGAAAGGACACCTGATACTACTTTTAAAATATGTATTTGAAAAGCAATGTCATCATTCCAGTTTTGGCTCAAACTATCAGGAGATGTATGAATTATCTAAGTCATGCTCTGCCATTCTATATCTGTAAACTGCCATAACAAAACCTTAGCCCAAGGTCTATATTGCTTCAATTTTCCAAATCTGGTCAATGCATTAAATTTCACTTACATGATCAGGATAGATCCACTACTTGGCCGCAGTGAAAAGGTAAACTATGATTGCCTTATGTAAATGGCTCAGTTATCTGATCTTTTTTCACCCAATACTGAACCATCTAGCGAGCTCTGGTTATATAAGGGTTCATTACAATGTTGGGAGGAAACACCCTAGCGGTCTAGAACCTCCCGACCTTGGGTCCACAGTTCTGACCTCAGTATTAGGATGCGGCTGCCCATAGGGCAAGGGAAAACATCCTTTTTACTATGGCAGCCTGTGTGTTGGGTGGAAAAGGCCCCCAGCACAAGCTGTCACAGTAAAATGGATGTTTGGAAATATCCCTGCACTGTGTAGCAGGCACCTCACGGTGCCTTCCACATGGTAGAGGGATGTTTAGGGGGGGCCTCATTGGTGCCCCACAGACCCCATAGCGGAGAGCCAATGTACAAGGGGGCTCTGCTAGGGACCCCCAAGGGCAGTTTCCGACAACAATTCCATGGCGAAAAGCTCGACTTGGAAAGGCTGTTGGAAACCTACATTGTAATCCCAACGGTGGAGCTGAGGCTGTGTCCACAGTCATTCATGAGCCTGTCAGAAGAAGAGCGGAATACCCCCACCAATTTCCCTCCAACCGCTGTCATCTTAATACGGCAGTCAGAGAGAAACCCTCGATGTCGTGCGGAAAGCCTCCAACAAACTGTCCTAAGCTTTCGGCCCGACCTGCAAATCAGGCCCATAGTGTTCAATTTCTCCACAGAGAAAATATATTCAATATCCACTTTAAGATTCACATTACTCTAAAACATACATTGTGATGTGGTGAAGATACAAACTGTCTGAATTGCTTCAATGCTACCAATAAAAACATGGGTGTTGATTGGTACTTTCATTTATCAAGGGAGATTTTGCAACATTGTTCAGGTTTTCAAAACACTTAATTTAAAAGAAAAAAGCGACACCGCTTTTATGTTTATACACTGACCAATTCATGTGGAGTCCAGTAGCTCATAGTACTGGAGGTTCTGTGTCAATATATTGTGCCAATGCCTCCTTCGCAATCTTCTTGTGACACAGATGTAAATGTGGACATTTAAATACAAAAGTTTCATTTTAATAATAAATATCAGCAAAATCAAGGCCTCCACACTGCTTTGAGTTATGTATACTGTGTAGAGAAACCCACGCTTGTATTGGTCCATAAAAACATATTCAATTAATTGTATAATTTACAACTTGGATAAGTAGTGTAATGCTAATGGAAAGACCATCATTCTCATTGTGTTAGGATGCCACCGCCATGATAGAAGTGACGAAGATCAACATTGTAATATAGATTCACTTTTCCTAATTTGTTTTCAAAATGTGTGGACATTGTTTCTTTGACTGATGTCCCACTGTAAATACCTAAATAGCTGATATATTGGATTTTAATTGTAAAAGCCAAAACCCATGTACATAATAGGATTTCTGTTTTATCTAAGTTGAATTTTATTTTGAATATTGCCAATAGTTGTTATAGGAAATTGAGTTGATATAGCCAGAAGGAAATCACCTGGATAAAAGGTATATGTAGACACAATATGCCCCACAGGGGCAAAGACAATAGTTTCTAAAGAACATGCCTATTGAGTGTCATAATGTAAATGTAACCTTATTGTTTTCTGCCCATTAACACCTTGTATGTTGATGGGGACCAATATATTATTTTGATCATATAAAACACATGGTTAGAATATAAAAGATAATTTAAGATGATCAAAAGCTTTATCTGGGTAAACAGAGTCATGGTACAATTGTTTTTCTTGCTTTCCCATCAAAATGAAATGTTATATGAACCTAAATATTGATACGTTAGAAATATGCTGTTTCAAAGCATGACCATAAGATTTTCACCTGTTTTACATTTGTCATTAAGAGATATTGGTCATAACTAGAAGCCAAGGCCACATATCTGTCCTGTTTGAGAAATAAAACAATTATGATTTCTAGAAAAGTATGTGTTCTATTCATATTTTGATATAAGTCATAAAGCTGGTGTTAATAGCTCTCTAACATAGCTAAGCAAATTCCACATGAAATCTGTCTGGATCAGTATACATTTGCTTTCAGGTCCTTAAATGCCATGTTATTTTAAGGGAACTGTTCAAGGCAGACATATGCAATTAGAGTTTTGTCATTTGAAAATTCAAGAAAACATTATAGGAATCATAATTTGTTCAAAGTATTGTTTTATACGATGTCTTCCAATCTCTAAGATATATTCAGTGAATGCATTTTGCACCTACTTTCTAAAAGTGGTATTATCAAACCCAGAATGTACAAATCACCCAAACTAAACTTTATTTTCCCATCTTGCTCCCCTGGGCAGTTGTGCTTATAAGATGGTATAAGCAAACTCCCCATGGTATCCTATAGGACAGATAGCCTTACAATGGTGAAAAATTAAATTGGCAGTATTTCACTATCAAGACAGGCCACACCCATCAGGAAATGTCCTACCTTTCATGTACACTGGACCCTGCCCACAGAGGTACCTTGGGCCTACCTTAGGGGTGACTCACTTTAAGAAAAGGGAAGGTTAGGGCCTGGCAAGTGGTTGTACTTGCCAAGTCGACTAGGCAGTACCAAACTGTGCACAGACTCTGCAGTGCCAGTCTGAGTTATATTTACAGTTTGCTTATGTGGGTGGCACAATCAGTACTGCAGGCCCACTAGCAGCATTTGATTTACACCGGCCATAAGAACACACAGTGCACTGTACTAGGGACTGACTAGTAAATCAAATACGCCAATCATGGAATCACTAATCCATAACAACAATTTACATGGAGCACTTGCACTTTGGCACTGAACAGCAGTGCAAAAGTGCCCAAAGCATCGAAACCAGCACAGCAAAAACTAAGTCCAACACACAGCAAAGTAACAGGAGCCAAAGGCAAAAATACAGGGGATACCCACGCCAATGATGTAAGGTATATCTAGGGTGCACTTATAATGTAACAACAGTTTTGTATGAAGTATTAAAAACTAATTACATCTAACACATTGTGGATAGTAAACGGAAGCAAGAGAAATGTGCAAATGGAAATAGAAAATAATATTTTCTGTCTTTGTATTCACATTAATGGCATTTTAGAGTCTGTGAATAAGACAGGAAGATTGGGGCACCATGGTGCTATTTTATAAAAGCTCCAAAGATAGTTAAAAGTTTTCTCCTGGGGGTTACTTCAAAGTTTGGAATAAATTAAATCATTTTGGGGAATTCAGGAAAGACACCTGGAAAGCCTCATTGATTTCTTAAATATATATGACTACTCAAATGTGCACCTTTCCACATTACGCTATGCAGTATAGAAGATGAATGCCTTGCCCTTGAAAAGCGTTGTTCTTATTTTATTCGTTGTATATGTTTCATGTTGATAAACCACCTCCTCTATGTGATCATGAATTATGTAAGCGTTTCCTCACCATGCTCACTGTCAAACATATGTACCCTTAGTTTAGTAGGAGTACATCTGATGGCATTTTCAGGCTGGAAGCCTACAGTGCATATCAGAATTTCCTAGAATTGTGGAATTCCCGTGTATTTAACTATATTAGTATGTGTATATTAGGGGGAGAAAAAACCAATTCTATCCCCTCAACTGAGGGCGTTCGACAAGGATGCATATTAGCCCCTTTTTTGTTCCTTGTGTATACAAACGGCCTCGAAAAGTACCTGTTGAATCATTGCCATGACTTTCCAAAGGTTAACGGCAGAAGCATTCCAATGCTTTCTTATGCCGACGACACGGTACTTATGACATTCACAGGAAACAGCATGCAGCATTGTCTTGATGCCTTTCACAATTTCATGTTGGACCTAGACCTGAAGGTAAACTTCACTAAATCCTATGCTATGGTCTGTGGCCCAAAGGGGACCAAATCCAGAAAGTTTGTAGTAAATAATTCCACCATTGAAAAGGTTGAAAATTTTAACTATCTGGGAAACCTTTTTAACAACAAATTAAGCTGGGCCCCGTTAATGAAGACTCGAGTCCAGAGTGTTAGTCGCTCTATAGAAGGTCTGTTTCGCTTCTGTGGTAAATTAGGTCAAAAACCTGTTACACATCTAAAAACCCTGTACAAATCAAAATGTTTGTCGGTAGCTACTTATGGGGCAGGGGTTTGGGGGACTGAAAGCCCTGACATGATACAAATTATGGAGAATAAATTTATAAAGCGCGTATTGGCTATTCCATCAGGTTCTTCAAATAAATTCGCCCACGATGAAATAGGTCTGAGCTACGTGAGTGACACCATTCGCCTTTCACCCCTATTATTATGGGGTAAAATATGGCTATCAGAGGACTTACAGCTTTCTAGAGATATCCTCCGGGATTGTTTAAAACTGGAAAATATGAAACAGATCCCCTGGCTATCTTATGTTAATGAAATGCTTCACAAAATAGGCTTGGGTGACATTTTCAATAACCCTGAAAAAATACAGGGAGACTTTAAGACTGTCATTAAATCAAGTTATTGGAAATCCTCACTTGTACATTCCCTGGCCATGCCTTACGGTCCTATGGTTACTCAACAGCATCAGTTTTATTTAACCTTCACAAACCATGTGCAATGGCGATTCTATCTGACAAGGTTTAGGTTAAACATCTTGCATTTTTTGTTTGCGTTTCCTAAACAAGGGGGTTGGTGTGAGAGACTGCCCCCCTGTCCCTGTAACAATAAAGATAGCCAAAGCATGATGCATGTTGTTCTCTTCTGTCCCCTATATTAGGACCCCAGAACTAGGTTTATTAAGCCCGTTCTGAAGGAAAAGCAACCCTGTCATTATAAGGAGGGTTATGACTATTTGTTATCTTTGTCATCATCTGGTGTCTGTTATGCGATGTTAAATTTTATATGAGTGTCAGTCTTGTTAAGAAAACGGTATGGTTAATTTGGCCCCAAGAACCTTTTTCATTGCCATGTATGTTGCTCTATCGTGTTTTTTCCTTCCTTTGCCCCCTTGATGCAGGCCCTAGTATGAATGACTCATGAACCATCATAATTTGACTGAAAGTAAATGTTATGGGTTCCTTCTGTGATCATATTAATTAATGTGTTTTATCTGTCTGTTTAGTGTTTTAATTGTAAAACTGTATTTTAAAAATGAATTCTAAACCATGTCTGTAAATGTAAATGTTTGACTTTTATGATTCTTTTTTGAATCGAATAAAGTTTTTGAACCGAACCGTATATTAGTATGAATGGATTTATGTGTACCTTTCCACATATGTTATGCAGTGTACAAGATGACTGTCTTGCCCTAGAGAACTGTTGTTCTTATTTCATTCATTGTATAGCTTATTTTATTCATTGTATATGTTTCTTGTTAATAAACGACTTCCTCTATACGACCATGAATTACGGAAATGTTTCCTCACCATGCTCACTGTCAAACATAGGTACTCTTACTTTAGCAGGAGTAAATCAGCCAGCATTTTCAGGCTGGAAGCCTACAGCACATATGAGAATTTCTTAGCATTGTGGAATTCCAATGTATATAAATATATTAGTATGAATGGATTTATGGGTGTTCAGGACTGGTTCACCTATAAAGGTTCAAGGTGAATAAACTGAAATCTTTCACCAACATTTCCAAGAACTTTACTATTGTGAAAACATTTCTAAATTTACTACTGTCGGAGCACAATATAGGGGTCGGATACAATGCTGTCCGGAAAGGTTCCAAACAGCATCCAATTTGGTTGAATCCAATTCGGAAGCCTTGTTTCTGTCTGACTCGGACACATTTCCGGACAATCGATCACGATGTCCCGAAAGCATCTGAACTGTCCGACTAGATGTCCTTTGGAGCCAACTCATACAGGTCTATGGGCTGCATTTTCGGATGAGAGATTAGGATGTAGGTGTCGGACAGCCTTTCCGAGTCCAATATGGATCAGCAGCGGGACTCTGACTTTGGGGGCCCATAGCAGGGCCCCCATTCAACCTGGACACTCCGAATTGGGCCTATGGGGGTACCCATGGGTACCCCCTTTACCTGCGTGCACAGTGTGGTAGGCACCATGGGGTGCCTGCCAGAGAGTGCAAGGTTTACCCAACCACCCCTTTTTCTTAATGGGAGCCTGTGCTTTGGTTCAGAACACAGGCTCCTATTGAAGTCAATGGGAGTCCGACCGAACGGTGTTCGGACACATCGTAATCGGCTGGTTGGACTCCCTGAACCCGAGTAATTGAGAAAGCATTCCTAAACCGATTTGGTTGGAATGCTTTCCAGAAGACATCGTAATCGAGTCCTAAATCTGTTTTTAGCATGAGAATGGGGAGCACACCACCATATGTCATTGAGATGAATGGTTTTGAGAACCGGTTCAATCATTTTTTATAAGAAAATTGATCCCTGTATGTTGTATTTAATGTTTTATTTACTTGTTTTATCTGGAAACCCCATTTGAAATGAGGACAAAAAATTACCCGCCTCTGTTTAATAAAGTTAGCAATAAATGTTTGCATCATTTTGAATTGGCATGTGCCCTTTACTCTCTGTGTTCCCATTGCGAGATGAACACTCAAACTTATAATGTTATTTGCTGAGACAGAACATTTTCTTAAATAGGTGTGGTTGTCTTCCCATAGGTGAGCACCTTCATTTTGCAATGGTGTTTTATCTAAATTGAAAATGCTATTTGGGAAATTTGTGATACGATCAATAACCAAAACATAAACAGTTAGTATAAAAAGATATCCATCATGCGTTTCATTAAGCAAGACGAGTGGAATATGGTGAACAATCTTTAATCAAGTCAATGGAGTCATTATGGGGGCAGCATACGCCCCAAGTGTGGCATGACTTTATATGGGCCTCTTTAAATCTCTAAACATCTATAATGAACTGGCACCATTCAGTGAGAATGTGTCTCTATGGTCACGCTTCATGGACAACATTTTTCTAGTCTGGAAGGGTGACCTTGAAAACCTCAATGAATTCATCGTGTGGATTAATCTGGCAGACTCCAACTTAAAGTTCACTGCTCACATCAGTAATCTCAAATTGGAATTCTTAGATGTCTGGATCGGACATCAGGATCATAAACTCTCAGTGTCCCTGTTTACTAAACCCACGGCAAGGAACACGTTACTACACTATAGTAGTTTCCACAACAGACACCAGAAAGACGGAATTCCTTTCAGCCAATTTTTACGATGGTGCAGAAACTGCACCTCTGTCAAAGATTTTACCACACACTCAGAGACTCTGAAGAAAAACTCTCTTTGAGAGGTTATCCTCCGAGAATCATCAAACAATCATTTAAGAGAGACAAATATTACAACCGTGAGAGCATGTTCCAACCTCGACCTAGGAATTAGTCTGTGTGCTCAAACATTCCACATTTGACCAGAAGATCAGACAAATATTCAACTCTCAATGGCACCTACTCAATCTAGAAATCCAGGCACAGAATATTGGTAGACTGATTCTTGCCTTTAAAAGGAACAAAAATCTCAAAAACGTTTTGGTCAGAGCTAAGACCCGACTGAAAAGTGCCTTACTCAAAAGCCCATCACAGGCTCCAATCCCATCTCTGGAAACCACAGATGCGGGACATGTCAGGCATGTCCTAATGCCATCGTCAATGACCTGATCTCCATTAACAACCATACTGTTGTTCTCAAACAAATGACCAACTGTCGAATGGCCAATGTCATCTATGCCATTTTCTGCCCCTGTGGTCTAGCATATATTGGGGAAACTGGCCCAGAGGTCAGGTTCCGAATGTGTGAACACAAATCCAATATTAGAACCGACAAGCAAACAGCCCCCCAGGTCACTCATTGGTCAGACAAAAAACACACCTTGGAACTCCCTGCCACTGAACATTCGCTCCCTGAGTAACTTGTCCGCCTTCCGGAAGGCAATTAAAACTCATCTGTTCCCACCGTCTTAGGCCATCTCGTCTCTCCCTCCCCATTCCCCTCAGCAGGTGTTTTATGGTTTTTAGCGCCGGGACGCCTCGTTGCTGGGGCAGCTGTTCGCGCTTAATCAAATTCATAACATAACACATAACATCTGATCTCCTCTGGATTGTCCTTGAGAAAGTCCATAGCCATAAGGGGACTGAAATACAAGCCATACAGAGATAAAGAGAGGTCTTTTGGATCTGTACTCTGAACACCAAGAATGAGGGCCTTAATGAACACCTCCCTTGGGAGAATTCCATCATTTGATCCATTTGTCTCTCTCTTTCCCTAACTTTTATTTGCCTTGATGGGGCTCCATCTGGCCTTCCCTTACTTCAGCACTATTTTAGAACCCCTTATTTTGCCATTACCTTTAAGGTTTGCTTACTCTCCTCTTTGGGTTTAAACTTGATTGGACTCCTATTGTGCCCTGACTTTTTAGCCCTTTGTTGCTCCCGTCTGGGATCTGTTAGTTCTCCCTGGAATTTGCTTATCGAGCCACATCGTTTTGGTTCTTTCCTAAGATTGTGGTTCTTGAATCTTTATCTCTGGCCTGTATCTACCGGCTAACCCCTCCTTGCTTGCTATTTTTGTTTTTTTTAAAGAACCCCTTAACCTTTTACTTTTGTTCTTATTCGCCGATACTTCTGAGGATCCCTTCCCACCACCCACGTCACACCCCCATGCGTCCTTCGGCTTACGCACGGGGCGTTGTCACTGATTCATTTCCGCTAATAGGGTGGCCCTTATATTGCCTCCTCCATCTGAGCGATTTCCTTGCTGCCTCACGTTCGGAAACCGTTGGACACGCTGCCGCCATCGGTAAGCACCCATGGGATGCAAAGCGTTCCGCCCTTTTTCGGTTTTTGCCTACTTTCTTATTGCTATTCTGTATACTGACAGATATTGTATCTGCCTCTGCATCTTCAGATTGGATGCCTCCGAGCACCCATAACCAGAGGACTCCTTGTAAGCCTCCGGCTGCTCGCTATGTTAATGTCCTCACCTGTGGGACTCTACATGATCGCGGCTTTCGCCCATTGTTCCCTTACTACCTGATTTCCACCTGTCCTCTGGTAAATACTCATTTTGCCCCCTGTGTGTTTTATCACCTAGACATTTACCCCTTATGTACTCTTTGGGGTCATTGTTATTCTTTTGATGCTTTTTGTCCGTTTTAGAGACCAGCCGCCTCCAGTCGAGTCTACGCCAATTATCATTCTTCGGGACTATTTTTCTGTGTTTATTTTTCCTGGATATTCTACATTCTTTGCCTGATAACCCAGGACGTTCTAGTTACTTCAGAGAGGTGTACCCCCCGCCTTGTAGTTTTCTGCACGCCTTCTTTTGGTAAGACGTGCTTGTCGCTCATGACTTCGGGGTCCTTCTTATTAGGCTTATATTCTTCCTAATATCCCTGTTTAACACATCCTATTTATACCTTCACAGATATATTGTGCTACAAATCTACCGTGTTTGGCCATGCGCATTTTATGTTAGCCAGTATCTTTTATTCAGGTAACGCGTGGACTCTATGTGATTGTCTATTGTTGTCTCTTATCCTATACTGATCTTACTCTGAGGCACTTTGAAGCACCCTTTCCACTCTTTATTCTTTTATCTCTTAGAGGTATGTCCTTTTTCTTTTTCTTTGTGAGCACATTTCATAGTTTTTGTTTTTGTTTCTTTCAATTACATTGCACCTCTGTGGGTCTTTTGGTTCTATCAATATTCATTTCTTGTAATGCTTCGTATCTTGTCCTGTACTTTGGTCCTATTTATATCATTGTAATTATTCTGTATCTTGAAATACCCTCCCACCCGAATGTGCTGCGCTTTGATCACTTGTTGTATTTAGTTGTTTTGAGTATCCTTTTTCAAATCTTGGAAGCTCTAAATACCCACAATTTATTATCATGATTATTATTATTTCTAGATACCCCCCACTACTGTCTCTACGAAGACACCTGCCCTGAGGAAGGTGAGACCTGTCATAGGTCACACAACGAAAAGTACGTTGGCACCACTACAGAAAGAACTTGGCAAAGTTAACCACATTTTGTCCTTCTTTGCAATTGATTGTCTTTGCTCGCTTATCCTTTTAAGTCTCTATTTGACAGTTGGACTGCATTGATTTCATTATATAAATGTTGCTACATTTTTTTGAATTTTGATTTTGTATCAACTTCCAGACAAAACAAGGTGTTTCCAGGAAGGCCATTTGTCCTCTAGGCCTACCATTGAGTATTGTGATCCTTCGCCTTGTGTAGATTTAAGTGTTTTAATTGAACCTGAATGACTGGATCTCTTAGGATCAGGACGAATGGGATTAAGTGAATGAGGAATATGAGTTGGTGTGAGTGTTTGAATAATCGTGTTGTGGGGTTGTGTATCTTCGCTTCAAATGTTTCTTTTGTGATATTGCATTTATAGAAACCAATTAATTGTATATACATGAATATTGATTAAAACTTATTTACGGATATGTTCCAAAATTTTGTTTATTGAATGTTCTTTTCGGGAGGGAGACGGTATCCTTGGTGACTTTATCAGCACTTTTTTTAAGGTATTTCGGGTGGAGACATCTCTGTTTAGTATATTGCCAATATTTCATTTACTTAATACTTATAACTGCTGGCAGCACCCAGATACATTTTATGGAAAAATGATGTTTACCTCAAAAATAAATGTTATTGAACTTGTAGCAGATAGAAACCACGTGACGTGGTGTTTCAACATGTTGATTTATCTATCTCAGTGCTTTCAATTACAAGATTATGAGAAATCATATGAATATTTATAGTTTACTAAAACAAATATTTGCAGAAAGTCTGATGTTTTCAGTCAAAAACAGTGTCTACGATTTGCTAATAACTCCTTCGTCGAAGTGACGTCAGTGTTATTCTTTTTTAGGTTGAGCGTAGGCATACAACTTCTTGTATAGTTTAGTATACATCTATCTCTGTGGGTCAAATGACATTCCTTGCTTCCGATTTGTTTGTTTCAATGTCCTTTAAAAATCCTTGCTTACTAGTGGCCAGTATTGCCTTTTTGTCCCTCTCTTTCCTCCAAGGAGCAGGGACTTAGTACAATATCATTATGCTTTTTTCTGTTGATCTGCTCGTGGGGTGACTATTTTATTATGTTTTCTTTTATTGCAGCATTCACCTTCCCAGTTCCTTTAATGTGGCTGCCATTCTTTTGTATTCTCCCCGAAGGCAGATCCCAGGCTGGGTTGGAATGCAAGCAATTAAGTATTTGCTATTTGCTTACTGTTACCATCACGGCACTCGCGCTTTTGCTGTAAACATCGCAAGCTAAAGCGCGGGTGCCGTGATTGCTTGAAAAGTAAAGAATTAGAAAAAAATATGTTTTTCTATTTCTTTACTATTTAAGCAATCATGGCACCTGCACTTTAGCTTGCGATATGTACAGCTAAAGCTCAAGTGCCACAAAGGCTTGTTGTGTTTTATTGTAAATTCCAAAAATGTCATGTTACTTGTTTGAGTGACATGTTTGCATTTTATGCAATTAGAAATAAATAAGTGAATGAATAAACAAAAATATATTTCTACTAGAGCAATGAAAATATTTTAAACCCCCCAAAAGATTTTATGCAGGATTACATTCGATAAAGAGTTCATGTTAGGCAAATCATGTAAGAAATGCATCCGCAAACCAATCTTTTTTTCAATGAATACAAAAAATAGATATAAATACTTTAATCCTTTTTATCTGTAGTAAAAAAACTGTGTAATGGTGTGGATTTGACATGGTCTCTTTTTGGGCTTTGTTAACGTTTAGTTATTACACCTCGTTGGTGAATGAATGCCTGCAAGGCTGGTTACTTTGGAATAAGGGCCTAAAAAGTACAGTATTTGATGGAGTCACTGGTGCAGACTGAATTTTCTTGCACATCTGAGCCAACGAGGCGATGCACGTCTTGCTCTGTAGCAATCAAGTCCTATGTGAGAGCAGCGACAACAGCAATTCAACCTCAACAAGGACAACAATGGACATTCATAAATGTTCACTTCATTGAGGACATAAGAGGCTGTCACTCCAACTGACCTGGCCATTGCCTGATTGGGTATACACGTGTCCAGTGGCAATGTTTGGTTGACCTCTGGCTTGAGCCTGCATGTGCTGCCCCCAAAACAAAGGGGGTGGGAGAGTTGCGGAGTGTGATGCGATAAATCTCTGGGGAAAAAAGAGTGCAGTGGGACATCTGTCAGAAAGCAGATAAAAAGGTGTTTGCCAGGAAGAGAGCAGCGGAGGTGTTAAACAGCAGCTTTGCTGAAGTGGAGAATGGCCGTTTAATTGATGTCTTCTGGGAGGGGGCCATAGAAACGCCCAATATATAGAGATTACATAACTCTTGCAAATCTACGGACATACTCCCAGGACTGACCTATCACCCCCATCGTGGTGGGTTTTCATGTGGGCCTCTGGTGTGGTTGCTCTAAATTATAGCCCATTTCTTCACTAGTATGCCTCTGTAAAGCCGACTTCGCCAAGGGGTTCGTCTGCTGTGTATATTGGTATGTTACTGGAGAGCACCCAGACACCCTCCTGACTGGCTGACATTTAGCACTATTGGAGTGAGCATTGTTTTTGTATTGTGCCCTTTTGGGTGATGTAGGAGGTTAGACTGGCAGAATTTGTTATAGGGTTATAGTACAAAGCCCTTTAGCATCAGTGGTATAAGGGCTATATGCCTGCAGACACTTCTTCATCGTTGCAATAACATAAAATAATAAATACATTCCTGTTGTAGACAGTGCTTTAAATAGGCTGCTACTGTTAATTACTGTGTACTGGCACTTTTGAGGTCGAGCCTAGGCTGCGTGCATGCGCTGTCTGAAAGACCTGGTGGAAACACTATACGGAGTGCATTCCCGCCTGCTGCTTGGGATTGTTCACTCCTGCATTGCTCTTCTGTCCTGGCTCCTTATTGGTTGGCGGTCCTATACAGCATTTCTGTTTTATGTTGAGGCAGCACCAACTAACTCCAGTTTACATACGGTGTAGGTGTTCATCAGATCCTTTGTGGACTACTTATTTTATTTCCTGATAATGATTAGACGGAAGCACATAACTTTTAAATACATGGGTGCTGCACTTTATGTTTAGCCCAGCACCTGATTCAATAGTTACAACATGGGTGCTGCACTTTGTGTTTTAGCACAGCGCCCGTTTTTATGTTTTTATGTCAGTTTCGTTATTATTTGTTCCCTGCTTGTGTCTTTTGTGCCCTTTTTGCTGTCTGTGCGTTCCCCCCACCACTACCCCCTGCCTATCACTGCTTGTTATTGTTTGTTAACTGCTTGTATCTTCTGTTTGGCCAAACCCTTTCCATTGTACCAACCCACTTCACTACAATCTGGCTGTCTCTTGTCTCCTCTTATGTTCAAAACGTGGCACCCGACGGCTCAGCACTGAAGCAGCAGCAGGCAACTTGCCCCCCTGCCTGCTGCCACATTCATATTGCATCTTTTGTTCTGCCACCAACATATCGGTACCACAGTGACCGTGGCAGTGACAGCAGCAGCGAGGAGAGGAGAGGAGAGGGGGAAGATTTGTACTTTAATTAGGGGAAGGCTCCCCTGCGACCTCCCCCCTACCCCCTCATGACGCAGTCACAACACGGAAAAGGCCCCATGGACCACAGCCTCACAGTGGATAAGCAGGCTCTTGACTGTTCCTGTGGTAGGAGAGCGGCAGTGAACTACTGTTGCTCACAGTTATTAGTTCGATTTCTATTGCTCTTACTCTACCATTCCAAAATGGCCAAACCTTGAGGCACATTTCCTAGTTCTTATTCATTAGAAAGTCCTTTCTCTATCTCTAATGCATCACATGAATACACAAGGTTGGTAAAACAGCATCCTGCTCCTGTGCTTTGGATGCTAGACCACTGTTTGACCTTTGGCTTACAGGTACTTGGTTTTTGTGGGTTGCATTATGTATTTTTTTTAAAGTTTTAAAGGTTTTTATTTGATGAACGAAAAATAAGTATAACATAATACCGGTAATACAAGATTAATATCATAAACTACAAAAAAAGAATAATACATCTTATTAGAAATAGGAATTGGGAAGGAAAAGAAAGAAAAAGGGGGAATAAAGAGCGAAAAAAGGAAAAAGAGAATATGTAGTAACTGTATAAGCAAACAGTATTACAATAAAAAATTTCCTAATGCATTATACATGCATATAACAATAACATAGAAAGAATTAAACAACAATGGTTACTAATGTCAAGGTGGTTTGAGCACTTCTTCAACAGGGGGTTCATGTAAAGACATCTGTTTAGCAGGTACCTTTAAAAAGTCTGTGACAGGCAACCAAAGTAAGTCTCTTTTAATTGCAAGCGAGATGGAATATACATAGGCTCTATCCAACCTATGATTATAGCAGACTACGTACCACCATGCCTGAAAAGAAACCGCATAGGTATCTTTCCATGATTTCATAATTTGTTGAAAGGCAACAGCAAGAAGTAAATCGATAATGTGCACCTCAGTGGCTTGCAACGACCAATCTTCAGAAATGCTACCCAGAAAAATATGAGTGAAGGGAAATGCAATATGTGTATGGAAAATATTGTTAATGTGTTGCCAGACTTGAGTTCAAAAATTATGAATGAGTGGACAATTAAATAACATATGTTTGAGGTCTGCAATGAATTAGTACACAACCAACAAGTAGAGGAAATGCTACGGGCAATCTTGTGAATTTTAGCAGGGGTGAGGAGAAGTCTATTATAAACAAAAAATAGGGTCTGTGTTGTGTTGGCTGCTCTAGAGGACTTCAGTATTTTACCCCAGATTTTATTCCAGAGTGAAATGGAGAAGGATTCACCTAGATTAATTTCCCAACTATGTTCTACGTCTAATTGAGCTTGCAAAAGGTGGATGTTAGTTAAAAATGTATAGATTTGAGAGTCAGAGGGTGTATTGCATAAAATTGAAGTTATGTTAGAAGATGGAGGGACAATTGGAAGGTTAGACAAAAAATCATTATAAGAAGATTGAGATGTCGCAGTCAAAGGTATGTATCTGGGTTGATATGATGAGTGAAGGGAAAAACAACATTGCATTTTTGGGAATGGGATACAAACGACATCTTGAAAAAGCTAAGGAGTCCATTTAAGGCCATGAGCAAATCAATCTTTCCAAAAGATACATTTATTATTATTATACCAAAGTAATGAATTTAAAAAATGTGTAGGGTCATCTTGTGAAGAGGAGAAGAGTGGTTGGAAAAATGTTCAAGCATTTTTAAGAATGGGAAAAATTAGAGTGGAGGAAGTGTGGGAAAATTAGATAAATTCTTCAAAAGAAAATGGATGAAAAATATATTTTTCAACTTCCACCCATAAGGGGTAAAGTATAATGTCAGATTGATTGTCAGATAAAAGAAAAGAAATTGTTTAAGAAAGAATGCAGAATGATAGAAGTGATAATATGGGAAATTAACTCCTCCCATATATTTAGGTTTTTTAAGCTTACAAATGGGCATTCTTGCTGCTTTTTATGCCGTAAGAATTTGGATAGAATAGCATACAGCTTTTTATAATATTATTTAGGAATATTGATTGGGATATTAGATAAATAAAACAATATGATAGGGACTAACAGCATTTTTATGTTATCCAATCGACCCCACCATGATAAGTACAGGGGGTACCATCGCGAAGTGGGCAAAGATACTACTGATAGTAACACTTTCAAATATAGAGCAACAGTATCTTTAATAGAAGTAGTGAACCATAAACCAAGATATTTAATCTTATTTGAATTCCAATGAAAAGATGAAGCAGAAAAATCATCTTGAAAGCATAAGCTATTTAAAGGAAGGATTTCTAATTTTTCAGCATTTAATTTATAACCAGAGATGAGGGCAACATCATCTACTTCTGAGAGAATGCTGGTAAGGAGGTTTGTGGATTAGAAATAAATAATGAAATGTAATCTGCATACACTGAGAGTTTTAAAAGTTTGTCACCATATGGGAATCCTGTAATAACTTTATTTAATCCAATTTTGATTAAGAAAGGTTCCAGGGCAAGATTAAATAATAATGGAGAAAAGGGACAACCTTGCCAGACTCCTCTATGCAATGGAAAAGAAGGGGATACAAAACCATTGGCTAAAAACAAGGATTTGGGAGAGGAGTGTAATGAAGAAAAATAATTGATGATTTTTGTGCCAAAACGAAACCAAGCAAGCGTTGAAAAAATAAAAGGCCAACTGACTCTATCAAATGCCTTTTCGGCATCCAATGAAATTGTTGATAATAAATTTGTATATGTTTTGGATTTGCTTATTATATTAAAAAACAGTTGAGTGTTATCAGATAAATGTCATCCTTTAATGAAACCGCATTATTCGGAATCAGCAAAAATCTGCTACAAAAAAGCCCTACACGGTCTACATCAATCCGTAAAAAAAGCCAAAAAATGATTCTTTGTGTCCTCTATTCAGCAAGCGGAGCAATCTAGCAAAGAAGTTTTTAAAATTGTTCAATCCTTTTTTAAACCTAGGGCTATCGAGACGGAAATCATCCCGTCCGCTAGACTCTGTGAAGACATCTCTGATTTCTTTGACAATAAAATCATGAAGGTCTATGACTCCTTCACATGCCCCAAGCCATCAGCTATGGCGGACCTCGACAAAACTGAGCTGCCCACCCCTCCCTTAACTCAATTTCATCCTATCACCCTCGATGAGGCACTGAGAGAATTACAAAAATGCAAATCCAGGGCTCCTGATGAACCCTGTCCACCCAAATCTGGAAAATGATGTCTGATGCAATTGCTGCACCACTCCTACATATCTGGAACACGTCCATCGAGACTGGCACATTTCCTGATTGCTGGAAACATGCCACACTTCTCCCTTTGAAAGAAAAGCCAAATGGAGCTCCCGATGACCTGAGTAATCTCCGCCCCATCTCCCTACTAGCAGCCCCAGGTAAAATGCTCAAAAAACGAATTCAACGTCAACTCAACAGCTTTATCGAAAAAAAAGGAACACTACATGAAACACAGTCAGGTTTCAGGTCCAGCTTCAGCACCGAGACGGCCCTTATCAAGGTTGCTGAGTCGATCAGGTGGTCCCTAGATTCAGGAGCATCAGCTATCCTGGTGCTCCTGGATCTATCTGCCGCATTTGATACAGTGGATCACGGCAGACTGCTGCTAAGGATGAAGGACATAGGCCTTGAAGATAAGGCATTGAGCTGGCTGCACTCTTATCTCACAGACCGCTCTCAGAAAGTGGCACTGGGTACCTTCTCTTCTAAGCCAAAACGCCTTTGGTGTGGTGTCCCCCAAGGGTCGGCACTCAGCCCGCTACTTTTTAATGTTTATTTAGCCCCACTCTTCACCTTGATTGCCAAATGGCGGGTCAAGGCGATTTCGTATGCAGATGATACGCAATTAGTCTTCCCCTATGCGGAGGTGTCGGAGGCAGCTTTTAGTAAAATAAGGGCTGCCTTCGAGATGTAGCCAGCTGGATGAATACTAACAAATTAAAACTGAATGCAAGCAAAACGGAGGTACTATTCTTTGGAAAAAGTACACACCCCTCCCCCGACCTATGGTGGCCTCCCGAAATGGGCCCAGCACCAAACCCCGGAACCAGTGCAAAAAATCTGGGTGTAAGATGGGACGAGAATCTCTCTTTCTCCACTCACATACAACAGGTCACTACGGGATGCCTCCATAAACTCAGAAACCTCTGGAAATTTCTTTCCTTTCTACCAGTTGAGTGTCGCAAAAAGGTCGTCCATGCGACAGTCACATCCAGACTGGACTACTCGAACGGCCTCTACCTTGGTCTGCCGAAATATCTGGTGCAACGCCTGCAGATCGTGCAGAATGCGGCTGCGAGACTGATAAAGCACATACCTTTCAGACATCATGTCTCTCCGCATCTGCGTGAACTGCATTGGCTCCCAGTGGCGAGCAGAATAAAATTTAAAGCTCTTACCCTGGCGTTCAGAGCACTAAAAGGGACCTGCCCTAACTATCTAAAACTCGGACTTCCCCGCTACCATCAAGAGAGACTCCTGCGATCTAACTCCCTGCTTCAGTTAGCTGTTCCACGAGTTAGGAAAGCTAGACTTGGGGGCAGGTCTTTCTCTGCTGGCACGGCGAAACTCTGGAACACCCTTCCCTTTCCCATCCAATCTGCTACGACAGAAGCTAGTTTTAAGAAGGTTCTAAAGACCTGGCTTTTTTTACAGAAAACCTAAGCAATTCACCTTGCATCCTGCCCTGCTGAAGTACTCTTTAGCGCCGGGACACCTCCTCGAGAGGTAGCTGTTCGCGCTATACAAGAATCAGTATTATTATTATTATTATTATTGTTCTTTCCCAATCAAATGGGGTAATAGAGAATCTAAGCGAAGGACGAACATTTTTTCAAAATTCTTATATTCTAAATTGATCAAAGAGATGGGCCTATAATTTTTGCATAAAGTATGCTCTTTGTTTTCTTTAGGAAGGCGACATATTAAGGCCTCTTGAAAGGATCCGTCCGATTTCTGGATAGAGATAAAGTGTTGGAATAATTGAAATAGTTTAGAAAGAAGGATCTGGGAGAAATTAGTGTAGAATTCAATTGTAAACCCATCAGGTCCAGGAGCTTTACCTTTTTTATAGAGTGAATGATGGTCAGAATATCCTTAGGTTGAATATCGTCTTCTACGGAAAAAAAATCTACCTCAGGAGAAGAGGGGGGGTGATAGAAGATAAGTAATGAATGATATCTTCTTAGCTAGAGGAAGATCCAGAAGTATAAAGGAATTTATGAAAATTAGTAAATTCTAAAAGGCTATCTTCGTTTTTATGAACTCTAGTGTTTGCCAAAGTTAAAATTGAATCAATTTTAGTTTGTTCTTGTTTAATCTTAAAATAATTAGCAATAATTTTCCCAGCTTTGGTTTGTGCACCATAATATTTAGCACTGGATTTAAGCAAAATCAGATTAACAGATTTGGTTGAAAGTGTATTAAACAAAAATTTGGCTTTAATAAGCATGTCTAAATCAGACTGGGATTTAGTAGAGTGAAAGGAATGCTTTAATGGTTTAATAGGGGAAGTAAGTGCTTGTAATTTTTGGGAAGAAGATTATCGTTTCTGAGCTATAAAAGAAATAATGGAGTCTCTAGAAGCAGCTTTGAAGGTGTACCAAAGTAGTGATGGGGAGGTATGCGGGGATTCATTTTCTAGAAAAAGTGTATTTGAAAAATGTTGAAAGACTGGGTAAATGTGGAGTCCAATAGAAGGGAGTTATTAAATCTCCATTGTTTAGATCTCACTGTAGGAGGAAGTACGTCTAAATTGAGAGATGCAGGAGCATGATCTGAAAGTAAAATGGATCCTATATCTGAATGTGAAATATGTTGTGTAAGGGCCTTAAAAATAAACAGGTAATCTATGCGGGATTGAGAATAATGAAGAGGAGAAATAAAGGTATTTTCTTGAAGGATAGGGTGGCATAATCTCAAGGCATCAACAATGGAACGTTGGGCAATAGTAGACGTAAATTAAGAATGGATATTAGAGGGGATAAATCTAGATTGTGAACATCAATCAATAAAGGGGTCAACAATCATATTACAATTGCCACCAACAATCAAATAATCATCACTGTACGTCATTAGTTTGGATAAAATCTGGGTCCAAAAAAGTTTACCAGGGATAGTGGGTGCATATAAATTAAAAATAGTCAAAGGAATTTTGTTAACTAACAAAGAAACCGAGACCCATCTACCTTCAGTATCTGCTTCTTGGGCAACAACCTGAATATCCAAATGTTTATGACAGAAGGTAGCTACCCCATTACGTTTCCCCAAAACAGGAGAAGCAAAAACAAGGCCTACCCATTGACTCTGAAGTTTGGATATCTCTTTTTCAATTACATGAATCTCCTGCAATAAAACAATGTCACCTTTCAAGCCAATAAACAATGTGGACAAGTCTTTTTAGCAGGTTTAGGTTTGTGGTTCTTAACCCAAACTCTTGTAAAAAGGAGTGCAAACAAAACAAGTTGTTTTTTAGGAAACCCCTCACCTTTCAAGCCAGCAATGTGTGATAAAACCCTTTGACTTTTATAGTTGAACACAAACCTTTAACATTCCAATATAAAACTTTTACCCACATCTTAATTTCTCTAACAATAATTCAAAAAGTACAGTAGTGTAAAATTGAAATAGTAAGAAATAAGTAAGTAAGTAAGTAACTGAGCTTATAAAGTGCCTGGTTACACTAGCCAGTGTGTCCCCGTGCTGTACCGCTGAGGAACACATCCTGGCCTGTTCCTGTGAGGCGCCCACTCCTGGGCACCCCAAGGTGAAGCCAGGCATCCTTAGCGATTAGGGCTGGTGTGGAGATTAAGCAAGCTATTGCCCAAAGTTGCAGAGTGGGACCCATGATTAGAGTAGGCACCATGGCGAGAATTATCAGGTCCGCGGACAATGAGCCCAAGACCCTGCCGCAACGGGAATCGAACCCTGGTCCCGGGTCAGATCTCTGCATCAGGGTCTGCCGCTCTAACCAGTGAGCCAAACTTCTCCACAAGGAAAGAGTTAACAAGAAAAGAAGAGTGTAGATGAGTATGGAAAAAAGAGGAACATACTTTCAAAAGATCATTCAATAACTAATGAGAGAAAGAAGATGACGAGTCTGGAAAGAGGAAAGGAAAGAGGAAAATGGAAAGGAAGAAAAATGTTGAATATATAGAAATAGATAGGGAAAAGAACCAGGGAGTAAATATATAGTCAAATAGAGAGACCAAAAAAGGGATAAAAAAGAGAACAAAAGAAAAAAGAAAAAAAAGACATACTACGAACATACTATGAAAACGGAGGCGGTGGAGCCACATAAGGAAGACGGCACAGCCCATCAGAAAACTCCAGGACGAGGACGGGAAAAGGAGGAGGACATCCAGACTGGGTAACAGTCACAGATCAGGGGACCACGAAAACCTTACCTGGTGGTAAAACGAAAGAAAATACATTATATAAAAACATAACCATGTAATTTGAAAAATATGACAGATAAGGAGAAAAATAGATAACAACAATGTTACCAAAACAGTCAAAGCAGCAAAGAACGAGCAATTTCCATATCCTCTTCCCTACAGGTATCCAAAAAATGCTGTAATAGAACAGGATCTTCATAGTTAGTGGACTTATTTTGTAAGTCACCTTAAAGAGGCATGAGTGAAACAAACCATATCTGGCATTCAAACTTCGATGTGCAGGTCTCATATCTAGAAATTGCTTCCGACGGTTTGCTGTCGCTTTTGCATAATCTTGAGCAAAAAACAGGCTAGATCCTTGCCAAGTAATTTTTCCCCTAGGTTTGGCCGCCTGTAAGACCTTAAGTAAGCCAGTATATTCTAAAAAATATAGAATAACACCTATTGGCTTAATAGATGAAGAAGAAGCTTGTGGGACACGACCCAGACCGTGCACTCTTTGGATATTCAGTGGTGGAGATTCTGGAATATTAAGATGTTTTTGGAGAAAAGATTAGAAGAAAATAGGAGGGTCAGAACCTTCAAATCCCTCCACAAGGCCATAGATGCGCAGGTTGTTGTACCTATTTCTATTTTCTAGAGTTTCCACTTGTTGTTTTTTTTAGGCGGAACGTTTGCTGATGCATAGAAGGCACTTGGTAGACAACAACTTGAGTAGAGTCAACTCAATTTTCCAAATGAGTACATTTTTGATTGGTATGAGACCAATTGTCTGGAGACTTTGGATGTGAGCATTTGTTTCCCTCATGTAAGGTTTGAGAGCACAAATTTCTTTGAGAAGTGATTATATAGATATAGATGCTGGAGAACTGATTGGAGAAGGTGAGTCTTTTTTGATACGTTTGCCTGTTGCTGATAACGAAACAGAGGGTAATTTAGAGACTGGTTCAGGCGCATTTCCGGTGGTAGCAGATGCTGCATCATTTGTGGCGGAGGAAGTGGAGCTTGATTCCATCTCATTCATGTTGTCTTGTAGAGTACTGAAAGGGTTTATAATACCCCAAGGTAGCAGGATCAGTTGGAGGAACTCCACCACGGGTAACTTGTGCTTTTGCCATAAACCATGCAACAATAACACTAACACCCTTGTGTATATAGGAGTAGAAGGGCCAAAAATGTAATGAAGAAAAACAGGGAATAAGAAGAAATTCTCCTCAAGTCAGTCAGTAGAATTTATGACATTTGGCATTGTGAAAAAAGCAAACATGAATAAGCCATGTAGATGCTGATTTATAACTTTGAGTCATCAAGCACTTAAAAGAAGTTGGTTTGTGAGTAAAATTAGCCAAAAGGAGATGAAACTTTGGTGAAAGCGGTCCACCCACTAAACAGGCCAACGAAAGTCCCAAGACGTCATTTTGGTGACCTGATCTTATACGTTACATAAGAGCTGAGTAGAAGCAGCATGCAAACAAAAGATCTTCAGCCAAGAAAGAGGGAGCATCTTTGTGGGCAGTAAATTATTTAGTATCCCAAGGCTGCCATTTATGGAAGTACAACTGGAAGTTAAAGATGCTCTTCATCAACTGAGAAGAGATTATGGCCTTCGGCATTACCATTGAAAATTACTTCTTCACAATGAAAGCTCATAAATTAAGCTATATTTGTTCCGGGGCTCCAGGTCACAGTAATTTTTCTAAAAACAGCAGAAGGGGTAAGTGCATTCAAAAATTAGCAAGAGCGCTTATTTATTAGAGCTTGTATGGGCGTTATCTATAAAATTGAAAAATGATCGATAAAAAAGCTCAAAATGGCGGCCGCAAGATGACTGAAGTGGGAGTCGGCAAAAAAAGTAGATAAAATGTTGCAAAAGACGGAGAAAGACTTCATCTTCACTCGCTGCTAGTTGGGGCTGCAAAGCATCGAGTGGTGCCGTCCCTAAATTTCCTCCTTTCCCGCACTACCACAGAGCTTCACGGAAAGGCAGCTGATGGAGCAGATTTCATCTGCAGTCAGGCATTGTTTTATTTTTGTGCTTCAGACAGACTGCATTTAAATTGCCACGCACATTTTGGTGCAAGTTAAAAACATGGCACATGAAAAATATTAAAGTGAGGCCTATTCTCTCTCAAATGCTTTTGCTGAATTAACATGTGTTTTTGCAATGTAGAGAAAAGTGGCCTTTTTAGCTTTGAAGATTAATAGAATATGTTTCTCTCTTCCCAGCTCATCCCTAAATCCACTATTTCTGTCTTAATAGACTTTGACTTGTTGCATATTTTGATAAATATTTTCAGTTAATAACATCTCTTTTTCTTTGTTGCTTTTTGATGGAATTGATTAGAGGTTTATGTAACTTTCTGATCACAGGTTCACAGAAAATAAATGAAAAGAACAGAATAGTGCAGGAGATTAAAAGCATATTTTTTTCATGTTGTCCCGTGGTACCGAATCCAGCCAATATATTTTTTTACATTCCATGTATGAAGAATGGCTTACTTTTATTGATTTTTCCAAAGTCCATGTAACAGTGCCATTGCATGAGAATAGTCAGGAGTACTGTCAAAAAGAAGATGAATACCTGGGACACAAAATTGGAAAGGGAGGTAGAAAGGTGTTACCAGAGAAGGTGGAAATAATTTCCAAGATGAATCCACCTCAAATAAAGAAAGAAGTCAGGACATTTTTGGGAATGGTTAGCTGCTGTAGAGAGTGGTTACTAAACCTTTCCCTAGTGGCTAAGCCTTTACTGAGGCTGACACATGAGGATGTGTCTGATCCGCTTCCATTGGACAACAATTGCACAAAAGCATTCCTAGAGTTGAAAGAGAAAGAATGTTGCGCCCCAGCACTAGGAATGAAAGTTTATTTAAAAGAAAATACACCAATTTGCAGTGAGAGGGAGGGCTGCACCCTCTCATTGCCTAATTAAAAAAGATGACTGTGTTCAAAGGTCTGTGATGTATTGCCCAATGACCTTTGACCCTAACTTCACAAAAATGTCAGCAAATGAATTGAATTGTGATGAAACTGAATATGAGTGTCTAAATATCATGTAAATATGCATAAAGCCAAAATCAGACTTTAAAGATGAATGTCTGAGTCAGCCCAACAATGTCCATTTTGTAGATGGCCCATGTTTGAAAGGTGACACATTAAAAGCAGCACATGCTGTGCTCCTTATGCATTATGTTGTCAAAGCTTCATGGCTTTCAGTAGTTACCTCAGCCCAAAATTCGAAATTGATTGCCCTTACCATAACATGCAGTATATCTGCTCAATTGGGAGTCACTGTTGTCATGGGAGAGAGAAATGCTTATTCAATTGCACAAATACGTGTTCTGTTAGCATGTACATTCTATGGTATCTTCACAGATGAATTAAAAGAGGGTCAAGAAAATGTATTTGAAGCAGCACAACAGGGTTGTATCAGAACTGTTTTTGGGAAAAGTGAAAACTGCAAAGTGGCAAAAGTATTATTGCAAAGACTGATGCCCAGGTATAGATTGCCAGTTTCTCTGAAATCAGATCATAATGTGGTCTTAAAGATAATGAGTGCAGAACATCAGATTGGACAAAGAATGGATTGCAGCTACCTGCCTGAAGTGTCAAGCATAATAAAGCAACACAACGGCAGCACTGAGTTACCTTTTGCAAAAGACGGTGTCTCACCAACACTAAAGTGGCTTGAAAAAAAATATGCAAATGCACTTGTGGAAAACAATGATGTGAACACTAGCCATGGCTGTGTAGGTCTGGTTGATGTACAGTGTGCAGTTTCTCACCAGATTGCAGCTGCTACACAAGATCTGCATAATGGATGGTGCAACGGCTTTGATCTGAGAGATGCTGTGGTGAAACATCTGAATCTGATCAATGTGAAAATAAGAGTCAAAGGCATTGGTTGAAAAAGTGCAAAGGATTGATGGTGCTCTGTCCGAGTTTTTCAGCACCTACGTAGTCTAATTTGCATTGAAAAGGTAGAGAATGCCAATGAGCCATTCTGATGGCAAGCTGATGACAAAGAGCAAAGAAATGCTGAAACTGTCCTGTTGAATTCCTTCTTTATTATTTTAGTTACTTATTTTAAAGAAGACTAACTGTTCCAAGAAGCTACTTACAGAACTGTGCACTAAAACATTTGAGCTTGGCTATATATGATCTGATTACAGATAGACTTGTGTTTGCCTTAGAAATAGAAGTACAATTGTTATATGCTCAGGTTTTGCAATTTAAAAAAAAAAAATGTCACTTTTGAAAATGAAATATGTGTGATGAATTATAAATCATTTTATTATGATTTGAATCATCAGAAGGGTGGATTGATGGAGCAGATTTCATCTGCAGTCAGGCATTGTTTTATTTTTGTGCTTCAGACAGACTGCATTTAAATTGCCACGCACATTTTGGTGCAAGTTAAAAACATGGCACATGAAAAATATGAAAGTGAGGCCTATTCACTCTCAAATGCGTTTGCTGAATTAACATGTGTTTTTGCAATGTAGAGAAAAGTGGCCTTTTTAGCTTTGAAGATTAATAGAATATGTTTCTCTCTTCCCAGCTCATCCCTAAATCCACTATTTCTGTCTTAATAGACTTTGACTTGTTGCATATTTTGATAAATATTTTCAGTTAATAACATCTCTTTTTCTTTGTTGCACATTGCCATGTTGTCATAAATAATAGAAAAGCTGCTTTACACTAGTAGCTTGGCTAGGTAAACATTTATACATGACATTAATATTATCTTTTTTTATTTTTTATTGGGGCCTACCATTAAATGGCTGCCTGTGAAACCAGGCTATGGTTTGCTTTGAAAGAGAAGAGAGCATGCGCAGACTGTACCAGCCTTCCTGAAGAAGTCAAGGACATATTGAACTGTACATCCTTGTGATTCTGCCAATGTACCAGTGTTAGTTAAAAGTATCCATCTGACTGTTCTGTGAAGGAAGGAAGGAAAACTATAGAAACATTTTCCCTAGCAATTGTTGCAAACTTATGAAATGTATTTATTATGTATGCTTCTTTTCTTAAAACTGATATAGTCAGGTTTTTAGAATGAGTCAGGGTGATGAGAACTCATGCCATCATGACGGACCAATCAGGTACAGGTTTTCCTGAAAGTTGAAACATTTTGTGTAGTCTGCCAAAATTTTGTGTATAAATACTACCTCTCCGGAGGAGGGGCTGGCTTTCTCAGCTCAGCTGGCTTCTAGGCTCATTAGGGGGGTGTGTGAGCTCTTGAGAGAAGGAACAGATTAGGCCAGACATCCTATGGGTTAGGTACGAGAACGTCCCGGGAGATTGCTGAAGGGGAGGTGCGTCCGAGGAGAGTCCGGGGGAGGTTTCTTGCTTCCACGTCATATCTTGGCACTGCAGGCCACATTCCTTTGAAGCCTGTGAAGGAGGGGCTATCTCCCTCCCTGCTTGCTCTTTAGACACAGACAGACAGAGAGTGCAGCTGATTAAATAGAATTAGATGCTAAACTTCAAGTTTATGCTTTGACTAATTAATTAGGTCTGAAAAGATTTATTTGCTTTATGCATTTATTTCTCTTAATGGGAGATTTTTGCAAACTATTTGATTTTTGATTAACCTTGCAAGACTATTTTTCTTAGAAACTCTTTAAGAATTTTGAATGACATTTTGAGCCACATTCCTAAGTTATGCTTATATGCAGACTGTAATATGTTCTGTATTAATGCTATTTTTTCTGTTTTCCAAATTCTGTAACCTGATTGATATTTTACTAATGAATAAAGGGTCAGAGAAAACTTAACTTTTGACTAGAAAATAAAACCCTTTAAATACTCAACAACTCTCTTTATTGGCTTACAATAATAATTGTATTTTGACTGTTCATCTTTATTTAAAAGTCTCCTGAAGGTAATACATGGTGTGAAGGGCCCAACACCTTTTGAGCGGTAAATTAGAGGTAGCATGAGGGTTTTGCATTGAGAAATTACCAGAAGAAATTACCGCTCCATCACAGCCATCTTCTTTGGTGCCGAAGCCACGCCCCCGGTTGCATTATGTATTAACATTTTATTATTTTTAACCCATTGCAAGTTTTACTTTATGCTGATAGATATTTGCACCATCTAGTTAGGAGCATGCCAAGGACTCTATACTGCATTTGTTTAATTATTCATGTCTTTACTTTGCTTGCTCCAGTGCGGTTCATGTTTGTCTCAAGTGCGACATGCAGCCAGCGAGATCTGTGAGGAAACAAATTTTTAATTTGCGAATGACTTGAATGTCCTCTTCACATTTACTGACTATGGAATTTCAGATATTAATCAAAACCACATTAAGTGCATTTTATGTAATTTTAGTAAGTTTATATTCTTTCAAAATGTTGGTCAACATGGGCATGTTTCCACCGTTTCTATTTCCTGCTTTATCCAAAAGGTGTAATGCAGCCACTTTCACAAGAAATCATCCATTTCATTGGTTAATTTGTAGTGATAGTAATGGTATCGCACATCTCATAAATACAACATAGCAGCACATGTATGTCACAAGCCTGGGCTCACCAGTGAATAATACAAAATGTACTTGCAAATCTCATCTTCCACCATAAGGGTAGCATTCAGTGTTTTAGCACTAGGGTCAGAGTCAGTCTTCGAAAAGGTACAGCTTGCTCCACATGGGGTGCCCACGATTGCATATATTTTGGATCCGGAAGTAGAAATATCACTGGTAGTAATTTGTTATACCACCATACCAACCATTACAGTAGAATATATTAAAAGCACCACCCACTGTTGCAGTCTTGGCTGCCCCTCTCTTCATTTGATGGTGCAGTGCCCTGCTATGCCAGTCCCTAGTGAGCGCCTCTCTCAGAGAATGGAGCAGATGAAAAGGGTTTAAAATGACAAGCGGGGTGCAGTGACTCAATTCAAATGGGCAACTATTCTGGCAATAACAACATGCCCACCCTAGCTACATTTAGGAGGGACCGTGCATTAGGAAACCGGACTGTTAAAGCAGCCTTATTATGCATTAAGTCACAATCATTACATCTTACTAAAGGGCGTTCAGGTTTATTTCTAATCAGAAACAGAGCAAGGTTTAAAAATGAATGTGAGAATAAGCCAGTCCGTAGGTCAACATAGTCAACACATTGTCAGCATCTTCAGCATCCTCTAGATTGTGTTTTTTTTCTTTTTTTGTTTTTGTTTGGACCTCTTCTGAACAGAGAATCCCCAACACTTCTTAGTGTACTCTAATGCAGGGCCGTCGGCATTTCTCCTCATGCGCCCTCCACGTTGTAGGGTTGCATAGGAGGTTTCCTATTAGAAGGGCTTAATATTCAAGTGCTCAAAACTTGTGTCTTCATGGTAAAATTGAATGGTGCTGTATCATGCGTATGTGACACCATATGGCCACAAATGCAAGTGCCTCAGGTTTGTATATTTGCATTCATAAATGTACAGATAGAATTTCTACCTCACTATCTATACATCAACCTTGCCGTTTTATTCATTTTGCTAAATTCTGTCCTGAAACTTTGCCAGGTGCATCCGTGTATCTTTTCAAAATTGGCTGCCTAGTCCTTTTATTAAATGTCCTTCAACGACCTTAATTTATTAAGTTATTGGTACTTCAGCTTTCATAAATAAAAATGATGTTTCCACTTCAGGATTACTGTGTTTTAATTTTCAGAATTTGTGTACAATAAAAGGCTGCCTTCCTTTGTAAATATGTATATTCACTTTTAAACTTGGTATCACAAACCACACAAATACATTCCACCCATGCCACATAATTTCAATCTGCATACTTTCACTCAACACCACACATTTCCATGCCACACAGTTGAACTCTACACACTCCATTCTACATCACATAATTCGACAACATACCACATATTGCAACTAAACAACACAATTACACAACACACCACATACATTCAATCCGCACCACAGAATTCCACATCATGTCACAAAATTCAACAGCACACCCAATAATTGAAATCCACTACATACCACTCCACAACACAAAATACCATTACACCTAATTGCACTCCATGACACACAATCCCATTTGACATAATTCCAGTACACACAATACCACATAATTACTATCTACATAATTCCACTGCACACTATGCCACATAATTCCACTACACAAATTGACTCCATACAATTCCGCAATTAAAATTTCCAGTCCAACCCACAGACTTCCACCCTGCATCACAAACATCCACTCCAAACCAATACATATTGGTAAAAACAATATCATTTACAATGCCAATAGCTCTAACTCTCACAAATCCAAGACCTATTGCATTGCAAATATTTGTTTAAAAGGGTGTGGTTTTCTTTAACCACAATGAGCACAGTACTTGTTTATAAATATTAGTATACTATCTCTTCAACAGCTTATTTCAGGTTACCTTTTTAAAAATATGAGCGATAATGTTGCACATTGACAAACGTGGAGTCCCTAATGCAATAGAAGAGAGCTGTTGTCCGGCAGCGACTAACCAGTCTCATTTCCAACCAAATTATTCAATTGTTTTTAAGAGCCAACAGTTCATCATGGCTAAAGAATCTCCTACCATGCGGGTCTGCTGGCACTAAACCGGCAGCATGGCTGGCACTGGGACAGTGGACATTTCGACAACAGAAGTGTGTGTGTTTGTACTTGTACATAGTAATCTCACATTTCACTGCAATGCCACTTCTGATTGGCCAGTGTCTACACCCAGTCGGCACCAGTTGTGGCCTGTGTTCTGTTGTGGACTTGTTGCAGTTTGTGCCACATTGTTGTCAGTGTTGCTGTGCTCTGCATGTCATGTGTGTGTGCTGCATTTTAGATGTGTGGCCCCTGCTGGTCTGGTTTGCTGCCCCTTATCCCCTTTCTGTGGTGTGCCTTTGACTTCTGTGCTTAAACAGTGCTGAGATGTTGCATACTTGTGTACATTGATCTCTTGGTGGAAGTTGGGGTCTGGGCCTGGGCATGGTTTGTCCGCAGATGTGCTCATCTCAATTGTGCATGTGTGCCATTGTGCCCATCTCCTCCTTCCCCCAAGTCCCTGGTCCTTACTCACCCTGTTGCTGTTGTGTCCGGTTATGTTGAGCAGTGTCAGGACCCCCGTCTCCAGTCACAATCTCGCCACTGATGACTGTGGACACCATTTCCTCCATGTCGTCCAGCTTCTCCTGTGGTGCAGGACTCCCACCTCCAGTCTGCCTTCAGGTTCTTGGCGAGTTTCAGCTTGGTTTTGCGCTTGACGTCATTCCAGATCCTCTTGACCTCTTCAATTGTCTTCTTCAGCACCCCCACTGCATTCACCTTGTCCACAATGGACTGCCATAGTCCATTTTTGGTTGCCAATGACACCGTGGAGGTGATAAACGCCATGCCTAGGTAATTACAGTAGCTTAACTCTGTTTGGCATTCATGGTTTTCAAACCTGCTCTCGGTGACGGTTTTCCCCTTTTCCCCTCCCCTTCCTGTCTCGCTACAGGTTTTCATTCGAGTATTTGCCACACATCAGTTTTCGGACGTCTCGCTAAACCAATCTCCAGCACAACTTGAATTTGTTTGTATCTATACGAGATATTCATCAAGCCTGCGTTTTAGGTATATTATGGCTCATATTGTTCGTTAAAGCTAGTAAGTGTTGGCACTTCCATTATCTTGTTATACTCATAGTCATTGTTGCTCTTTTTCAGTTTAGACGTTAAAGATCCCTATTCGAGTCGGCGAAGATCGCTATTAAAGAATGTAATCACGCTACATAAATTCTCATCTTTTACGGGATATATTTCCCTTATTGTATATCTTACTCTACACAGTAGCACCATGTGGAAATTATTTCACATTACCCCATCATTCCTTCCACTTACTAGGTACTACAAACCTACAAACAGTAAAACAGTAAATCATGGTCTTGATCACCACGCTCCACCCCAGTCTAAATTAGGTAAGTGGTCTCCACACTACTGTGTGGTTTGTTGAATCATGACATTATGTGTGCATACCTTCCTATACTATACTACTCGTATCGTTCCTTCAACATTAACAGTTGTTCTTTGGGTATGCTATATTGCGGTTTATCATCCACCCTGAATTTTCCTCAAATAGTGTCTTGGTAAACGATCAAATGCAAGATTACCTGTCTGTTATATATACATTTTCCCCTCCTCCCTCTCTTTTTAGTTCTATCGCCAAGAAATGAGGGGTGACATCTAGCAGCCCTTCTCCGTTCTCATATGGTTTGGATATCTTTGTTTTTGTAAGTATATATCCCAGTATATCATTATGCACTTTAGCTACCAACAATTAGTTCCCTTACTGTTGTCTGTGACAAAACGCTATCTTTAAAGCAAGTTGGCATAATTCGCTGTTTTTATTGCAATGTGCTATCCCATCATGATAGACCCAACTTTGTTAAAATGTGAGTGAAAATGTCTAATTGACATAACCATCTACTGTCTAGTCTCTACTACTGTTACATGTATATACATGTGGGGAAGTAAATAGGTCTAAGACCCACCGTAATGTGCATATTAAAATGCAAAGTTCACCAACTTAAGAAAAAGGAAAGAGCATAACAGGAGAAAATCTAGATATGCCGCAGGGAAGTACTTCACCTGCATGCCCTATAAATTGTAAAATGCATACATTTGTGACATAAGACCTGTTTTAGTATATGGTTACATTTTCAGATGCATTGTATAGTAACAACGGTTGCTGAATTTTCAGAAATACTCATCATTATGAAATTGGATGAAGTATCTTACTATGCTGTACATAACAAACAGTCTTGTATGTGTTTATTATATATTACCAAATGTATTATATCTGTTGATTGTTTATAACTGTTTTTTATATATTGCACACAAATTGTTGTTTGTGTTGATTTATTGTATATAATCAAATCTATTGTGTGTGTCCAGTGTTCACAATTGTCTAACTCTCACCCGCACTGTTTTTAACATTTTAGTGTAATACACGGCCACCTGAGGAAGGCTAACTGGCCGAAAACCGTGTTGTGAACAACCTTGCCGTATTGACTACATCATCTGTCTTGTCTTATGCCTAATGTTTGTTTGTAAATGTTTTTAAATGTATATGTTTATGAACTGTAAACCAGTCATATGATAAATGAATATATAAAATGAAAAAATATATATACATATATAACAAAATTGTTACAAAAAGATAAAATACCTTTATCAATTTTTGAATAAATAAAGTAAATAATTTAATTTAATTGTTTTTTGGGTGGTGAGTGTACTTACTATTGGATGCTACTACCATAACAATTAATGGTGGTTGCTTCACACAACATTCAATATTTTCTGTACCTTTACTTGACTATAGACCGTTCTCAAACTGATAAGCCTGGTCAGCCCACTATGCTTACACTCCAGGGGGGACAACAACGCTACATGTGGCAGGACTTCCCTGTGGTGATCTGCTGCTCACAGGTCTAGTTGTCAGCATTCCATGGCCACTCCCTCATGGCTGGTATACACCCACGCCAAACTCATCCAGCACAGGCATCACAGCACATGTGACTCTGCCAATAAAAAGGGCCGGGTGCACAGGCATGACGCCATTTCCAACCTCTCTCGGGGTGTATCCGTGTGGTGTGCCTGTAGGCATGGTGGCCCAGGGGCCTGCAACATCCCATTCCGCAGGCCAGAAAGTGACATGATGGCGTCCGCACCATGATACCCAATCATAGAGGGTCCATGACTGAAGGTGAATGCGTCATGCTCATTTTCGTGTCGACACATGCATTTAACCAGATTTCATTGTGCGATATCAGGCGGAATATTTGGTACATGATTGCATGTAGTTGATGTGTATGTCTTCGTCTGAAGGGGGGGCCCGGGGAGGGGGAGTCTTGGGGTGGTGGCGGTGGGTGTTGTGGCCCTCTTGGGTGTCCGGGCTGCATAATCAGTGGCTCCATGGCATCTGTACTTCTTCAGGTGTGGCTCTGGCCTTGGCTCCCGTGGTGCAGGCTGGGTCCGACTTTACACCAGGTCAGAGCAGGTGTTAGTTTCCTGCTGTTAACACGCCTTATTGCATGTTTTGTGATCTTATTGTGGATCTGGCTGGTCGTTGAGAATGGTGGGGGGGTGTTGTTGTTGCGGCTTTTGGCACTGGAACACCTACTTTGCATCTGATTAGCGACAGTTGTGGGGTCATCTGTGGCGATGGTTTTTGCGGCTGCCATCGCAGGTAAACTGGTGCAATGGGCTGTTAGCACCAGCTTGTGAATGGGACGGTAAATTTATCGTGAATTTGGCTGCGATAAAGTGCCATTAACTCGGCAATAGCTCTTTGAGAATATGCCCTATGGTTTGGTTAACAATGCACCAAAATGTCGAGCTATTCTTCCACATGCTTGCTTGTGCTGTCATCCCAAGCTTGTTTCCTCAGTGTATCTTTGCGCCATTTTAGCTCAGACATATAATTCGAACAACACGTTGCAACAAGCTCTCTATCTCTAAGGATAGCTTTTAATGCACTCTTTAGGGTCCATAAAGCTTTGAACATCTGGGATCACGCCATCTGGGGGTCGGGGGACTTGAATTAGTTACTGGAAGATTAGCCCTACTACCTTAGTGGAAATTTTACCAAAGGCTGCTAGGATCACCAGATCACTAACAGACAGTTTTAAACAGTGAGCAAAATCCTATGTACAGTTGTGAAACAAAGTTTGTTTAAACCATTGAGGCCCCACCATCACTAACCTTGGGCACCTTTCCTGATTCGTTGGGAATCGGCTCCTAATGGCCCCTGGGCTCCAGTTAAAATGGTTTGCGGCCAACTCAGGTTGAGGGAAACATGATTGTTTCACAAAAAACTGTAATATTATAAAGTTAGATATCAGCAAAAAAAAAGGGGGGCGTATACAAAGATAAAATCTATAACTTGTCCAGTGTGAAGACAAAATTATTGTTATTTAAGATATTATTCAGCTCTGTATTTTTTTGAGTGTTCCATATTTAATCATTTCTGGGTCCTACAGGAAAATTGTTTAGTTACAGCATGGAGGGGGCTCTCTCATAAATGTGTATTAAAATGGTCAGCGATTAATAAATTGGGTGAGCCGTTCCATTTTGCAGGTAATGATTTCATAATAGAAACCAGGAATTGAATGTTAGAATTCTGTGACCCTGATTTCGCGGTATGCAAACGCAATAAATAAAATGCTGAGGAACCAGGCAAAATCGTTCCTAATGCTTGTAAAGCAGATTATCCAGAATTCAATTAATTAACTCATCCTTTATAGCTAATAAAATATAAATCATTGGTTCTCCTTTCGCCCTACCAGAGCTCGAATCAGCAGCCGGATGAAAAAAAGTTTTATAATACTCCAAAAAGAAACAATTCTAGGTCTTCCATGATTCCTGTAAACATATTACATTGAACTTTCTAGATAAATTATTGCTAGCTCAGGTAGCTAAATTTGGAGGTGAGTCCAACGATGTTACATCTTCAGAAGTTAAAGTCATTAGGGTTACACACAGCTGGGCCTGATGGGAAGTGGGCAGACAAACAGTGAACAGGGGGGATGTCTGGGGTCGGTAATGAAACAGGATTTACCAGTCAATCACAAGATTACAAGGAGCTCAAAGGAGCATATCGATTGACAGACGGCAAAGACATGGTTGTGGGGAGCTTCACGGGCGGATGGTGGCCCCGGGGACCCACTTGTGTCCAAGGTGCAGACCAAACACCCTCCGGCCTATAGAAGAATCCCAATAGCAATGCCTAAATTGAAGACAGCTTACCAGGTCTGAAGGAGCTGATAGCAGCCAGAACTTGTGGTGCCTCCATACTGTTATTAAAGTTGACCACCACAGAGTCCCCTTCAAAGACCATCACATCTTTTACCAGCCACTTCACTTTACTCACCATATTTATCCGCTCATATATATCAGGACCTACGTTCGAGTGTGAGCAAATCCAATGGGTCACCAAATTTTTTAACTGAACTTAGACTTACTTGTGACGTGGGTCAGTGGTGGTAGGTTGCCTAGGACCACTACATATTGAGTTGCATCAGGTCGCAAGTCAATAACAACCTCACGCTTTGAGTATGCTGGATGATCCAGAGAAACACAGATGAGGCCAACACAGGGGATGGAGTGACAAGTCTAAATTAGCAGTCTTCATTGAGGAAATGTCCTTGTTCCTAACCAAGGCGGCTGGCTGGTCTAAGCCTCCAACAGCTCCCCTTCTCCGGCTGTTATCGTAAGGATTGCCCTTCAAACAAGTTGGGGCTAAAGCCAGCCCCTGTGGTGAGTAGGAGAACTCGTAAAATGGCCCCCTTTGGGTTTTTTTTATAGCCTGCTCAATTCCTCCCTAGCATTACTTCATAGGTTAAAATAGACCCTTAATCAGCAACTCCAATTCAGCAGAAAGTTTATCCATGGAGGTTTAACTCGCACTGTTAAATAGGGATTCCAGTAAGGTGGCCGGATACCCTCCTTGGTGAGTGTATTTGCAGAGTGAGTGCCTTTTGCTGCAGTCCACTCCCTTTTGTTTTAGCTTTTATGCATGGGTGGAAGGGAATCAGGGTCTGCCCTGAGATCCCTCACAGAGGAAGCTCTCTACGCGAGTGACTGGTTCAGCGACCCCAGCACTTGAGCTACATTAGTGCATCCCTTCAGCGCTCCACTCAATGGTGGCATGCTGTTGATGGAAGCAGACCGTAACCCAGCAGCATCAACTGATAAAAAAGATGTTGAGTTGGAAATGCCACAAGTAGGTGGGGGAAAGAGTGCACCCCTGTGAAGCAAGCACTTCCTCTACATTGCAAATGTTGTCATTCAACGCACCCTCTGCAGCAGAAAGAAATGATAGCATACTCAACTTTCCCTCCCAAGATTTGGGCAGGATCGGGTCCTTTTGTCGAGCTTAGTCCCCACCAGTAGTGGTCTTGCATTTTTCCATCTTATCCTCAAGAGCTTCTCTGATCCTCTGAGGTTAAGCGGAAGTTGTTGGCGAGGGGGTTGGGTCCGGTCTTGACTGGGCACAGATGGGCCCAGCCTTGGCCCGGGCACGTCCCATGTGCATCCCACGCTGCAGGAAGATGAAGCGCTTTAAGTAGCGCTGGGCCCTCCTGGCCCCTCTTCACAACAGCTTGGGTTCTGGGACATGAAGTCCCAATGCAGAAAGGCTGGCGTTGCGACCTGCACTGTGGGAAAATGAATTGCTTTAACTTGCACTGGGCCCTCCTACTCCTGAACCCTCCTCACAACAGCATGAGTTCGGGGATACAAAGTCCCAATGCAGAAAGGTTGGGGTGACATCAGTGAGCTGTTTGGGGGCTCAAGACAATCAGTGCATTTTATGCCCTCAAGCGTCGTTGGTTGTGGCGCCAAGATCAGAATTCCAGGGTCAGCCAAGATTGAATGCCCCAAGATCCTTTTGACATGCTTCAAAATCTATTTCCAAAAGGTTTGAATAACCATGCATGACCACCAAATGTGGAATAAGTCACCAGTTAAGTGATAACTGTGCCAGCACAGTGTGGATATTATAGGTTGTATTCTTTTTTTTTCTTAAAAGAGTAAGGTACCATTGAGACATCACTTTATAGGCAGATTCCCTATGGGGAATGCTTCTCTTGAGTTTAGGAATAACACCAGACACGCTCCCATCATTTAACCAAAAACTGCAGACCCAAGAGGTCTCCAATCGGTTTTGGTACAGGTGTGTGGTAAGGGGCTTTGAGTCATGAATAGTGTGATCGTTTTTAGATATAAGACCTATCAGGTCCTTGAAAGAGCACATTCGCTCCTCAAATGGTGTTAGATATTGAGTGGCAGCAATGGCATTGGAAGGGTAAAGCACCCAATGTCTAAGTTGACCGTATTGAAGGCGAGTTTGTTCAGAAATGTGAAATTCGTTTTTGCATTGCTCTTAGGATTTAATTTGCCCTCCCTGGAACAGGTCGTCCAGTGTTCTGCAGTCTCCCTGATCCCAGTTGGGTAATGATGCAGGGGATGCTGCAGGCGTGAATTCTGGTTCCTCGCTATCGGAGAATTAGGGGAAGAAAAGGATGTAAAACCTCTCCTGATGGCCACTTCATCCCATATCTCAAGCACCGTTCCAGTGGGGAGGTCCATGTATGTACCTGTGTCATATGTGGCGTGGAAGTCAAAACAAGTCCACAGAGCTTGGCATGCTGCTGCGTGGTGCAGTGCTGATTGCGTGTGCAGCATGTGGTGCTAAACCCTCAATAACTCATGCAAAATGTTAGTAACTTGGCAGGAAGAACACAAAAAGAAATCCCAGAATTCCAGGCAAAGACTGTGCAACTATAGTTACAAAAAGCATAGTGACCTGGTATTACATAGAATCGTAGTGGCAAATGAAAATAGGGGCAACCACCAGTCAAAAAGAAAATTGTGTTATTTTCCTATGTGTAGTTTCCACTAAATAGCACACCGTATGCAAGTAACACTTGGGCGATTGTTTAAGTGTAGAGGTTTGTACTGTAGTGGGTGCTTCGAGCACAAATACCATGCAAGACACCCTAATTCGTGTTTAGTTTTGAACCAAGAAAGCATTTTTCACGTGAGCCAGCTGATGAGATCATCAGCACCTGGCGCCTTGTTCAATGGGCGCTGTTTTTGTGTGTGGGGGTGGGGGGTACTACTTTCTCAGTGTTGCACATTTCGGCATAGTGTTGTTTTGCACCAGTTATGGAAAGTCTGCACCTTAGTTTAGAAGCATTGCTGTTAGACTTTGATTGGCTACGACATCCCTGGAGATTTACTTAGACTAATACAAGTATTGCATACTCGTAACTGGGCGTAGATAATCTTGGACACAGAGGGATGTCTATCTCAGAAGATCGAAATTGGTAATGGATTGCGACAGGAGTGTGTATTGGCCCCTCTACTTTTTTCTTTATTTATTGCAGACCTACTCTTAGTTTTAAGTAGGGAAATGGGGTCCAGCCCAAAGGTAGATGGGAGACATATTTCATGCCTTTTATATGCTGATGATTTGGTAATTGTTGGGACTTCTCCCTCTCCTCGCATTCCATGCAGAATGTTCCCTGCGTGGAACACTTGTTTGATTCTCTCCTTGGCAGTTGCTGCCGGGGAGTTGCTGAAGCTGGACGTAGAATAAACTGAGGTCCAACTTACCTTCCGTGTGGACTCGACTTCTTTACAGTGGCGACGATCGGGTCCAGTCTCCAGCCTCTCTCCACCTCCCTCGAAGATTCCTGCGCTCAAGTGGAGTTTCTTTGCTCGATGTGGAAAACTGCTCAACGGCCCTTCTTCTAGGACAAGGTCGACGTCTCCTTGTGGCAGGGCTTCCACAAGCGGCTCTGCTGTGTCCCACTTCCTACCAAAACCCGAGTTCTTCTTCATTCAGGTACTTTTGTCCAATTTCTCAGCGCGACTGCCCTGCGCACCATTCTCGCGCTAACACGCGAACGTGCCTGACCTGCCTGACGGCGCATTTGGGACACATCACGTTACGTACGGTGGCCATTTTGAGATGTATCCTAGCAACCAAATGCTAGCAACGCTCCGCTGATGCGCACAGCATACTGTTTGCGCTCAGTCTTCGAAGCCATAATCCATCTCCAGTGCGCACAGCTCTGTTTAATGCCCTTTACCTTCGCTGATGCGCACAGCTCCATGAATCAAATTAACTTTCTTTATGTGCTTCAACGCAATTCTCAAATGTACTGATCTACTTATTATCACAAGTTTTGGGTTATTGAGCGCAGCATTCCTCTGTATCTGCATTAGTCTGTATTTAATATGACTATCATCAAACTCATCTGGTTTGCATGACATTTGCGTGTGTATTTAAAAAAAAGAAAACATGAAAAAGGTTTGATTTAATTACTGTTGTGTGTAGTGTGGCAGCAACTCACCCACGCAATGGATCATATTTTGGCCCCTCCTCCTTTCTTACAAACTGCCGGCACTCCCCCTGTTCCGTGGGAGCAGTGGAAAGACACTTTTGAGGCGTATTTAGAGGCTATCGATGGCGATACCTTTACTGGCAAGAAGAAGAAAGCCCTACTTATCTATAACCTAGGCAACGAAGGGAGGAACATTTTAAAAACATTGACTCTTGAAGTTGTCAGCATTACAGTTAGTGGTGGTGATGCTGGAGAATCACTTCTCATTGACGATTATGCTACTTTGATTAAAACTCTTGACAAGAGGTTCTCTCCCAAGAGAAATGTCGTTCTCGAACGCCATAAATTTCTTCAACGTGCCCAAACCCCTGGCGAATCAATTGATGATTTTGTGGCAGCTCTTCGCATCTTGGCTATCAATTGCAATTACAGGGAATTCAGAGATGAGATCATACGTGATCAACTTATTGAGAGGACCTCCAACATGAAAATTCAAGAAAAACTTCTTGCTTCTGGTGATCCTGATTTAGAGACTGCTCTCAGTTTAGCCAAAAGTATTGAACATTCTCAATTTTGCGTCAAAGAAATGAATTCATCTTCCTCACCATCGACCTCTTCTTCTACTGAAGTCAAACTATTGAATTCCAAACCTCCTTTCAAATCAAAAGCACCTACTTTGCCTAATGTTCCTCGTTCTGTCCCATCCAACTTTTCTTCCAGAAACAGACCTGTGCAAAAAGAACTAATATGTTTTCGTTGTGGCAGTAGCTCACACTTAGGTTCTGCTAAATTTTGTTTTGCTCTCAATCAAACCTGCTACAAGTGTGGGAACAAAGGTCACTATTCCCGCATGTGCAGAGCTGTTTCCACGAGCAAGCCCGTTCCCTCTGTGAAGCATATCTCAGAAGAATCTGATGAGGAATGTTATGAACTACTGATGCTATCTTCTACTTTGCACGAGGCCGGGGTGGTAGAACTGTCCGCCTTGTCTGGCCGTCGGAAAAGAAAATCTCCTTCTTGTTTAATATCTGTAAATAGTATTGTCTGCAAATTTCTTGCGGATTCTGGGTCTCCTTTTACTTTATTGAATTTCACTGACTTTAGCAAACTTTCCAATGTACTTTTAGAACCTTCAAGTATCAAGATCTTTGCTTATAATAGCAAGAGAGTTGAGGTTTTGGGGAAATGTACTGTCCAACTTGAGTTTCATGGTGATCACATTACTTGTGTTGTGTTCATAGTTAAGGATGGTACTAATTTGTTGGGGTGGGATGAACAGGGAGATTTGAACATTGTTTTAGATCCCAACCATCCCAACATGGTAATTTCCCGCAATGAATTGTGTGAATTTTACTCTGCAATGTTGGCATCACCGAAGACTCTTGCTGTATCTCATATGTCCAACACCAAATGGGCTCTCATGTTTCCTGAAGTTTTTAGTGGGGAATTAGGCAAACTCAAGGGTTTCCAGCACAAGATAATTTTAAAAGAAGGTGCCATTCCCGTTGCCCATAAGGTGCGCAAGGTGCCTTTGAGCTTACGTGCAGAGCTAAAGGAAGAGTTAGAGCGGTTATGCGCTGCTGGTGTGATTGAGCCAATTGAAGGCTCAGAGTGGCTTGCCCCCATAGTTTTAGCAAGGAAATCTGACAAGTGTTTGAGGATGTGTGTTGACCTGCGCGATCTCAATGCCAATATTTGGATTGACCGGCAACCACTCCCTAACATCAACGAGATGTTAGCCACCCTCGAGGGTGCAAAATTTTTCACCTCCCTCGACATATCATCTGCTTATCATCAGATTGAGTTATGTCCCAATTCCAAACACCTTACCTCTTTCGTAACCCCGGAGGGTGCCTATCGTTACATCCGCATGCCTTTTGGTTTAGCCTCAGCCTCGGCTGTTTTCCAGAGGTTAATGAATAACCTGTTCAAGAACATTCCTGGTGTCGTCTTTTTCCAGGATGACATTCTGGTTCATGGCAAAACCGAACTTGAACATGATGAGCGTGTTAAACTTGTTCTCAGCATACTAAGATCTAGTGGGTTAACCTTGAGGGAGGATAAATGTAAGTTTCTTCAAGATGGGGTAGACTATCTTGGTCACCACATTTCCCAAAATGGGGTTGAACCAAAAGTCAAGATCATTGACGCCATTCAAAATGCTCCTGTTCCTACGAATAAGGATCAATTACGTTCATATCTGGGTTTGGTGGAGTATTACTCCAAGTTTGTTAAGAATTTCTCTACCAAAACCGCTGCTATGCGTAGTCTGCTCAAGAAAAATGTCAAGTTTGTCTGGGATAATGATTGTGAGAGCAACTTCAATGTCATCAAGCAAGAGATTATTGAAGCTCGCCCTCTCAAGCTGTTCAACATAAATGACTTGTGCATTCTTTCCACTGATGCTAGCAATGTGGGTTTGGGGGCCGTCCTCATGCAGAAAAGGGGTGATGGTCGCGAAGAAACCATCGCTTTTGCCTCCAGAACCTTGAGAGGTGCTGAGGAGACTTATTCTACCATTGAAAAGGAGGCCCTAGCAATGTGGTGGGGAGTTTTGCATTTCAAAAATTTTTTATGGGGCAATAGATTCATCTTGAGGACCGACCATAAGCCCTTGATTGAGGTCCAACTTACCTTCCGTGTGGACTCGACTTCTTTACAGTAATAATAGACGAAACAGAGCTTGGGTTACAAAGAAAGTTTAATAGATTTAATGAATACTGTGTGCTTGAAAAACTAGTAGTTAACATAGATAAAACAAAGACTTTAAAGGTGGGAAGAAGGAAATCAAGGTTTAACTGGTTTTTGGACTTCACTAAGTTGGAAATAGTGGATGAATACAGGCATCTGGGCATGTGATTTCAGAAAAATCTGAATTGGGTTACCCACCTTGAAGCATTAAAAGTGCGCACATCAGCTTCGGTTAGTGGCCTAAAGAAATGTAACGGAGTGTATGGGTTAAAATCTGATAGATTCGTTTTAAAAGCTTATGTGGCCAAGGTCACACCTCAATTCCTCTATGGGGCTGAACTATTATACTTGAGTGGTAGATGTGGCTGGGATGCGAGAAAGGAAAAGCCGTGAAAAACCTAATTTTGCTGCCTAAGACCTCAATGGTGCTGGCAGTGAGGCTCGAAACAGGCATTACCTCATGGAGCATAACAGCCTGTATGGCCCTGATAATTAGGGATTAGATGATGACTATAAAGTTTCCCAATGGTGCAGAAACGAGATCTTGAAGAGTGATTTATCAAGGGCCAAAGGGCCCTGTCAACGACTGAGAAGAGAAGTATTAAGGCTGAGAATCGGTGTAAATCCTTGCTATCTGAATAATGAGGTAAAAAGAGTAATGATGGTAGTAATGGGAAGTGCAACTGTATCCTGGGGACAACATGTGATATTTTATATATTTTACTGGATTGTTATATAGTTTTAGAGATACGGAAGGAGATTTTATGTCCAATGTTTAAAAAGTCTAGTATAACTAATAGGACACAGGCAACAGAACTTTTAACTGAAATGAACAATTTGGTTACAGTTTGTGCCCTGGTAAGGTTTATCCAAAGGGTAAAAGAAAAATTGAAATGTGTTTAGTATCAATATGCCCTCCTGTTCGCACATTTTGACTTAAGATAGATGATTGAAAGGAAGGTTCAATGGTTCTAATCCAGAAATGTAAATTGATGTATTATTGCCTGTGCCTGGGGGAGCTGGCTGAAACATGAAACAGGATTTTAAATCATGAATTTTAAGATGATGAGTTTAAGTAAAAAATGTTCATCTTAGGAACTGTATGTATTTGTATTTAGGATGCTTTTATATGTTTAAGGTTGCTTCCAAATAAACTTTGTTTTGAACTGAACTGAACTAGAGGCATCCAAAAAGTGAGTGGTCAGAGTGTATTGTAAGGCACTGACAGTATTGTATTGCATTGTCTGAATATTTATATTACGCTCTCCATACCACCCTACTAGTGAGTCCTAAAGCATTAGCTCATGTTATTGCAGGGAGTACATGAACAAGTGATAATAAACAAATGTCTGTGCTATGATAAGGTGAATATCTGAAAATTAAACAAGGAGTGACTAATTTGTGGTGCAAATTTTATCAGTTGTAATGAGAAATGAGGAACAAGCAATGAGGAGGCCATAGATTATAGGAATATAATTTATGCCCGTGTGCCTTTAGTTAATTGCCACAGTTGTATGGCCTTTTTAGGGCAGATTATATAGAATCGGCCAGTGGCAGTGGAATTTTGCACCAATATGTTTTGTGTAACGTAGATTGGACTGGTGTCATTGTAATTTTGCGCCAGAATTATCGCCATCTGAAAATCGCAAAATTAAACTTTGAACCAACTGACGACAACATAAACACTTTTTTCACTGAACGGTGAGCCCAAAATTTGGGTCAAACGTTGGCGCAAAACTGCAGCGGTGCCAAAATAATGTATTTTTCGGCCCCTAGTAAAAAAGCAGAGATTTCCAAAAGGAACAGGTGCTGAAAAGAATGACCCAATGTTCATACCTCGCGGTCTTGTTGCGGTTCTATCTACTGTGATGCAGGTTAATGATGTTACACGACAGAAGGTTGTTTAATTGCATGGCGAATAATAACTCGATTATTTACTTACTGCAAATTACTCAGGAGCCGTTGTTTAATTTTAATTTGCAACTGAAAAGGAGTTTCCATCTTGACTCTGCAAGCCGTGCACATAATTAAACAGCATAAAACTAAACTGGAGTTTTGCTGTAGCTGGAAAAAACAATATATATGAGGAGCAATGTAAATGCTTTGTAAATGTCAGCTTCATATTTGATCATACCTATGTGACCTTAAAATGTCATCCCATTCGGGTTACTTGAACAAGAACACATTTCTAAACTCTCAAATATTTGATATTAAAGATACTATATTATGTGACACCAGTTCAAATAACTGAAATGTGTTTTAGTTGCCGTACAGTTGTTGAGAAAATTGGATTTGTGAAGAATCTAGGCTTTTCCAGCCTTTCTGTTTCTTTTTCGTCTGTCCCCACCTCACTGCAGTCTCCTCACTCCACCTTTACATAATCTCTCAAAATTATGCATTCCATTTTTTTTTCCTTCATAAGGAACGTAGCATTTAAAAAGTCTTTTGCACCGCTGATTTCCTTTACATGGGAAACAAGTTCACGGCGGCAAAATGCCATAAATTAACCAACTATTAGGACGACCGTGCTGCATGTATAGGCCTAAAGTACAGAGCAGGCAGTGACATTTGCCAAGGAATGAGTTCATTTGTACATTGTTTCGTATAATGTCACTGCACTGCGTGATAGTTTGTGACATTTCGCGGGGCATCCCATTCTGTTCATAAACAGTACATTTAAAGATAAGGTTAGAACAGCTATGTAATTGTGAGACGTTAACATATAACAAAGGCATGGCATCGTGAAATTCATTACAAAATATTCGTGTAAATCTCTTCCTGATCGTGGAACGAATCACAGTCCATCAACCCATATGCGCTGCTAACATCTAACTTGTTGGCAATGCATGATATGTACCTGTAAAAATGAATAATGCTATAAAAGTGAATGAAGAGCTTTCAAAACGTATATTCGTGTAAATACAGAATAAAGGTTAAAGGCATTTATATCCATCAACAGAAATCAGACGGCAAAACCCACGGCGACTCAACCAGATGAGCATTAACTGGTCTGATTTAAAGGTTTCTGCTTAAACTTTTTAAAATTGTGTGTGTCACACAGTTAAGATCCCAAGTTATCCAGCTGGAAGTGAGGAGGATAATCTGCACAGTAAGGGCAGCTAAGCAGGTGTTGGACCTGCCATCCTTAGGGTGGTCTTCCCCCCAAACGTGTTGCCTCTTAGTCCTGGCCCCTTCAAATAGAACTCCGTAAAAATATGTTGCCCAGAGATTTTCCTTTTTCATTTTCCTTTTCGTATCATTAGAGAAGTAATTTAGCTTGGGTCGACATTGCTAATACTGTCTGAATTTTTATGGATGAGATTTTTTTTAAATGATGGTTGTGTTGTCTATCCTTCTTAGACAATACCAAACTCAGACTCTTCCTATCCAACAAACCCAAAATTTCCAACTACAACTTCCATGAAGGAATGGAAGCAGTTGCCAGGTGGGTGAAGACAGCTGCCTACAACTAAACACGGACAAGACAGAAGTAATCATCATGGGCTCAAATCTGAATGCCAGGATCGAAACCTGGTGGCCCCCCGCCCTTGTGAAGCCACTCACCCCACAGACCATGCATGCAACTAACACAACATCAGTTAGTCTTTTTCTGAGCAAGCTGCAAACTATAAATTCTATTTAGCTGTCACTGCTCTTGTGCAATTTCTTTTTAAATGTGGAGTTAATTTAATACAGACATTACACTACTACTGCACACATGTTTAATATTTACTGCAAGTTGAGAAAGCACTTTCTATAATTAAAACAAAATCTAAACTGGTTACAATACCTATGAATTTTACTTGCACAAGCTTTAACATTTTTAAAGAGCGTGATGTATTACAGGAGAAAGGGTCTGCTTAAAGGCCTTTGAGGTTGAAAAACGTTATTGTTCTATTGATTAAAATCTTTACAGTAGAAACACGCTCTGATAATAAAATGTTATAAAAAGAGATTAGGTGATTACAAAAGTAAAAATATTCAACAGTTCATAATTACATAAAGCGAAGAGGGCACGGGGTTTAACTTTACATGATTTTCCTATTAGCAAGCGTTTTCTATAAGAAATGTGTGCCAACAGTGACACAAAGTAGCGTTGCTACTTAAAAAGATCCTTTCTGTTAAAACACAGTAAAAGAACTGGGTGAGGCACGTGTCCAAAAAAAGTCTCTTATCAGATCCACTCACTTTGAGGCTCTATTTGAAAGGAGGATAGTCCCTGCATAGAGGAGGAAAAAACTCTAGAGTCACCAAGAAACTCTGAGCCATGAAATAAAAAGAGTAGCCAGTATGCCAAGCAGGGCCACTGTTAAATTGGTCCAGAGAGAAGGTGACAGTTAACTGTGTATTGAGTGGAAAGTGACCCAGTGCAATGTGGTGAAGATTTGATTACTGGTACTCCCACTGCGAGAGCCTTTTTGCTGCTCTTGTGACAAACTTATAGAACTGGATGTTTAGCATTGTGTTCTTTGGGTTCATGGGTGCTAAAGTGGCTTGAGGGTAAGAGCAAACACCAAGTTTGATCCATTTGCCCCATAGCAATGTCCTTCAGTCATTGAGTAGGGCAGGGCAGACACACGCCACTTGCTCAATTGACTCCGGGATGCACCCAAACACCCTACACGTTATATTGGCGTTTGAAGGCCACCAGTCAGGTAAGTGATGCAAAAAAGGCCATTCACCTATCCTGAGGCCAAGAATCTTTTTTTATATTGTACACCATAGATGCATTATACATATGGCACAGCCATCCCTGGCTTAAACCCCAAAATAACCATCCAGGCATGTTTACGTTTTGCCACTTGTGCCCTATCAGAGTGAAAAGACCAGAATCAGACTCTTTTTTTAATGTACGTTTTGAGGACCTGCTGGGATGAGTTAATTCCCCAGATTTCATTCACGTCCAGCATTTGCAGTGAGGGTTCTAGGTAGCAACAGTGTTTTCGTCTGAGTAAGCTAGTTGAGATTTTTTGCCACAGCATAGTCTACAGGCTTCCTTTGCTTGAGATGCACAGTTTATTGAACAGCTTGATAAAAGCACCGGCCCGAAACCCTCAATGGTCTAAAAGCCCAAACTCAAGTTTAATCTGAGCTGGTTATGAGGTTTAGGTAGGCTCCGTACTCGCTTACAAATTCTCATTATTATCTTGTTCACTAGACAAGAGTCTTTCCCCAGCATAACAATTGGAAGTCTTAGCTTCATGACAGTTAATAGACGGGACAGACTTGGGCCAGATAACTGCCTCGCAAGCTTCGTTAGTACTACCTCGATTGACAGAGCCTTTGCCCCGACCACTTCCTTCTGTTTAGAGAAGGTACCCCTTGAGTCCATATAAACCACCAGATATTTGTAAGTGGCTGCGCTTTCAATGATTTTACCGTTAAATTGCCACCCTCCACCTTGCAGCTTACTTTTCTCAAAGGTGATTGTCTTTGATAGATTTAATTCCAGCTTGTTGCAGGGTGTGTAGAGGAGCAGCTAGTTGAAAGGCCTCTGCAAGCCGACCCTTGTGTGGCTAAGCAAGACGAGGTCGTCTGCATATAGCAGGTTGCTGACAAGGGGTTCCGCCAATTTGGGAGTGTAGTAATTAACATCATCAAGTAACTGTGGTAGATCTGAGATAGAAAGGTTAAAAATAAGGGGCGTCAACCCGCACCCTTGTTTTACACCACAGGATGTTTGTATCTACCTTGAGATGTGGGTTTGTCTCCCAATTTTATACAGATCCAAGTGTTGGAGTGGAGATGAATTTGGGCCTTTAAGAGGGCAGGTGGAATCCCCCATTTCTGCAATTTAAACCACAGAAGAACCCTGGGCACGCGGTTGAACGCCGCCTTGAAGTCGACAAAGCAACAATGAAGTGGCATTCTTGAAGCTGATGCCTTTGAAGCATCCTGAATGTCTGCCTGCCATTTTTAAAAGTCCAGGGCAGATTTCATTTTAACTTATTGTGCAAGTCTGAATAAAACATTTTTGGAGTCTTTCCTGCAATTCCCTTTCTTTTGATAATTTTAAATCATCACACTAACTTTATTTCACATGTGAAATAATTTAAAGAGCACTTTTATCATTAGTTAAATCAGAAAAAACAATATTTTTGTCACCAACCTAAATATTGCTAATCATCTGTGTTGTACGTAAATGGCATAATTTCATTAGTAGACCCAGAGTTTGTGACTCACAAAGGGCAAATATGTTTTATCTGCACCTAGTTTCTTCTAAGATTAGGTTTTCAGCCGAGTAGCTGATCTAAACACTGAGGTGAATGTATTTTCAGTGGATTTGCATGCCCACCCAAACTGCATGCATGCATACATTCAAAAATGTGAATGTACAACAAACTCCCTGCAGCAAATTTACCATCATCCTTCAGTTAGGTTTGCACTCTTTGAAAAAGCAAGTTTTAAAGCCACTCTTGACTGCTGGCTTCAGGTTCACTCAGTGAGATCAGAGAAATAATGGGCAAAATTAATGAAACCGTATTGATCCATAATAATGAAATTAACCCCTTCGATGCGGCCGCGATTCTCCTGCTGTGCTGTAAACAGCACGAACAGGGGCGGGCCGTGATGAACCCCAGCCGTCATCAGCACACGAGCACCGTAGTGCATGACGGCTGGGGTTCGTCATCAGCATGGAAGGGGTTAAGATTTTTCTCGTGAGAATGTACCATGACAGAATTTGATTTTGTCAGTCTAACTAAAATAATGAGTCACTTCTGATGTTCTCAGTTAATTTGACTACTGAAGTTCTTGTTGCCAAAATAAGATCACAGGTTGCAGTAAAATCAGCAGGAACCATTTTAAGAAATGTCCTGAAAGATTTTGATTTTGAGCTTAATGACAAATTATGTGATGCCCCAGAGCCCCACAATCATGAAAGTCAACAATAATGCCTGATGTTGCCTTAACATTTTTTGCATCATTGTTTAATATCAGCAAAGCAAAACTGTTACAAAGTAAAGTTTGGAACAGAAGCTTACAACATTGATGATGGCTATGAAGATATAAGTGAAGAAGTGGAAGACAATCCCATGAACTGACATGCGTATGCTGTGAAAATGTACTGTCTTTTCCAAATCATGTTTTAAGAAGTACATCATGGAAAAAAGAAAACTCTGCTACTCATGATGACTGCCCACACAATCTATGACAAGTAGAAAAGTAGAGAGCTAATAATGTAAATGAATGGGATTGGTGTATCAACAAGTTATAGTGACATTGTAAGGAGCAGGAACTTGTTAGCAGCTCATGCTGAAAAATGCTGTGAATCCGACAGCACACCATTTCCAAGTCACTTTATCAGGAAAGGATTGATCATTTTCACTTTGAAGACAGCTCTTCTTTTTCTGGAACATCCAGCATACCTTATGCTACCATGATGCTTTTTCAAGACTGTACCAATGAAGTAGCTGCTGGAAAACAAGCTGTGCCATCTGTAGGCATTAACAAACGAAGCTGCAAACTTATAACCCAACTGCCTTGCCAACGTGTGCAAAATAACAACAAGCCATCAACACATCCCAGTCTACCAGAAAGTTTCAAGGTGGCTGTGAATCTGGATCTTCGTCTACCTGATGCTGCAGTCCACAAAACTGATTTAACTGAATTTATCTTATCGCTTATTAAGTGCGGACTGAAGAATGAAGAAAAGCCACTTTCTCCATGGGCTGGAATTCATACTCTGATCTCCCAGAATACCATCCCACTGAAGAAGGTTGGGTTTCTTACCAATAATACCATCTCCAGACACAAAATATGCAACAGTATGCACAGCTCTAAAACATTTCCAAAATGTGCGTGCTCAGCCTGAAGATCAGACTGTCCTGCCAATGAAGGTGCTCTTCGTATTGTAGCTGATATTTCCATGAGCAGTCCAAAGTAATTTGATGATCTTTATCCAATGATGGGCATTTTCCACATACCAAAAGTTGTATTGCAGTTTGTAGGAAGTTAGCTAAGTGGATGTGGCATAGAGATTGCACTTATTGAGGCTGAAGTCTTTAGAAGAAAAACTGTCCAGTCAATATTGATCGGAACTCATTATCCTTGTCCGTTACAAAGTGTGCTAATCATATCAAAAGCTATAGAAGCATTGCGTTGGAACAGGAATGACAAATTAGGTTTTGCATTTCTTATCTCAAAAGTGAACATTGCACATGATACAGTTCCTTCAAAAGACATAATACAATGCCAGGCAATGTTTAATATACTCAGTTCAAAATCAGAAAACCTGAAAACCAAGTTCATAGAATTTGTCAATGTGAAGAAAAATCATAATGTTGCATGTACAGGGGAAATGTGTAACACATGATAGCTCTAGTGAAAAACCTGGTACATGCTGATCGAGAAGGGGATTGGGAGCTGCATGTCACTACTGTGGAGTCACTGATTACTCTGTTTCAATTGGATAAACTACATGAGATATGTTTCCTGGTATTTGGAAAGAGTGAAGAAGATTGAGGTGGAAAAACCATACCTCTACAGAAAATTAATCCAAAGACATTTTGTGGTGAAAGACAGAGTTCAATGCTGTAATTCCAGATACGAAACTGGAACAACCGATCCTGAGATCACAGGAATGCTCCAAGGGAATTGTTCGGCAGACACATAAAAGTGAATATGTTGCTTAAAGACAGCTAGTTTACAATGAAGTCCTTTCTATTTGCAATGTTATCAGAGAGATGCCAAATTCAATATAAATGGACCATTGGGAAACTGTTACTCACCATGAACTTAAGGGAAAGAGAGGGGAACATTTTAATAAACATCTTGACAGCCTTTTTCATATTTTTATTTTATGCAGCAGCAATAAAACCCTTTGAAATAACTGAGCCTGTTTGACTACACAACTTCATGACCAAACAATATGTGGTTAACGATATAAAGACAAGTCAACAAGATGTCCTGGAACATAAAAAGAAACTTTAGACATAATTCAAGCAGGAGAGATTTGTAGTGAAAGAGAAAAGGGTGTTTGGGATACTCAGTAAAGTTAAACTGCCATGCTTTCATTGCCATAGTAAGACTTTCATCAAACCCGCCACTACAAAATAGGTTACAAAAGAGTACTTTTGCAAGCACATAGAGTGATGGATGTAGCAAAAAAAAGGGTGAATTTATGAAGAACATTCTGTCGCATGTACTCCATCCAACAAACTCATTATTTGATGGAGATGCTGCAATTAAACCAGTGAAGTACAAACTTTTACAAAAGCTAAAAAAAACTTTCAACTGAAGAATTGCAATTTGAAAAGGAGCCCTCATTGAAAACTGCTGTTGTTGTGGACTATATGCCACAATTGTGAATGATTAAAGTAAAAGGTGTCTACAAGGGATTTAGTTAGTCCATTCAATGGTAGTCAATTATTGAGTTAGTTAGCAAAGATCTAACTCTAATGTATCCAAAGGATAACAACAAGACTTTACTTTGATGGAGACAATCAATGATAAATAAGGGAAAAAAGGAGAAAAAGCACACAGAAAAGTAATTTTATCTGAAAAAATATTGGATTGAATTGATCAATAAATAAATATATATAAGGGGATATGGTGAACAAATCAAGTGCAAACAAAAAATGTTATGGACAGAAATATATACAAATCAACAAATCAGTTCATAACAGCTCATCAACTCCTGTAAATTATAAGCAATAACCAAGTCAAACAATGTACGACGGTTAATTCTTTGTGCATAAAGCTATTTGAACCCAGCAATATGCAAATCAGTCTTGACCCTTTGTCTCCTGAGGGAACAGTCCAGCGCAAACTGCCAAGCCAGGTCTTACCTGGACTGGAAACAAAAATCCTAGGACCGGTTTCGGGCTTTCAGCCCTCATCAGCCGGGATAGCTTGTTTCCAGTGGCATGGAGAGCACAGGACTTATGTCTGAGCATACCCGTCCCGCTCGGGCTGACTAATGCAAAAACAACAGCTGGTGGACTGAATGCAGAACAATGTCATAAATTCACCCCAGTACAGAGATCTGGGCCTAAATCTATTGTTTTTTTGTTCACCATGACATTCCAGTTTGAACCCAGCCATATGCAAATCAGTCTTGACCCTGTGCCCCATGGGAACAGTCCAGCCCGAAATGCCAAGCAAGGTCCTTCCTGGACTGGAAACAAGCATCCTAGGACCGTGGTGGAGTGAGCTAAAAAATGATGATGGATTAAACCAAGATCAGTTGACTGGGGGGGAGTGTTTGATTTGCTCAAACGCTCCATCCATTATCCCCTTTGGTATTGGTTTGTTCGCCCTAAGTGGGCAGTGTATGCCCAGACGTGGGTCCCTTGCTCACTTTGCCACTGGATTCAGGATAGCCTTGTTGATGAGGGTTATGAACCCAAAACCGGTCTGATGAAGCTTGTTTTAGGTCCAGGGAAGACATGGCTTGGCAGTTCGGGCTGGAATATTCTGTGGTTTTTGCATTTGTCACCCGAGTGGGATGGGTATGCTCAGACGTGAGTCCCATGCACTCCACACCACTGGATTCAAGCACGCCGGGCTGAAGACGGCTGGAATGCCAGAAACCGGTCCTCGGAAGCTTGTTTCCGGTCCAGGGAAGGCATGGCTTGGCAGTTCGGGCTGGACTGTTCCCATGAGGCACAGGGTCAGACTGATTTGCATATGGCCATGTCTGAACTGGGGTGGTGGAGTGAGCTAAAGAATGATGATGGATTAAACCCATATCAGTTGTCTGGAGGTGAGTGTTTGATGTGCTCAAACGCTCCATCCATCATCCCCTTTGGTATCACTTTGTTTGCCCTAAGTTGGCAGGGTATGCCCAGACATGGGTCCCTTGCTCACTTTGCCACTGGATTCAAGATAGCCTGGCTGATGAGGGAGGGTTATGAACCCTAAACCGGTCCAAGGATGATTGCTTGGCGACCTCTGACCCTGCTCGCAGGCAGGTCGCTCCCCATGCCACCACACGGCCGCCAGCTGCCTCGTACCTGCCGCCTGCCTGTTTTCCCGCCATTTCCCGCTCCTTCCTGCTCATGTGTCCCTGTGGCACCGCCCCCCTGCTCCCCATTGGACACCCTGCTCCCGTCTCCCAGCTGCTCCTCCCTCCCTATCCCTCTCTTATGGAGGCTGCGCAGCAGCCGCGTAGAGGACCCGTGCCAAATGCAAGCCCGTCTGCGCCCGTCTGCACCCGTCCCCAGTGCCAGAACCCCTGGACCCCGCAAACGCCACAAAACCAGACTCCGCTATGATGCCAGCACCCTTTGCACACTCAACGCCGGCCGAAACCACACCTGCTTCCAAGCTGCCCCGAAACGGACTCACAGACCTTTCTCCTGCCACACCTGCAGCTTCACCTGCGACAGAGCCACCAAACCTCCAAGGACTGGACCCAACCACCTCTGCTGTATACTCCTCAACACCGCTCCGTGCGCAAACACTCTATCGAGCTCTGGGATCTGCTCAACACCTCCGCCCCAGACATAGCCTTCCTGACCGAGACCTGGTGGAACGACTCCTCTGCGCCCAACATCGCCATAGCCATCCCGGACGGCTACAAGGTCACCCGCAGGGATAGTGCCAACGGAATCGGAGGAGAAATAACCATCATCCACAAGTCCACCCTCAATGTCGCCACCCACGCAGATGACATCCTCAACACCGCCGAACACCTGCACTTCCGGATCCACACCAACACCACCCTCAGAGGAACACTCATCTACAGACCCCCCGGACCCAGAGCTCAATTCAGCGACTCCATCGCCGACTTCGCCAGCACCAACGCACTCGCCTCCACGGACTACATCCTCCTCGGAGACCTGAATTTCCCCCTCAAGAAGTGAAGTGAAGTGAAAACGATTTGTATAGTGCACTATCACTCCAAGGAGCATCTTGGCGCTTCGACTCAAAGGCAAATATGGTCTAGTTTACTGTTGTCAGCAGATAACAAGGGGTTATACCAATGTTTTGCATACAGAGTCCGCCAAACTATAAATCCATGTTTTAAGGGATTTCCTGAATTTTTGTTCGGGTGTAATTGTAGGAAGTTGGTGAGGCAGTTTATTCCATGCCTTTGCACCAATAACTGCCAAGGATTTTCCTCCTTTTTTGGCCAGTCTAAATTTTGGGACAATCATTAGGTTAGCCGTAGCCGATCTGAGTTCTCGGGTAGGATGATATCGATTAAAGTGTTTATATAGGTACAGTGGACCATATTTATGAAATGCCCTAAAGGCAATCGTCATGACCTTGAACAGGAGGCGCTTCTGTATGGGAAGCCAATGAAGCGCATCCAACGCGGCAGAGGCCAAAGCTTTCCTTGGCCATCTGAGAACCAGTCTTGCTGCCGCGTGCTGGACCATCTGCAGTCTATGCAGGGCAGATCTATTTGCCCCTGCATAGAGACTGTTACAATAATCCAGTCTAGATGTGATCAAGGCCACTGCGACCATGTGTCTGGCTGATAAGGGCAGGAGATCACAAAATTTCCTGAGGCCTTTTATGATGTTAAAACATGAGCAACTTCCCTTGCCTGCTGTTTGAAGGATAGGGTCTCGTCAAATTTAACTCCTAAATTACGTGCTGCCGCGATGGTGTTGGGTGGGGCTTGTTCCTCTTTTGGCCAGCACGTCTGAGGAAAAAAAATTGTTTTGACCAAACTGTAAGATTTCCGTTTTGGCAGAATTACATTTAAGATGGTTATTCTTCAGCCAAGTGAAGGTCGCAGTTAGACACTCTTTCAGGGTCCTTTCTGCATCTACCGAATCTTCATCTAGAACTAAGACTAATTGGGTGTCATCTGCATACACTATAGTGCTGATGTTGAAGGAGGAGATGAGTTCAATCAGGGGGACCATATATAGGTTAAATAAAGTAGGGCTCAAACTAGAGCCCGGGGTACTCCTGACCGAACCACCTTCTCCTCAGAACAGAACTGGCCCAGCATGGTGACCTGCCATCTGTGCACCAGAATGTTTTTAAACCACTTAAACACGGTGCCCATTATGCCTGCACTTGTCAGGCGATGTAATAGATTAGCATGGGACACTGTGTCAAACGCTGCAGATAGATCCAATAGGATCAGGACTGCCCTTTTGCCCTGATCCAGTGCAGCTCTTATGGTCTCTGTAGTGGACAGTAATGCAGATTCTGTAGAGGGGTGGGCTCTGAACCCAGCTTGGTTAGGATGAAGAATATTATTCTCTTCCACATACGCCATTAGCTGCTTATTGACGCAGGCTTCTGCTAATTTACATACGGCTAGAAGGAGGGAAATAGGCCGTAAGTTAGATAGAACCGTAGGATCACGCAAAGCTTTTTTCTTCATGGGTCTGACAGCTGCGACTTTCCAGCATGCTGGAATTTCCCCTGATTGAAAAGATGAACTAAGAATTAAATTGATCACAGGGTTGACCTCCTCTTTATGGCTTTTAGCAATGCGGGGGGAGCATGGATCAAATGGTGATCCTGACTTGATAGTGGATATGGCCTGAAGAGATTCCTCCAGACTAATCGAGAACAACAATGAACCCAACTCCGTCACCCTGATCAACAACCTCGCCAACCTCGGCCTAAGACAACTCGTCACCGCACCCACCCACGCCGCTGGCCACACGCTGGACCCTGTCTTCTCCACAGGCACTCAAGTCACCTTCGACCACACCACCGAACTCCACTTCCATAAACCAACCACGCACCACCGCACCCAACAGCTACCTCGCCGCTCCTGGAGCAAAGTCACCGAAGACCAGCTGATCACCACCCTCACCCAAAACCCACCCACCAACCCAGACACCACAGCCCGCAACTTCAGACAGTGGATCGACGACTGCGCCAACACCCTCGCCCCACTCAAAAAACCCTCCAACAACCAAGCCAGCAAGAGAGCCACCTGGTTTACCGACGAGCTGCAGACCTCCAATCGTGCATGCTGGAAACTGGAGAAGATATGGCTTCACAAATGCACTCCCGACAACCACGCAGCCCACAAGGACGCCACCCGCAGACATCACCACCTCATCAGATTAGCCAAGAGACCCTCCTTCAAAGACCGCCTGGATAGCAACGCACACAACAGCAAAGAGCTTTTCAGCATCGTAAAGGAACTCTCCAACCCCAGCGCCAACGCTAACGACATATCGCCCTCACAAGAACTGTGCAACTCACTGGCCATCTTCTTCAACAGCAAGATTGCTTACATCCGTGACAGCTTCAACACCATGACCGCCCGACTACGCCAGACCCCACCTCCCCTGTGAACACAACCAGCGCCAACTGCCTGACCTCCTGGTCCAACGTCAACAACGACGAGACACGCAAGGTCATGAACTCCATCCACTAAGGATCTCCATCAGACCCGTGCCCACACCACGTATTCAACAAAGCAGACGCTGCCATCGCACCCCAACTACGGAAGGTCATCAACATCTCCTTCGAAACAGCGACATTCCCGGAAAGCTGGAAACGCCGAAATCAACGCCCTCCTCAAGAAGCCCAAGGCGGACCCCAAGGACCTCAAGAACTTCTGGCCCATCTCCTTGCTTCCGTTCCCAGCGAACGTAAACGAGAAAATCATCAACATGCAACTGGCCCGCCACCTGGAAGATAACAACATCTTGGACCTGTCCCAGTTCGGGTTCAGACAAAACCACAGCACCGAGAAAGCCCTCATCACCGCCACAGACGACATCAGGCGCCAAAGGCGACAATGGCGAAACATCAGCCCTCATCCTCCTGGACCTGTCAGCCACCTTTGATACGGTCTGCCATCGCACTCTAAAGGCACGCCTCCTAGAAGCCGGAATCCAAGAGAAGGCCCTTGACTGGACCACGTCCTTCCTCTCAGGCAGAACCCAGAGCGTCCGCCTTCTGCCCTTCGGATCTGAGGCCACCGACATCATCTGCGGGGTCCCCCAGGGCTCATCACTCAGCCCGATGCTGTTCAACATCTACATGGCCCCCCTCGCACAAGTGGCCTGCCAACACAACCTCAATATCATGTCCTAAGCTGACAAAACACAGCTCATCCTCTCCCTCACAAAGGACCCGCACACCGCCAAAACCAACCTCCACGAGGGAATGAAAGACGTCGCTGACTGGATGAGGAACAGCCTTCTGAAGCTGAACTCGGACAAGATGGAGGTACTCATCCTCGGACCCACCCCCTCAGCCTGGGACGACTCCTGGTGGCCGACCACACTGGGAACAGCACCGACACCCACCGACCATGCACGCAACCTAGGATTCACCCTCGACTCCTCCCTCTCCATGTCTAAACAGGTCAACGCCATCTCCTCCTCCTGCTACAACACCCTCTGCATGCTCCGCAGGATCTATAAGTGGATCTCGACTGAAACAAGAAGAACGGTGACACATGCCCTCATCAGCAGCAGACTGGACTACGACAACGCACTCTACGCAGGAATCCCAGCCAAACACCTATGATGACTACAACGCATTCAAAACGTCTCCGCCCGACTGATCGTCAACGTCCCCCGCCGCTGCCACATCACCCCCCACCTGAGAGATCTACACTGGCTCCCCGTCGACAAGAGGATCACCTTCAAGCTCCTCACCCACGCACATAAAGCACTCCATGATGCCGGACCAGCCTACCTGAACAGCAGACTCAGCTTCTACACCCCCACCCGCCAGCTCTGCTCCGCCAGCCTCACCCTCGTCGCTGTTCACCGCATCCAACGAACACCTCCGGCGGCAGATCCTTCTCCTACCTCGCCGCCAAGACCTGGAACACCCTCCCTACCCACCTTCGGCAGACCCAAGTCCTACTCGCCTTCAGAAGACTCCTCAAGACCTGGCTCTTCGAGCATTTGCAGCACCCCCTCCCCTCAGCGCCTTGAGACCCTCACGGGTATGTAGCGCGCTTTACAAGTACTTTGATTAATTGATTTATTGATTGATTGTTTTAGGTCCAGGGAAGACATGGCTTGGCAGTTTGGGCTGGGCTGTTCCCATGAGGCACAGGGTCAGACTGATTTGCATATAGCCATGTCTGAACTGGGGTGGTGGAGTGAGCTAAAGTATGATGATGGATTAAACCCAGATCAGTTGACTGGGGTTGAGTGTTTGATTTGCTCAAACGCTCCGACCATCATCCCCTTTGGTATCGATATGTTGATGGGCTGTTCGAAAAGGTTCTAATCGAGTCATTGTACTATCAAATGAAACATATGTTATTACTGTGCTACCTAAATGTTTTGCAATACTCATAATTCAAGGTTGGTCAGAGTGATGGATATGTTATGGAACCGGTGAGAAAAGACACTTAATCCAGCTTCATATTCTGTTCAAGAAACTTGACCTAGAGATGCCCCATGTTCTTATCAAGGAACATATTTGTACAGATGATGACACTATGAGCAAAATTGAACAAAACTTGGAGCTTTAGCTGTTGAACCTGTGAAGTTTTGTATAGGATTTGCTGAGACAGAAGAAGAATGTGACTTTAAAGACGTAGAAACATATCTTGTGCATGGGTCGAAAATTAGTTTTGACTGTCACACATTTGACAATCTCCTATAGAGTGAGTTCAAGAGATTACACTGCATTGTAGTTGATTTTAAAAATTGCACAGAATTAATAGTTTTTTTAATTGCTTATATCTTTTACTTGTACTTCCCTTACTGTGTGCTTACTTACTTGTCCTTCATTGCCCATTGCTCCTTGGTCCACCGCGGAATCTTCCCATTTGTGTGGAGGGAGTTCAGGGCTACTTCCGGGCTGAAAGGAAGGTTGGCGGTCTAGCTGCCTAACCCCCTCCATAAAACCGGATGCCTGTCCAGACACGCAGCAGACGTGCACAGCGGGATGCAATGTTTTTGACAGAAACTTGAATGCGCCCTGACTCAGATTTTGATCTAGGTTTTGCATGCCCACTGGGGTATAAGTAATTTCACAAGCCACAAAACAGTGGCAGAGGGGGTGGGGTAGGGATCATTTTTGAAGAATATTGGGACTTCACCTCAATGGAAATTGATGATGTGGAGGGCATATAGCTTTTGGGTTTCGCACTGAAAGATCATGAAGAACATCTATTGACTGGAATAGTATGCTACAGACCGCCTTGTTCAGCTAGCCTTCAGCAACAGGCACTCATTAAAATGTTTAGCAATATGGAACTTACCCATACTAGATTACTTATTTTAGGGGATTTTAATTCATGGCCCAATGGGAACTTAGACCCAGCTTCTAAAAACCTTCCCCAATCCTGTGAGGATTTGAATTTGCAACAGTGGGTAACAGAACCAACACACAAGGAAGGACATACACTGGATTTAATCTTCTCTGCTGAAAAACGGTATTGGATTGGAAGATAGTCTACCCGTAGATTGGTCTGATCATTATTCGATTAAGTTCTTGGTATTTAATCCTAGAAGGAATAATTTCACCACCATTAAGGAAAATAATCGTCGAGGCAGGGACTGGAAAGGACTTTTGAAAAAAAGCAAAACTATCTCCGGTATTTCCTGTGCAAAGTTCTCTAGATATAAGTAAACAGGTGGATGAAAATGATGTCACTTTGTGAACAAATAGGTTACACATTTGACCAGATTGCCCCTATGAAAAACCACAAAAAAACATGTAGATTGTCAGCCCCGTGGTGGAATGAAAAATTAAAAAACTTAAAAAGGGGCTGCAAGCAGGCAGAACGAAAGTGGAGAAAAAAATATGCAGACGAGGACAAAATCACCTTGAAAAAAGCAATTAGTAACTATAAAAAAAGAAATCTACATAGTAAAAACAGAATACTATGCAGATATTTTTTGAAAGCATCAAATAGTACTAGAAGTGTATTCAAAATAGTGAAGGATCTTTTCAACCCTGACTGTACAAAAAATAACATTGATGTTACACAGGATCTTTGTAACAGTCTAGCGATCTTCTTTGAGAAAAAGATCAGTAAAATTATTGATGGCCTAAGATTTGGCGATTTAGACAAAGTGGAGGACCTTAGCAGTATGAATGAGCGGCCGCCACCATTGACTCAGAAGGAGGAATGGGTAGGTAGGGGTAAATTGGTAACTCTTGATCATTTTCAGATACCTTCAGAAGAGGAGTTTAATAGATTAGCTCTAAGCATTTCCTCAGGCTCTCCAAAGGATCCTTTACCGCATAGGATTTGAAAAGAATTAGGTGCAGAACTCTTCCCGCTGCTCCTACAGATATGCGGACAATCGCTGAGCAGAGGGGTAGTACTGGCCTGATGGAAACAAGCGATAGTAACACCACTTCTGAAAAAAGCTACTCTTGAACCCCTGTGAAGATCATAAAATGTCTGGTTAGCAAAACACTTTAGCAGTTTCTAGAAAATAACAACAAGCTAGAGGATGTACAAGTTAGCTTCCAGCCGGGACATGGAACAGAGACTGCCCTGGTGACAGACTTGGATGAACTTCGAATGCGAGCAGACAAGGGACAACCGGTCATACTGATTCTATTAGACCTGTTTGCTGCACTCGATATGGTAAACTACAAAATTCTCTCGACAAGGCTTTATAAAGTTGTGGTAAAGGGCATGGCCTTAAAATGGTTTCAATCATACATGTCAACTAGACACCAGGCAGTAGCATTACCCCCATATCAATCAGACTTCACTAACATTCAGCATGGTGTACCTCAAGGATAGGCAATAAGTCCAATACTGTTTAATACCTATATGAGCCTCCTGATCTCTGTCATTAAGTCCCACAATGTCAGCCTGGTAAATTATGCAGATGATACTCAGCTCATCTTGTCACTGGAAGGGGACCAATCACTATCACTGGAAAATGTCCATGCATGTATGCAGGACACTGTATGTTGGCTTATAAATAATTATTTGCAATTTAACGGTGATAAAACAGAGACCTATGCTGCGCAGCCCAGAAAATCCCAAGTCTGCTCCCAGCAAATTTCTGGCCAATCCCAGTAGATAAGCCACTGACACTCTCTGAGGCTGTACGTAATCTGGGAGTAGTAAACAATGATAGGCTGAGTTTAGAAACTCAAGTAAATAAAATGGTAGGAACTAGTTTCTCCCTAATAAGAGTGCTAAGGAAGATACTCCCAATGCTGCTAATTTCTACTAGGGCACAGATAGTGAGAAGCGTTATTTGAGCCGGCTGGATTACTGCAGTGCCCTTCCGCTGGAGGCCCCAAGCCACCTGATTGAGAGACTTCAGGGAAGTCAGAAAATTGCGATCATCTTCAGCTAAACCAGTAAAAGCACCTAAGTTTAAAAGAAGAAAACTGGGAGGAAGAGCTTTCAGCTCTGCAGCCGCTCAGCTGTGGAATGGCTCTATCCTAACGGTGCCTTTTAGGCCCAATTTCATTAGTACGTGCAATTTTTACTGCAACATATGTGAGTGGTTTAAGTTAGTGTACATCAGAGCCAGGATGCATGTGGGGTGATAGTGCACTTAACATTTAAAATTTAACAACACAGAACTTGCAAGTACATGTACTTGCACAACCTGTGCTACAAAAAGATGTCCCTGTCTATATACTCTTCTCAATTGTTCAATATTCTGCAAATGTAATATAAGCAATTGGCAAAATAAATTAATAAAGTGAGTTGTGAAAATGTGTCTAAAACAGGAGGGATAAACATTTTTTTCTCATTTTCAGATCATAAACACATTTTGTATGTATACTTAAAAGGAATAAAACCATTTTTATTTGTTTCATTTCTATATAAGTTTTTTCCCTCTATTATAGCTGCCAATTTGGAAATGGTGGAGGGGTTGCTCTGAAGAGGTATTTTCTGTCTCTATAAGACTACTTTACCCCCATAACCTATGTTTTGACACTATTATTAAGTATATAGGTCTCATGGTTCCTGAAATATTACATCATCACTGCAACACATCTGTCATTTAAAAAAAATGTCATCCAGAAAAATGAGGCCTGGATCAGCAATGTCTACCCAAGCTACATTTCTTCTCTATTCATCCAAAAACACAAATCAAAAATAAAAATCTCTGCACAAAAATGTTTTTACGGAGGTATATCAGAGGGCCGGGATCATCTCCTTCTCCATTTTGCTGCACCTATTTTTGTTAGTCTTAGGACTCAGAGCTCTTTACCACTGTTAACCAGTTCTAAAGTAAAAGGGCTCACTCCTTAAAACATGATAATATTGTCTTATCCCCAATTGACATATTTAATATACTTATAAGTCCCTAGTAAAGTCTACTACATGTGTCCAGGGCCTGTAAATTAAATGCTACTAGTGGGTCTGCAACACTGATTGTGCCACTGACTTAAGTAGCCCTATAAACATGTTCCAAACCTGCCATTGCAGGTCCTGTGTGTGCAGTCTTAAACTGCCAAGTCTAACTTGCAAAATAAACCTTTTGCCAGGCCCAAAGCGTTTCTTTTAAGACACATAATGTGCCCCTAAAGTAGGCCCTGGACAGCCTAGAGGGCAGGGTGCAGTGTGTTTCAAAAGTTATGACATGTACTTGTATTTTTTACATGTCCTGGTAGTGAAAAACCCTTAAATCCGTTTTTTCACTACTGCATGGCCTATCTCTCTAATAAGATAACATTGGAGTTACCTTATTACATTTAATAAGTGTAATTTCCAAATGGGAAGATATAACCCCTTCAAATTTTGTGTGTCTGGAATCACAATTTAAAATCCAAACTTATAATGAAATCGGATTTAAAATTGCTATTCTGATAATGACACTTTTACAAAGTTGGCATTATCTTCCCTTAGCCATTTGGTGCCTACAGCCTATCTCTGGTGACATGACTGGTGTAGTTGGCAGTTGAGCTTTGTGTATTCCTCCTTGACAGCCACACACAAAGGGGGCTTAGGTGTGATTGGATGGGCCATCACTGGCAGGATGGGAGGGAGGAGCTGGGCACAGCCCCAATTACATCTGAATAGACTAGGTCCCGCCGCCACACAAAGGGCCTAACAACCCCGCATTGTCACTCCAGCCAGCTTGGAGCCAGGACAGGGGAGACACGAAATTCCATGCATTTCAAAGCTTCTTCCACTTTCCAGAACCAGGTTATCAGTGTATAAAAGAACAACCACAGACACCACCTCTTCAGAAGACTTCTGAACCTGTGGATTCTCCACCAGGAATTAGGACTGCTGTGCTGCAGAAAATACTCACTCTGTTAGACAGCTACTCTGATGAAGCTGCTGCCTTATCTGCTGTTCTCTTGCCAGGAGAGCAAGAACTGGACCTAGAACCCATCTTGAACCCACAACACCAGTGACTCAAAGGGCTAGTCTACTGTCCTCCTGATCTGAGCCTTAGGGACATAATAGGCTCACCTCGTGCTCCTGGGCCCATGTTCAGCAAGTTCCTGACCACAAAGAGGTGCCTCTTAGGTACTTGACCCTTGGTGTGACTCTTGAGCTCCTAAATACATGCTTTGGGGCTCTTTGTGACCATGAGTGGGCTCATTCACACATGAACTAAGCTGCTTGCACAGGAATTCAGTGCAAGCCACCCGCAGCTTGTCTTTGTGCACAGCAAGCATCATTCACCCATGGAGGACAGCCAATACAAAGCCCGTTCGTGACCCCAGCCTGCTCTTGGTGCCATGGCTTCCACCGCCCACGATGCTGTCTTTGCTTGCTGCAACCCCCTCCATCGCAAAAAGGACTCTTGGCTAAAAACTCGAGAAGGTAAGCCTTCAGCGAGACTTATCTGGGACTGTGTCTGAGCTGCACCCCATCGAGGTCAGCTTGCTCAGTTGACTTTGACCTGGTCCAGTGTGACCAGATAGCCTCAATTGGTGATTAATGCTTTTAGGCACTATGGGGTCATTAGGATGGCGGGCGGATCGCCACAACCCGGATGGCGGTGGCGATCCACCCACTAAAAACCACCGCCTGCATAGACATTCCCCCCGCCACATTACCATGGTGGGGGGATCCCAGCGGATGGAAAGACCGTCCGCCGGTTTTCCACCCGATTGAAGAGTCGACGGGGCAGAAAAGCTGTTAACATGGTGGCAGTGACCAGGAGACGACGCCATCCATATTAGCATATCTGCGGGGACATGTTGCTGCCACGGTAAAGCAGGCAGTGGGATTCTGGGGGTTGGGAGGGTACACATGGAGAGTACCTATGGTACCGTCTTGCAGTTCCGTGCAAAACATGGCAGGCACCGCGCGGTGCCTGCCACGTTGTGCATGGAACTGCATGACATTCCTTCTTGGCATTGTAGTGGGCGGTGCTGAGAGCACCGCCTGCCGCAATGTCAAGAATGCAGGATGCACCCTCCACTGTGGCGGCACCTCCTTATGTCACCAACGGGACCCCCACACCAATGGCGGGAGGTCCCATTCTACAAAAGGATGGCGGGTGGACAAAGTCGGCCCGCCATCCTAATGATGCCCTATATTGCAGTTTACTCTTTAAAATTCATAACTCCAGTTCTACTGATTGGACATTTGTTGTTTTAGTCTTGTTATATTTAATACATTTTAGTCTAGATTTCTAACCTGGTGGGGGATACATTTATGTGTTTTTTTCACTGTTTTACTGTTTGAAGTGTTGTAAATACTTTACACATTACTTCTAAGAATTGTCCGACTGCTCTGTGCCAACCTACCAGGAGCTTGAGCATAATTTTAATGTGGTGGGAGATGTAATAGACAAGTAGTTTGAGGTAGTCAGGGTACATAAGGTCCCAGAGGAGTACTGAGGAATACCCTGTGGAAATACATGCCCACAGTGGGGAGGCATATACTCCTGACACTAGAGGCGGAGGATCAGACCAGATGTGCCCACATGAAGGCAATCCTTATTGCTACATTTGGGCTGACATCTGAGACGTACCATCAGATGTTCAGGGCAAGGCACAAGCTCCCAAACCAGTCCTGGGTGGATTTCTTAAATAATGCCAGCAAGGCACAGAAGGGCTGGGTGAAGGGCAGCAAAGTAGATGAATGATTTCACAGGGCTGTATAACCTACTTCTGAGGGAAAGTTCCATGTTAAAATATCGATAGGAAAAATATTTATGGAAAAAATATCGATGTGAAAATATCGATAACAAAAATATCGACTTCCTATATGTAAACAGGTAAGTACAATAATATCGACACAAAAATATTGATGGAAAAAATATAGAAATAAATAATATCAACTTAAAAAAATTACATAACGTAAGTAAAATTAGTTAAATAATATTAATATTATTAAGAACATACATTTTATTTTATACATATTCTAACTAAATATAACTAATAAACTGAAATTAATAAATATGAATTAAAAAAAATTGTACAAATACATATATTTACTTAAATACATTTTATTACCTATTATCTTTATTTAATTTATATACTTTTTAAATTATATCAAAATAAAACATACACATATATAAATAATCCAAAATTAAATAAAATATTCTATATTTAATTATTACATTAAACTATTAAAAAAAGCATAAAACATACATTTAATAACAAAATAAACACAATAGTAGTGAAAACGTTGGATAACAAGGGGGTAAAAATTGCTATTTTCACTCCAGTGAGTGCAACAGTAGGGAAAGCTTTGGATAGCGTAGTGGTGAAAAGGACTATTCCCACTCCAGTGAGTGCAACAGTAGAGAAAGCATTGGATAGCGGAGGGGTGAAAATTACTATTCCCACTCCAGTGAGTGCAACGGTAGGGAAAGCATTGGATAGCGGAGGGGTAAAAATTACTATTCCCACTCCAGTGAGTGCAACAGTAGGGAAAGCGCTGGATAGTGTAGGGGTAAAAATTACTGTTCCCATTCCAGTGAGTGCAACAGTAGGGAAAGCGCTGGATAGCGTAGGGGTAAAAATTACTATTCCCACTCCAGTGAGTGTAACAGTAGGGAAAGTGTTGGTTGCGAAGGGGTAAAAATAAGTATTTACACTCCAGTGAGTGCAAAGTAGGGAAAGTGTTGGATAACGTAGGGGTAAAAATTTCCATTCCCACTCCAGTGAGTGCAACAGTAGGGAAACGTTGGACAGCGCAGGGGTAAAAAATGACTATTCCCACTCCAGTGACTGCAACAGTAGGGAAAGTGTTGGATAGCGAAGGGGTAAAAATAACCATTTCCACTCCAGTGAGTGCAACAGTAGGGAAAGAGTTGGATAACGTAGAGGTTAACATTATTATTCCCACTCCAGTGAGTGCAACAGTAGGGAAAGCGCTGGATAGCGTAGGGGTAAAAATTAATATTCCCACTCGAGTGAGCGCAAGATCCCACAACAATTTTAAAAAAACATCAACATTTGAATTACATTTATTTTTCAATATTAACATAATTAATATATACATTTAAATATATTATTATTAACAAAGATAATAAAAAATCATTCATTACACATTAATTAACACTATAATATCCACAACACACACCTAAAATTAGTTACACAATTAAAATTAATAATTACTAATTAATTAATGGAAATTAATTTATAAATATTTATTAATCCATCCATAAAGAATTAATTACTTACCACCTTTCACACCATTTACACATATAAACACCACACCACACACCTAAAATTATTTACACAATTACAGTTAATAATTACTAATTAATTAATGGAAATTAGTTTGAAAATACTTAATAAGTGATCAATAAAAAATGAATTACTTACCACGATTCACAGACTTTACACATATAAATACCACAACACACATCTAAAATTAATTAAACAATTAACATAATTAATTATTAATTTATTAATTGAAATTCCTTAACAACTAATTATTAAACTATTATTAATTAATCAATTAACACACTAATTATTCAATACATTTTATATAATTAAATTACTTCCCACCCTATTCCCCTATAAACCCACAACCCGCTACAGAACTAAAAACGCAAAATTCAAATAAAAATAGAAAAATTAACTACTATAAATTAATATTTAAATCAATGTAATTAAATTACTTTCCACCCTATTCCCCTATATACCCACAACCCGCTACGGAACTAAAAGCATAAAATTAAAATTAAAATAAGCTAATAACTAGTACTATTTTAAAACATATAATAAAATGACAAACAATGCTCATTAAAAACACTAAAATACATATCATTATTAATAATTTCATATTTTTGTCAACTATACTTTTGTAAACGATATTTAAGACATCGATGGTTTTGAAATCGATATTACTTACCTGTCCTTCGATGTTCTTGTCCGCAATATTTTTGTTGACGATATTTCTTCCCCACAATATTTTTGCAGGGATATTTATGTCCCTCGATATTTATTTGTTGATATTCCTGCTCTACACCCTGAGGGAACACATGCTCAGGGCTTTTTTCCAGAGCTGTGCCAACACCTAATGATTAGCAAGCATAATGGTCCCAGGAAGCTTGCTGAAGAGGTAGACCTTTGGGTTAGCAACAGAGTTTCTAAGAAGGCGTCTAGGGAAGACTACCAAAAGGGTAGTCAGGGCTCCCACTAGAAGAAATAGGGGTGAGATAAAAATAAAACCAAGCAGTTCTCCCAAGGCCCCCAAAACAGTCCACATGGGAAACAGTCCCACTGCCATTCTGGCCACCCGAAAAAAAAGGCTTCACAATTAAAAAAAACAAGAAAGTTTGTTTGTAAGAGTATTATGTGTATGAAGATATGAATAGAAAAGGCAAGTGTTCCAAGAGGGCACCCCCCCCAGTGGTGGGCAGTCAACGGGGATAGCCAGCGTAGGTTGTGGGATAGAGATGGACCCAGTTAGTGTGGGAGAGACTAGTATTGTCACCCTACTGTCCCTGAGTAATGCAGAGCTGGTACTCTGCCTGCACTTGCGGGATAAAAAGTAGAAAGGGGGCCCACCAGGGAGAAATTCCTCAAGGTACAAGAGGAGTACTCAACCCTTGAGCACCTGAGGCAGCAAGCTGAAGCCCAGGCAGCTGGTGACACCTCTGGAAATCACCTCATATACTGGGAGAATGATCTCCTGTATGGTGAGCCTAAGGCTCCGGAGCATGGTGCAACTTGAGCATTAGTAGTTTCCCAATGTTATGGGGCGTTCCACTGGGGCTGGTTCATGAGATTCCCCTGACAGGATGTCTTGGGTAGGGCAAGACCATGTGACCCACTGTTATTTGCCCTGAATGAGGACAGCTACTGCTGTATTTTGTAAGATATGTCTCACCTGCCAGGCTAGTGAGAAGTGTGGGAAAATGTTCCCAATCCTGTTGTTGGAACACCCTTTGAGAGGGTAGAAATTGATATTATACGACCCTGGGACCCCAAGACCACCCTAGACAAAAGGTTTGTCCTAGTCTTGGTGGACAATGCAGCTAGGTATGTAGAGGCCATCCGCATGAGATCCATTACTGCACCTGTAATGGCTAAGGTCCTAATGGCGATTTTCACCAGAGTGGATTTACCCTAAGGAAGTGGTATCAGAGAGGGGCACCAACTTCATGCCCTCATACATAAAGTTTCTGTGGAAGGAGTCTAGGGTTACTTATAAGTTCTCCACACTTTACCATCCGCAAACAAATGGGCTTCCTGAAAGATTCAACAAGACCCTTAAAGACATGATTGCAGGCCTACCTGAGCCCATGAGGTGGGTGTGCGATGTCTTTTTATCATGTCTGCTCTGTGCTTACAGGCAGGTACCACAGAAAGGAGTGGGCTTTGACTCATTTGAACTTATCTATGGTCAGGTGAACTCTCAGCCCGGTTAAAGAGGGGTGGGAGAAAACTCGCAAGAACCTCCTCCCAGGATGTGGTTAGCTACATGATAACCCTCCAGAACCAGATTTCCAAGTTCTGGAAGAAAGCTTCTAAGAACTTGTAGTCTAGCCAGGAGGTTATGAAGCAGTGATACGACTGGACGGCTACCTCTGTGGAATTTGAACCTAGACAGAAAGTTTGGGTGATGGAGCCAGTGGAGCCCAGGGCTCTCCAAGATCACTGGATTGGGCAAAATAAGAGGTGGTGTAGAATACTGGGGAAGCCACCTACCTGGTGGATCTCAAAACCCCCATCAACCCCTTAAGGGTATTCCATCTCAACCGCCTCAAACTCCGCAGTGAGAGGTCACGATATGGCTGGTGACAGATGATGGGGTAGAAGTGGAGAGTGAACCTGTACCGGATCTCCTGTCGTCTATAGAGAGGGTTGGGTCAGCGAAAGGGGTCAACCTCTCCCCTACCCTGACTCTGGAGCAGAAGATGGAGTGTTGCCAGTTACTGGAACAGTTTGTCTCATTATTTTCCGTCACTCCTGGGCTTAAAAACTTGTGTACTATTTATATGGATACTGGGGACGGCCTGCCTGTCAAAAGCTAAATGTGCCCGCTATCTAACAAAGTGAGGACCAGCATCACAGTAAAAGTCACTAAGATGCTAGCATTGGGGGTCATTCAGCCCTCCAGTACTCTGCTCTCTGGTACTGCATTCTGCACCACTCTATGACACTGCACTGTACACAACTGCACTGCATGCCACTTACCATGTTCAGTACCACTCTACTTACTCTACACCACTGCACTCCATGCCACTGCCCTCTAATCAAGTCCACTCTATGCTATGTCACGCCATGCCACTCCACGCCACTCTATGACACTCCACTCTTTGCCACTCAACTGTATGCCATGCCACTACAGTCCACACAGTGACACTCTATACCACTCTACCTGACTCCACACCATACAATGCCACTCTACTCTATGCAACTAACCTTCATCCCACTTTACTCTACGCCACTCTACTCTACAGTACTCTACGCCAGTCCAATCCATGCCACTGCAAACTGCCCCACTTTACCCTACAACATTCTACTTTACTCCACTACACTGTATGCCACTGCACTCTACATTACTGCACTGTACACCATGCTTATCTATGCCACTGCACTCTAAGCCACTCTACTGTACTCTGCACCACTCTACTCCAATGCACTGTCACCACTATAATCCACTCTACGTTTCTCCACTCTGCCCCACTCCGCACCACTCTATGCCATGCCACTAAATCATCATGAAAGTAGCACAGTAAAAGTCCTCTCAGTAAATGCACACTGTGGGACTTACTTGAGGTAACAGGCAGGCGTATTGGCCACCAAGGACCCCCTGGAGCCAAGGGAACTTTATCCCCCAACCAGAATTGCACCAGGAAGTATGTTTGCAGAGTGGTGGAGAATGGGGCATGGTCTCCGGCTACTTGCCAGTCTTCTTTTTATTCATTCAAGGAGGGGGGTCGTGTGCCCCCTCTACTTCCCTGGGCCAATTTTGAATAGGTGGGCAGGACCGCACCGCCCGCCTCCTCGAGCAGATTTTGGCTTGGAGGACCCCATTCCCTGGGGCCTGGCCTTTTTTTCTTTTCTCACTAACTAAAAGGGAGGTGGAACCGACCTCTATCTGGGTGCCCTGTTCCCACCCAGGGCACCTACTTGACACTAATTGGGACCCTGTGGTCCCTCTCAGCTCCCCACATCCTGAGGGAACCAGCTCTGCTTTTGGACAGAGGGAGCTGCTGAACATGCAGCTCCCTCTTTCCAAAAGCAATTCCGCTATGCTTTCAGTAAGCAAGAGTATTTTCCATGCCCTCTCTTGCTAAAAGCGGAGCAGCGTTTACTGTGGCTTGGTGGGAGAGGTAATCCTATCTCCAAGCCACTGCAAACTGCAATATCCCAGGGGTGGAAACCTCAGGAAATTGCTGGAGTCAGTCCTAGGGGATGGAGTGGGGGCTCCAGGCCCCCTTCCTTTGATTTCTTTAGGGCCTACCCCTGGGTGGTGGTCATCCCCGGGGCCGTTAACGCTGCACCCCTCCCAGTATTTAAAATCAGGATGGATCCACGGAGGTAGTGGTCCCTGGGGGGTGTCTGAGCCCCTCGAGACATCTTCATTTTGGCCCCAAGGAAGTTATAGTCCCTGGGGTATAGGGGGGTCAAAGAAGCCCCCATTTATGTTTTGCATATTGCCCCGGGGAGGAGGTGTTCCCTAGGGCTTGGGGGAGTCCAAGAGGCCTCCATATTAAAATGAGTGAGCCCCGTGGAGGTGGTGTTCTTGGGGTATATTAAGCCCCAGGTGGGGGGACTGAGCACCCTCCTCCTTTATTTGGGACATTCTCCCGGGACCTGGCCCACATAGGAGCCTATAATTAATAAAGTGCAGGAGACCACTCTTCGTTTTTGAAAACATTTCTGGGCGATTCATAGATCCAGCATGACTCCAGCCAAAATTATTTTTCACAAAATCTTTCTGTGGTTACCTATTGTACAAAGGAAATTCAGAAATGCTTCCAAGACCATTAATGACCTGCAATTTACCCAAAGTTGGCATAGCTTTTCATGATGGTGAAACAGGACCACAATTCAAAATACTAAAAAAATATTATTTCATTACTACCTATATTATACAATGTCTCATGTTAGGATTAGACGTGGCAAACCCCAATGATTCAAATTTCACATAACGCTGTAATAGGCATTACTACCATTGTACCAATTTCATATGTGTTGCCCCTTCCCTTTCACAAATCTGTAATTCTGTATTACAAATATGTGTATGTATAGATAGATAGATAGATAGATAGATAGATAGATAGATAGATAGATAGAGTATATATATATATATATATATATATATCTGTTGATGGTGCTGGATATTACCAGCTTATATACATGTATAGAGCATAGTCACGGTCTGGAGGCGGTTCAGCATTTCCTCAATAATAATATTTTCTTGTTTGAGGATCAACTGTACAAGCAAAGGTCTGGGACGGCGATGGGCACCAGCTTCGCTCCCAGCTACGCGAACTTGTTCGTTGGCTGGTGGGAGGAGCAGGTGCCCAGGAGCTGTGTGGTGGGACATGATAGGGGTGAAGCAGTGTGTTGGCATCGTTACATCGATGATCTATTTATTGTATGGCATGGGGCAACAAATACAGCGGAAGAATATATCAGGGTCCTGAATACCAATGAGTACAACCTGCACTTCTCGGGGACTATTAGTCCGGTGGCAGCAGAGTATTTAGACCTGAGGGTGTTCATAGAGGATGGCCAGGTGCAGACTGCACTATACATTAATCAATCAATCAATCACGGTATTTGTAAAGCGCGCTACTCACCCGGGAGCGTCTCAAGGCGCTGGGGGGGGGGGGGGGGGGGGGTTACTGCTCAAACAGCCAGGTCTTGAGCTGCATCCTGAAGGAGAGATGGTCTTGGGTTCGCCGAAGGTGGGTGGGGAGGGAGTTCCAAGTCTTGGCTGCCAGGTAGGAGAAGGATCTTCCTCCGGCGGTGGCTCTGCGGATGCGTGGTACGGTGGCAAGTGCGTGGCTGGTCAAGCGGTTGTTGAGGTACTTGGGGCCCAGGTCGTGGAGAACTTTGTGTGCATGGGTGAGGAGTCTGAACGTGATTATTTTGCTGACGGGGAGCCAGTGCAGGTCTCTCAGGTGTCCGGTGATGTGGCTGTGTCGGGGGATGTCCAGGATGAGTCGTGCTGAGGCGTTATGGATGCGTTGGAGTCTTTTTTGAAGTTTGGCTGTGGTTCCGGCGTAGAGGGTGTTCCCGTTGTCCAGTCGGCTGGTGACGAGTGCCTGGGTGACGGTCTTCCTGGTTTCAGTGGGGATCCATCTGAAGATCTTGCGGAGCATGCGCAGAGTGTTGAAGCACGAGGATGAGACGGCGTTGACTTGTCTGGTCATTGACAGGGAGGAGTACAGGATGAAGCCCAGGTTGCGTGTGGGGTCCGTTGGTTTGGGAGCGGTGCCCAGGGCCGGGGGCCACCAGGAGTCATCCCAGGCGGAGGGTGATGATCCCAGGATGAGGACTTCCGTCTTGTCTGAGCTCAGTTTGAGGCGGCTGTTCCTCATCCAGTCGGCGACGTCTTTCATCCCTTCGTGTAGGTTGGCTCTGGCGGTGGTGGGGTCGATGGTGAGGGAGAGGATGAGCTGGGTGTCGTCGGCGTAGGAGATGATGATGAGGTTGTGTTGGCGTGCGATGGCTGCGAGGGGGCTCATGTAGACGCTGAAGAGCGTTGGACTGAGTGAAGATCCTTGTGGTACGCCGCAGATGACTTCGGTGGCCTCAGATCTGAACGGAGGGAGGCGGACTCTCTGGGTTCTTCCGGTGAGAAATGAGATGATCCACTCCAGCGCTTTCTCTCGGATTCCGATGTTGCTGAGGTGCTTCTCTAGGGTGCGGTGGCAGACAGTGTCGAACACCGCAGAGAGGTCCAGGAGGATGAGGGCCGCTGTTTCCCCGTTGTCGATCAGGGTTCTGATGTCGTCGGTGGCTGCGATGAGGGCGGTCTCGGTGCTGTGGTTGGCCCGAAACCCGGACTGCGAGGGGTCGAGGGATCCGTTCGTCTTGAGGAGGGCGGCAAGCTGTTTGTTGACGGTCTTTTCAACGACTTTGGCCGGGAAAGGAAGGAGCGAGATCGGATGGTGTTCTTGAGGGTGGTGGGGTCCGCCGTTGGTTTCTTCAGGAGGGCGGTCAGCTCGGCGTGCTTCCAGCTCTCCGGGAAGGTGGCGGTGTAGAAGGAGGAGTTGATGGTGTCTCGGAGATGGGGTGCGATTACGGCGTCGGCTTTGTTGAAGACTTGGTGTGGGCACGGGTCGGTTGGTGATCCGGAGTGGATGGAGTTCATCGTGCGGGTGGTGTCTTCGGTGCTGACCGGGGTCCAGTTGCAGAGGGTGGTGGTGGCGGGCGTTGGTTCGGTGGTAGGGTGCGTGGTCTGTGCATCGAAGCTGTTGTGTATGTCGGCGATCTTGCGGTGGAAGAACGAGGAAAGAGACTGCTGGCAATTCAATACTCTTTGCCAGCAGCAGTCACCCACCCCAGCTAGTGAACAGCATTCCATATGGGGAGTTATTGAGACTCCGGAGGAACAGCTCAAGAGACAAGGACTTCGAGGCCGCTGACGCGGAGTGCTAAGCATGTTTCGCAGTAAGAGGGTATGGCGAGACGTTGCTGCAAAATACCTTAAGTAAGGTGAGAAAGATCCCGAGGAGGGAACTATTTAATGCCAATTCCTCTAAGAAACATCCAGAAAGTAAGGGCGACATGAGTAAAGGCAAATTCAGAATGATAACTCCCTTCTCAAAGGGGGCAAATGATTTAAGAACTGTGCTGAAGAAAAACTGGCACATCCTCCAAACGGATAGTGTACTACAAAATGACTTGCCAGCACACCCTTTGGTGACCTTTAGCAGAGCTAGGTCACTAGGGGGCATGCTTGTAACCAGCCATCTAGAAGGGCCAGCACCCAAGAGTAATACATTACGGGAAATGAGGGGCTTCTTTCCCTGTGGTCGCTGTAAGGCCTGCGCAGGAAGTAGGAGAGTCCTATCATATGAGATACTTGATACAGGGAGAACGATGCATATCAAGAAATTCATCACCTGCAGTACCCCGTATGCAGTTCATTGCCTGGTCTGTTCATGTGGCCTACGCTACATTGGCAGCACAATCAATCAACTCAAAATGAGGATTTTAGAACACCTTAAGGCCATTGAAAAAGCAGACCCAGCTTACCCGGTGGCCCGCCATTTCTCTGAGGTGCACAATAGGGACAGAAGCAAGCTGCACTATTTTGGCCTGGATACAGTTCCATTACACAGCAGGGGTGGAGATAGACTGAGACGGCTCCGAAGACTTGAGTCAAGGTATATTATAGATCTATCCACTAAACAACCTAGGGGCCTGAACAGCGGGAAGGAGATGGCGGTTCACCTAGGAAAATGACGTTGAACCATGGGATCAACCGGGAATTCTGAACAGCCCTACTTTCACTGAAGCCTAATGCTTATGTGTGTGATCTAGCAAAAGAAATATGACATACCTGACCTAACTGTAATGAATTGACAGATCATGTTGTGACAGGTTGTAGATATAAAGCACATATGAATCATTAGGAACAAGAATTGCTTGGGGGATGACTGCTGGAGGCAATCGTTTGAGGAAAGATGCATAAAGAATTGGAAATCTGTACCTATGCTAGTATGGCTATGCCATATGGATATAGAAACAGAGATAAATCCTTTTGTGTTTGTTTTCCGTTTTGTGTTTTGTTTTGTTTTTGTTTTTGATCCATTTCATTGACTTGTGATCCTTTTGAATTTTTCTTGGATCAGTTGAATCAAATTGTTTTGCTTTTGGCTCGGTCTAAGGTTTATTAATGACACGAATAATGGGGACTGAATGACGTAGGACTTTTGCTGATCCGCGGCTGTATGACTTGACATCTCAATATGGTTAATAACATGTACCCTCTGATTGCAGGCAGTAAAAACCTATCTGTAGGTGGAATATATCAACAACGTGTTGGCAATGTTATGTCCCTCATGTACACTTAAAGATGGCACCTGTGGCGTTTCAGAGAGGTTTTGTCCTTTGTCTATGTCCAGTAATGTTAAGAAACTTTATTAACATGTCAAACACTAAGTGTCATTGACACTGACGAAGGCAGTACGCCGAAATGCGAATGTGCGGTTCCTAACATTAAACTTGTGGATCGATGATTTACCCTCCTGAGTGCTGTGATTTCTGGTAAAGCAAACGGAAATAGTGAGCAGAATATATATATGTATATATATATATATATTCACTGAAAAAACCATAGGTTTCACACCAGTTATAGTTAGGAATTAGCATTTAAAAAACCTATTAAATTCACTGAAAAAACCATAGGTTTCACACCAGTTATAGTTAGCTGGAAATTTTACTGATATAAAACCATTGAAATTCCCACGTTATAGTTAGATGGACTCACTATAACTTGCGCGTGCAATGCACTGCTGATGACATCACATATTACATCACTCATGACATGGTGAGTGACATCACTCATGACATCACTGATGACACCATCCAGTGAATGTGTGTCTTTCTGAAAAATAAATATATTTTATATATGTATATGTAAAAGTTGATGGAAGAATAAATGTTTAAATAAGTGTCTAAATGGATGGTTTTTAAAAATTGATTGGTTAACTGGCTTAATAAGACATCATCAGCAGTGCATTGCACGCGCAAGTTATAGTGAGTCCATCTAACTATAACGTGGGAATTTCAATGGTTTTATATCAGTAAAATTTCCAGCTAACTATAACTGGTGTGAAACCTATGGTTTTTTCAGTGAATTTAATAGGTTTTTTAAATGCTAATTCCTAACTATAACTGGTGTGAAACCTATGGTTTTTTCAGTGAATTTCATAGGTTTTTTAAATGCTAATTCCTAACTATAACTGGTGTGAAACCTATGGTTTTTTCAGTGAATTTCATAGGTTTTTTAAATGCTAATTCCTTTGTATATCGAGTTTCTAACCTTTTTTTTTTTTTACAATTTGCTGTTTTTTTTTAAGTATTCATTTTTTTTATATAATTTTTTTCTTTTGCGCTCTGGGTGCGCGCTCCGGGAAGCTTTCAGCTAAGCTCTCCTGTAAGCTTCTCCGAGAGCTCATCTGAAAGCGCACCCAGAGCGCAACTGTCGTTCGTGAAAAAAAAATATGAATGAAAAGTTAATAATAATGCAAAACATTTCGTACCATACAAATAAAATTTGTTTTTTTTAATATGGAAAATGATTATGCATTTCTATAAAAGATTGATGACGTCACTTCGGCGCGCAACGTAAGTGCCCTCGGAAGCGCCTACGTGCGCGGCGCCTAAACGCACGCAAAAGCGCCTACGATCGCGCCACGTTTGCGCCCCGGAAGCGCCTATGATCGCGCTGCGTAAACGCACCGGAAGTGCTCCGGAGCGCGCAGCGTAAACGCGTCGGGTCATGTGACCCTAAAATAACACTTTTCATTGGTTGCTAACAGTTTTTTTTTACAATGAATGAAATCCCCACCCATTTCCTTCACTTCTTCTTTCACTTTTGTGACTGAAAGACCTGCCTTTTTTGCTGCTCCATATTCCTGGATTCATCATGGCTGCCAGACCATCCAGCAGTGAAGATGACTCCAATGATTTCATTGATGAAGAGCCTCCTCAGCCGAAGGTCAAAGAACATTTCATCTGGAAATTTTTTAAGTTTCCAGCAGACCAGAAGAAGGTGAATGCACCAAAAGTAGAGTGCAGGATCTGCAAACAGGTCCTGTCACGGGGTAACCCCCCAAAAAAATACTCTTTTGGCAACTTCACCATGATTCGCCATGTGGAGAGGAGGCACCCCCAGAATTTTGCCCGGGAAAGTGTCAGGGCTCTGGCACAAGAGGTTCCCAGAGATGGGGCCTCTACATCAACAGGAGGAGCAACTTCTTCTGGAAGAGAACAATCGCAGGGGCAGGTAGCAAACATTCAACCTGCATTTAACCATGGGGTCGTCAGATGCAGATACTGCAATCAACTCCTCACCTATGGGGAGCAAAGTGTCCTGCTCATGGTTCGGGCATTGGAGAACCATCACTGCCCTTCCCACCCCTAATTTTTTTCTTTTCTTTTTGCTCCTGTTGAGCAGTTTCTATTCCCTGTTTTTGTTCCTGTTCAGTTAAAAGAAGAAAACCAAAAGTTCTTTTCAGAACTACCTCCAATTCTCATCAAAGAGCTATAATCTTAAAAAATGAAGAGTAAGTGAAATATAGTGCATTGATAATTGAAAGGAGAATGAGTAAGAAAGAACAGAATGGTATGAAAGGTGAAAGGAAGTGAAGTAGGAGGAATGAAAGAAGGTGAGTGTTAGAAAAGAAAGTTATGACACAGTGAATAAACTGGAGGCCTCATTTCTGAAAAGTGACGCATCGCTACGTGAAAACAGCGATGCGTCACTTTTCTGGACGCACTCCTTATGACATTCCAGATATGTCATATTTAATATATGACTAATCAATTCGCAAGGAGTTACAGATATGTCAGTATTTCTGACATATCTGTAAACACAAAAGTAACGCATTGCAGGAGTGCGTCACAAAAGTGACGCAACTCCAGTAATGTGTCCTTTCACATGGAAAAAGCACCATGTGAAAGGTTTGCTGTGAAGCAGGCGCAAGATTTTGGCGCAACTGCATCCTAAAAGTGACGCACTGCGTCATTATTACCAAGCTTTTTGCAAGGAACACCCCCTCTGCATGCATTATACCTGACACTATTTTTTAAAAAGTGACGCATCTAGGTACATGGGTCACTTTTTAAAACTCTGCGCCATATTGTATCTGCATCAGGTATAATGTATGCAGAGGGGGCAATCCCTCGCAAAAAGCTTGGTAATAACGACGTACTGAAATCTATGAGATTTCTCTGCGTCACTTTTAGGATGCTGTTGCGTCAAAATCTTGCGCCGGCCTCGCATCACTTTTATGTTTACAGATATGTCAGAAATACTGACGTATCTGTAACTCCTTGCAACATGATTCGTCATACATTAAATATGACACATCTGGAATGTCATAAGGACTGTGGACAGAAAAGTGACGCATCACACCAGCAGTGTAATAAAATGTGCCTCGTTGCACTATATTTAAAGGATGCAACAGCATCCTAAAAGTGACGCAGTGAAATCTCAAACATTTCACTGCGTCGCTATTACAAAGCTTTTAGTGGGGGAACACCCCCTCTGCATGCATTATACCTCACGCAGATATAATGTGGCGCTTGATTTTAAAAAGTGACCCATCTACCTAGATACCTCACTTTTTAAATATAACGCAACGAGGCACATTTTTTTACACTACTGGTGCGATGCGTCACTTTTCTGTGCGCACTCCTTATGACATTCCAAGTAACGCATTGCTGGAGTGCGTCACAAAAGTGACGCAACTCCAGTAATGTGTCCTTTCAAATGTGGAAAGCAGCATGTGAAAGGTCTTGCCTCAGTCTAACACCTGCTGTAAAGCAGGCACAAGATTTTGACGCAACAGCATCCTAAAACTGACGCAGTGAAATCTCAAAGATTTCACTGCGTCGCTATTACAAAGCTTTTTGCGGGAGAACACCCCCTCTGCATGCATTATACCTGACGCTATTTTTAAAAAGTGACGCATCTAGGTACATGGGTCACTTTTTAAAACTCTGCGCCACATTATATCTGCGTCAGGTATAATGTATGCAAAGGGGGCATTCCCCCGCAAAAAGCTTGGTAATAACGACGTACTGAAATCTATAAGATTTCTCTGCGTCACTTTTAGGATGCTGTTGCGTCAAAATCTTGCACCTGCCTCGCATCACTTTTATGTTTACAGATATGTCAGAAATACTGACGTATCTGTAACTCCTTGCAACATGATTCGTCATACATTAAATATGACACATCTGGAATGTCATAAGGAGTGCGCACAGAAAAGTGACGCATAACACCAGCAGTGTAATAAAATGTACCTCGTTGCACTATATTTAAAAAGTGACGCATCTAGATAGATGCGTCACTTTTTAAATATTGCATAACAATGCGCATTTTTTTACACCGCTGGTGCGTCACAAAAATTGACGCACAAGAAGCGCAAAACTAACAGCGCAAGGCCTTCATAAATATGGTCCTGGATTTTCCCCGTGCTTCGCCGGTGCGCGTACCATGCGCTTCCCCCGCGCAAAACGAAAAATTTTTTTTAATGCCCTGCAGGACCCTATTTTAGTCCCTACATCAAACCTAGGGGGTCAGAGGGGGTCTACTCTTCCCCCTTATGGTCATTTGCCCCTTTTTTTTTCAAACCCCTTGTGTCTCGATTTTACCGAGACACAAGATGGCGGCCGCTCCGGACTGTTTAGAATGTTTACAGACAACTGAGAGCCAATCAGCTTCCTGCGCGCAAGTCGCGTGTCGCGCCTGGAGCGCACTCCGGTGCGCGCACGGGAGAGCGCCTATAGATATATATATTTTTTTGAACCTAAATTACTCAAAATCCACTGGAGCACATATCTTGAGACATAGCAAAGGCACATCGGGCTACCAGTCCCTACAATTTTGCCAAGTTTCGTGGAAATCCATTCAGCCGTTCGGGCTAAAAGTGAAATCGACCGCCCTATGGAAATTAACATGGGGAAAACGTGTTTTGGGACCCCCCTTTTATCTCGGCCCCCGCTTAACGTATCCCCCCCAAACTTTCAGGGAAGGACCGAAACCCCGCGAGGCCATTTTCAGGAAATTTTCAGGCAGATTCGTCAACCGGCGCCAAAGTTATTCCAAATAGAATTTTGAGATTTAACATTGAAAAAAATCCTAACTATAACTACCTACTGGCGACCGCCAGTAGGTAATATATATATATATATATATATATATATATATATATATATATATATATATATATATATATATATATATATATATATTGTTCCCACCACCGCTGGTTAGGAGAGAAGCCGGCACGGGCGGTCCTGTTGCAGCCACCAGCTGGCTGTATAAATTCGTTCCGCAACACATCAAAGTTATGATGAAAACAGGACACCCAGAGCTGCAGTTTCACAGGAGTTTATTTGGCAGATGACAAAAGTTCCACGACGCGTTTCGCCATTACGGCTTGGTCACGCTCCTGACCAAGCCGTAATGGCGAAAAGCGTCGTGGAACTTTTGTCATCTGCCAAATAAACTCCTGTGAAACTGCAGCTCTGGGTGTCCTGTTTTCATCATAACTTTGATGTGTTGCGGAACGAATATATATATATATATATATATATATATATATATATATATATTATATATATCACCACAACAATGGCAAATTTAGCCTGCGCCGCTTGACTCTGGCGGGCCTCAACGGGGTTTCGCCTTGCCCCTGTAAATCCACCGAAGAGCGCTGTCGTATCCTTACTTCAAAGACAACAAGTTGAGGCCCATTTGCATTTCACGGTGAACTTTTGTCATCTGCCAAATAAACTCCTGTGAAACTGCAGCTCTGGGTGTCCTGTTTTCATCACAACTTTGATGTGTCGCGGAATGAATATATATATATATATATACATATATATATATATATATATATATATATATATATATATATATATATATATATATATATATATATTACCTACTGGCGATAGCCAGTAGGTATATATAGTTAGGATTTTTTCTCTATGGAACTTTTGAAAATTCTATGCCTAATAACTTTGGCGTTTGTGGACGGAATTGGCTGAAATTTTCAGGAAAATGGCACATTTTGTTTCTGAGCAGCTCCTGGAAATTTGGGGGGGGTTCGTCAAGGGGGGGCCGAGAAAAAAGGGGGGTCCCAAGACACGTTTTTCCCATGTTAATTTCCATAGGGCGGTTGGCCTCACTTTTAGCCCGAACGGCTGAATGGATTTCCACGAAACTTGGCAAAATTGTAGGGACTGTTAGCCCGATGTGCCTTTGCTAGGTCTCAATATATGTGCTTCAGTGGATTTTGAGAAATTAACGTTTAAAACAAGATATATATCTGTAACAGCGCTCCGGGCTGCGCTCCGGTTCGCGTACTTTTCGCGTATCGGAACTTTGCGAAGCGAAGCTGATTGGCTCTCCGGTGTCTGTCAACATTCTAAACAGTCCGGAGCGGCCGCCATCTTGTCTCTCGGTAGGATCGAGAGACAAGAGGAGGCCAGAACAAAGGGGGAAATGAAGGAAAGGGGGCAAGGTAGACCCCTTCTGACCCCCTAGGATTGATGAGGGGGATATTATAGAGCCACGCGGGGCCCCAAAAAAAAAAAAAAAAATCCCATTTTTTCGCCGTAGAGACGCGTCTTGGTACGCGAACCGGGCAGCTAACCGGGCAGCTAACCGGCAGTGTAACGGGAGTCTGAGGAGTAGCTGATTGGCTGTCAACATTGTAAACAGTCCAGAGCGGCCGCCATCTTGTCTCTCGGTAGGATCGAGAGACAAGAGGAGACCAAAACAAAGGGGGAAATGAAGGAAAGAGGGCAAGGTAGACCCCTTCTGACCCCATAGGATTGATGAGGGGGATATTATAAAGCCACGCGGGCCCAAAAAAAATAAAAAAATAAAAATCCGATTTTTTCGCCGTAGAGACGCGTCTTGGTTCGCGAACCGGGCAGCTAACCGGGCAGCTAACCGGGAAGCTAACCGGCAGTGTAACGGGAGTCTGAGGAGTAGCTGATTGGCTGTCAACATTGTAAACAGTCCAGAGCGGCCGCCATCTTGTCTCTCGGTAGGATCGAGAGACAAGAGGAGACCAAAACAAAGGGGGAAATGAAGGAAAGAGGGCAAGGTAGACCCCTTCTGACCCCATAGGATTGATGAGGGGGATATTATAAAGCCACGCGGGCCCAAAAAAAAAAAAAATCCGATTTTTTCGCCGTAGAGACGCGTCTTGGTTCGCGAACCGGGCAGCTAACCGGGCAGCTAACCGGGAAGCTAACCGGCAGTGTAACGGGAGTCTGAGGAGTAGCTGATTGGCTGTCAACATTGTAAACAGTCCAGAGCGGCCGCCATCTTGTCTCTCGGTAGGATCGAGAGACAAGAGGAGACCAAAACAAAGGGGGAAATGAAGGAAAGAGGGCAAGGTAGACCCCTTCTGACCCCATAGGATTGATGAGGGGGATATTATAAAGCCACGCGGGCCCCAAAAAAAAAAATCCGATTTTTTCGCCGTAGAGACGCGTCCTGGTTCGCGAACCGGGCAGCTAACCGGGAAGCTAACCGGCAGTGTAACGGGAGTCTGAGGAGTAGCTGATTGCCTGTCAACATTGTAAACAGTCCGGAGCGGTATATATAGTTAGAATTTTTTCTCTATGGGACTTTTGAAAATTCTATGTCTAATAACTTTGGCGTTTGTGGACGGAATCGGCTGAAATTTTCAGGAAAATGGCACATTTTGATTCTGAGCAGCCCCTGAAAATTTAGGAGGGTTTCGTCAAGGGGGGGCTGAGAAAAAAGGGGGGTCCCAAAACGCGTTTTTTCCATTCATTTTTCCATAGGGCGGTTGGACTCACTTTTAGCTCGAACGGCTGAATGGATTTGCACGAAACTTGGCAAAATTGTAGGGACTGTTAGCCCGATGTGCCTTTGCTAGGTCTCAATATATGTGCTCCAGTAGTTTTTGAGAAATTAACGTTCAAACCAAGATATATATCTGTAACAGCGCTCTGGGCAGCGATCCGGTCCGCTTACTTGTCGCTTATCGGAACTTTGCGCGCAGAAAGCTGATTGGCTCTCTGGTGTCTGTCAACATTCTAAACAGTCCGGAGCGGACGCCATCTTGTCTCTCGGTAGGATCGAGAGAGAAGAAGAGGTGGAAAACGAAAGGGGAATTTAATGAAAGGGGGCAAGGTATCCCCCTCTTGACCCCCTAGGAATGTTGTTGGGGTTATTAAAGGGTCCCGTGGGGAAAATAAAAAAAAAATGATTTTTCACGGTAGAAGCGCGGCCGCGAACTGGTAGCGAAACGGGAATTCGCCATTTTGTGCTTCGTTAATTAAATTACTAGTTATAAGTGGGTGCGGGAGACGTATCCTAATCCCCTATGTTTCCTGAGGGTGGCTGAGCGGCTGTGCGTGAGCTTTTTTTTTTTTTTGCTGCGTGACAGTCCGGAGCGGCCGCCATCTTGTCTCTCGGTAGGATCGAGAGAGAAGAAAAGGTGAAAAACTAAGGGGGAATTTAATGAAAGGGGGCAAGGTATCCCCCTCTTGACCCCCTAGGAATGTTGTTGGGGTTATTAAAGGGTCCCGTGGGGAAAATAAAAAAAAAATGATTTTTCACGGTAGAAGCGCTTCACGGGCCGCGAACTGGGCCGCAAACTGGTAGCGAAACGGGAATTCGCCATTTTGTGCTTCGTTAATTAAAGTACTAGGTATAAGGGGGTGCGGGAGACGTATCCTAATCCCCTATGTTTCCTGAGGGTGGCTGAGGAGGCTGATATATGTTGATACATCTCTTCCAGCGGCTGCGCCATCTTGCCTTTTTTCGAATGCCACAATTTTGTCGTGCACGGCAGCCATTTTAGATGCCAGGCTGGTCCCAGGCTATCACCTAACCCTGCGGATGTAGTTTATGGCCCCAGCTGTAGAGAATTCAGACATGCCAATCCTCCTGATTCAGGCGTGTGAGTACTGATTTCAGTGCTAGTCTCCCGCCTCCCGATTTCTGCAAGCAAAAACCCGGGGGCATATTACGAACAACTAGCGATAATTTTTGTCTCTAACTTGTTTAGAGACAAAAATTATCGCCGCACATCGGCGATTTTTATCGCAGATAAACCTTGCTATTATCGCAGAAAAGTCAGCGATATTCATGTATTATCGATCTAATGCTCTTAGCCATGTTATCCACCTCCCATTGGATAACATGGCTAAGAACTGCTCAGGGCAGGTGTTAGATTTTGGAGATATTCGCGCTTAGCGCGAATATCTCCAAAAGTTGGTAATAGAAGGTAGCGATGTTAGGGACTGTTTCCAGTCGCTAACATCTTGGCACGCCACTTTGCTTGTCATTAGTGATAAGTATCACTGACATGCAAAGCGGGGCCCAAGATGGTCGCTATCTCCTTTTAGCTGTCACTAACTGGTGTTAGCGACAGCTTGGTAATAGGGAAATAATTTTATCTCCGCTTTCATGGCTTTTAAAGCCAAAAAAGCGGAGATAAACCCCCTTGATAATATGCCAAGATGGTCGCTATCTCCTTTTAGCTGTCACTAACTGGTGTTAGCGACAGCTTGGTAATAGGGAAATAATTTTATCTCCGCTTTCATGGCTTTTAAAGCCAAAAAAGCGGAGATAAACCCCCTTGATAATATGCCCCACGATTCCTTGGGGGTTTCAGCTGACAGGGCTTGGTATTGTGTTACATGGTAATTTTTCCATGAAACGTCAGAGGGTCGATGCAGGGGTTCTAGAAGAGGTGATAAACCATTTAAGCCTCATGAACAAGCGCATGGTCTTTTAAAGATTTGTGAAGTACTCGGGGCGGCGGTGTGTGTGTGCCCTCTTTCAGGAGCGGGCGGGGGGGCACTGCCAGCAACTTGCCAGGTCAGGTAGTGTTCAACACGTGCATCACCCTTTCTCTGCTTGCTATTGCGCTCCATGCTTCGGAAAGGTAAGAAAAAGAACGTGCATTTGAGTTTGAAATGTCCGATCCTGCAGCAGCACACTTCCAAAGCCCACACATGACAATAACCCGATTCAAGGCCCCATTCACCCGTTTTTAAAAAAATAGATAACACTCCAACAAAGTAAGGTTATAAAACTTTATTAACTACTAACTTTAACGAACGGAACAAAAACTAAAAACATTTAAACATTTCTCAACACAAAAAGCAACAATGGTTAGAAGCTGTCTTTTGTGCGAATAGTCCCAAGGCAGCACAACGTGCAGAGTTCTGGACGGCACCCAGGTGATGTCGCCTGGGTGCCGCACTGGTTTAGGGATCCTACAATGCTGCTCCGAAAATTGGCGTGGGGCGTCCCGGGTGGGGCGGGGGGAGGCCTCGTCAGTAGCGGTCTGTTGTGCGAATAGTCCCAAGGCAGCACAACGTGCAGAGTTCTGGACGGCACCCAGGTGATGTCGCCTGGGTGCCGCACTGGTTTAGGGATCCTACAATGCAGCACAGAAAAACAGCGTGGGGCGTCCCGGGTGGTGCGGGGGGAGGCCTCGTCAGTAGCGGTCTGTGTCCAGTGTCACATGGCTGACACAACATGTACGACAGGCACCCAGGTGATGTCCAGTAAACTGCCGCACTGGTTTTGGTATCCTACAATGCTGCTCCGAAAATTGGCGTGCGGCGGCCCGGGGGGGGGGGCGTGGGGGAGCCGGCGTGAACGGGCCTCCCCAGGTGGCGGCCATCTAGATGAGTTGCGCTCGCTCTTGCGGCCACAGCGTCTCGCTCACCATGTTGTTGAGTTGCTCCCACTCTTGCAGTGCAGCGATAGGCGGCTGCCACATGGCTCTTAAAATGGCGGACAGCTTCTCGGTTTTAGGCCTGGTCCACTGAAATGGTCCTGGGACACTTTGGAACTCGGACGCTTGCCTGCTAGGGCTTGGGTTCCATTCTCGAAAAGCGTCCCCTCAGCCGTGAAGATTGTATAAAAGTCTTGGGGGCCCCCGACTCCCGCAGGCTTCCGGTGGGGAGCGGCTGCCATGATTGCTCGCGGAATGACCACGACGGAGCCACGAGATGGTGGTGCTCTCATGCTGACACCAGCTTCAGTCTGAATGATCCAGAAACAAGGTGGGGCTTTCATCGTTTGGGAAAAAAAAATGTTCTAAACCAATGAAAAGTGTTATTTTTAGGTCATATGACCAAGCCTTCCATCTTTAGGAAACCAAAAGTAAAATGAACCAATGAAAAGTTTTATAAACAAGTCACATGACCTGTTATGCGGCATAGGGCTACAAAAAGCGTAGAAAATCCGTTGGCACGTGAGGCGGCGTCAGTAGCGGACCGATGTGCGAATAGGCCGAAGGCAGCACAACGGGCCGAGATCCGGATGGTACCGAGGTGGTGTCCAGCAAATTGCCGCACTGGTGTGGCCATCCTACAATGCTGCGCCGAAAGACGGCGTGTCCAGCTGATATGCGGTCACTGTTGCGGTACAGTGACTCGAACGCGCCGAGATCCGGATGGCACCGAGGTGGTGTCCAGCAAATTGCCGCACTGGTGTGGCCATCCTACAATGCTGCGCCGAAAGACGGCGTGTCCAGCTGAATTGCGGTCACTGTTGCGGTATAGTGACTCGAACGCGCCGAGATCCGGATGGCACCGAGGTGGTGTCCAGCAAATTGCCGCACTGGTGTGGCCATCCTACAATGCTGCGCCGAAAGACGGCGTGTCCAGCTGAATTGCGGTCACTGTTGCGGTACAGTGACTCGAACGCGCCGAGATCCGGATGGCACCGAGGTGGTGTCCAGCAAATTGCCGCACTGGTGTGGCCATCCTACAATGCTGCGCCGAAAGACGGCGTGTCCAGCTGAGTTGCGGTCACTGTTGCGGTACAGTGAGTCGAACGCGCCGAGATCTGGATGGCCCCGATGTTGTGTCCAGCAAGTTGCCGCACTGGTGTGGCCATCCTACAATGCTGCGCCGAAAGTCGGCGTGGGGTGCCCCGTTGGCTTATGAGGTGATGTCAGTAGTGGACCGATGTGTGAATAGGTCGGAACCAGCACAAGGCACCAAGATCCGAATGGCAAGTCCTGGATGTTGAGTGCCTCAGTTGAGAGTTCTGAGCAGTGCTTGTAAGACTGTCTGAAGCTTATTTGCACCTGCTGCAGCTTCACTAGGTCCGGCGGAACTTTTTTCCTTTTCCTTTCTGCTTCTTTTCCTACAATGCGTTTCATCTGAAGACACGACCAGGTCCCTGAATGTGTGCAGGGGGACGCTATTGATTGAATGAAAATGGCGGCTTGACACAAAGCTGACTCTAGCGTTACTGTTGGTGCTATACAGACAAAAATTGGTTTTCAGTTTGTACATTCTTCAGGTTTTTTTTTTCCATCCAAGTCTGATTGAGAGTTTGTAGAAAAATGGCTTCAGATTTTCCACATACTACTCTTCAACATTCTTCCTAAATGTAACAATGTGAAACTCACTAGGAGAACGGCTGTTTCTGTTTCCTTTCAAAATGCTGCCACCAATATTTTCTGAATGGAAGACACCATCTTGTAGCATAAAGGGCCGAAAGGGGTTCTGGTCTGGCCGATGGTTGGTGGAGACATTTTGACTATATCTTGGACCTGCCCGGCCTCGCCCAAAATGGCGCCGGTATAAATGGGACTCGTAACTCCTTGCCCGCAAATGTATATCTAGAAAATGTTATTGTAAGTGGCCCTGTCGTATTTTAATTACAAAATGTACGTCCACCGATTCCGCAACTGTTAGACACCTTTGTTCTTGTCACCTAATGGCCCGCTCGTTACGTTCTTCTACAGTGTAAATGTCTCCTCATCATATACGATTTCAGTTTGCTCCGTGGCCGGCCCACGTGGTTATAGGCCCGTATTTGTATACTGACATTTTCACAATAAAGGTTTTTAAAACAAAACACGATAGTAGTATTTACATTTGTAAAGTTTTTACTTTTAGTGACTGTTTTCGAATCAGTAAAAGGCAAGTGAAATAAAGCAGTCCAATTACATGACGGATGAAAGGTATAATATGTAGGAACGCAGTAAAGATAAATGGTCAAGGGCAGTTGTGTTTTTCATGTCTGCAACATAAAGTGATCGATAAGAATCTGATAATCAGGCGTATCGGCGACTAAGACAGCAGGCCGAATCTCTTTTACTCAACGGCTCCGTCATGGAAGGAAGAAACGCCCTTTTTCTCGAAAAAGGAATATATTTTACTTGCAAGACAGTTGTAAATTTTCCGGGAAAGTACATTAGCCTGGAATATTATAACATATGTTTGAAAAAAAAATATTGTTCGAAAATAATAAAAAGCGTAATTTTTAGGTCATATGACCAAGCTTTTCATCATTAAATTAACAAAAGTAAAATGAACCAATGAAAAGTTTTATTAACAAGTCACATGACTTGTTATGCTTACGTTACGCGCTGCGCGCCGCGCCTCGGATCACTTCCAGGTGCGCTAACGCGGCGTGTCATAAAACGCATTACGCGACAACGTAGGTCAAGAATATAGTCTAAATGTCTCCACCAACCAGCGTTCAGAACACAACCCCTTTCAGCAGTCCAAAAAGTTCTGTTAAATGACAACAGAGGGGACAGGCAACAAGAACCATCAGTCAAAGAGGGGAGGGCAAGTTCTTCTCTTCCGGGTCATGTGGGGGCGCTACCGGAACTGATCGAATTGGTAGTCTATAGTGTTTCTGGATGTTTCAGACTAAAGCTGGCGTCAGCATGAGACCACTACCATCTCGTAGCTCCGTCGTGGCCATTCCACGAGCAATCATGGCAGCCGCTCCCCACCAGAAGCCTGCGGGAGTCGGAGGCCCCCAAGACTTTTGTAGAATCTTCACGGCTGAGGGGACGCTTTTCGAGAATGGGACCCAAGCCCTAGCAGACAAGCGTCCGAGTTCCAAGGTGTCCCAGGGCCATTTTATGTGGACCAGGCCCAAAACCGAAGAGCCGGCCGCCATTTTGAGAGTCCTGTGGCAGCCGCCTATCGCTGCACCGCAAGAGCGGGCGCATCTCAACTACATGGTGAGCGAGACGCTGTAGTCGCAAGAGCGGGCGGTAAACAGCTGAATGGCGGAAGAGGCACAGTGTAGCAAAAGCGGGCGGAATGGCAACTAAAACGATAAAGGGGCGCCCCACTACAGCTTGTCTTCAGGTCAAACGGATTGTGGGACAAGGTCCAGAATTGAAGAGTCATCAAAAGGCAAAAAGTTCCGCCGGACCCCGGGAGCCGGCCGCCTATGTCGGGGGCGATCTCAGGCTACACCAGTGCTATAAGACTTGGGGAGGGTGTCGGAGCCAAGCGTCTTCTCCGAGTCCATGGCCATCACACCGCCCCTCAGGGGCCTCCGTCAAGCTGTTTAGGAAGGTAACATATCACATTGTTTTCTAATGCAGTCAGGTCCACAAACGACACTCACTTACTTTGAGAATAGTGAAGCTGCAGTAGGTGGAAATAAGCTTCAGACAGTGTTACAAGCGCTGCTCAGAACTCTTAACTATGGCACCCAACATCCAGAACTTATGCCATTTGAGAATGGCAGTGACATCGAAGCAACTCAGGGACCAAAACCATTAACGTACTTTCACGTATGAAAATCTTACTTGGGGAGGGGGCAGGAGCGAAGCGCCCCCTCCCAGTCAGCGCCACCACACCGTATGTTGAAAATTTGAAGCCATCGTTCTACAAAGTCAACCAAACTTGGATTAAAAATCTAGAAAAATGTACAAACTGAAAACCAGTTTTGGTCTGCATAGCATCAGTAGCAACGCTTGAGTCAGCTTTGTGTCAAGCCGCAAATTTGATTCAACAAAGCACAGACATTGAAAAAGGCTCAAAGTCAGAACTTTGAACTATGGCACCCAACATCCAGGAGCTTGCCATCCGGATCTTGGAGCCTTGTGCTGCTTTCGACCTATTCACACATCGGTCCACTACTGACATCATCTTATAAACCAACGTTATGTAAATAGTTTTTTAATAAAATGTTTTACCCTGTTTCTTTGCTGGTGTGTTCTCTATATTTTTAATATTTGCATAGGGTTTGTCGTTATTTTGTGCGGGATGGGTGATGGAGCCGAGCTGTCTTGCAGCCCTCATGGTGTGGAGCTCAGTTCATCTCACTATTTTCGTATTTCTCATGAAGGGTTGTTCCTAATATTTCTATTTTAGCGAGGTCAAAAAGAGATCCAATTAGTGGCCTACTGATTTTGCTCGATTACTTTTATTTTTTTACACGATTTTTCACTATCTGCAAAGACTAAACAGAGTATTGCGACTTCGTGCTTGTTTGTAAATAGAGAATGATCCAAAGAGAACCAATTCTAAAACAATAAATGCTTGGACAACAATCAATCAAATGGAGAGACAAGCAGGCACGACGGATTACAACGGGGGTAAAGGCCTGCGTTAACTACCCTTCAGTATCTGCAAAGAGAGAGTACTACTAAGACAAAAGAGGGGAGGGGGGGGCAGCGTTCAAAGCACATCAGCGTGCATAAATACGAAAATGTTTTTATCTATCACGTACTTGACATTTTAAAGCTTTTCATATTTGCTATTAAAAAACCAATGAAATTCACAGAAAAAACCATAGGTTATAGTGGATATATAGTTAGGAATTTGCATTTACAAAACCTTGAAAATTCAATGAAAAAACCATTGGTTTTAGGCCATATATAGTTAGGGATTTGCATTTACAAAACCTTATTTTACTCGCATAAAACCATTGAAATTCCATATATAGTTATAAGCGCTAACTATATATCGCGCACCCGCAATCCACTGCTGATGATGTCACATATTACATCATTCATGACATGGTTAGTGACATCACTGATGACATCACTGATGACATCTCAAATGACATCACTGATGACATCACTGAAAACATCTCATTTGACATGACTGATAACATCACTGATGATATCATTCATGTGATAATACGATGAACCTCTTCAGACTCTAATATAACCTTAGATACAATCAGTGTAAACAGACACTCACAGACTGTCACTCATCCATGGAGTTACTCACACACCTAGTCAGTTATGCCAAAAATCAATCACACCTCCATTTTCTCAACTATACAGTTATACACACCTTACTTATTCAAACATATACTAACACATATTTACTTTACTCTCTTATACAATCTCTGATACATGTTCACAATGATCCATACAGCCACTCACACATTCACTGGCTCTTATGCACAGTTATTTATAGATGTCAACTCTCACATGTACTGTGTTTTACATATGTACTTAATTTGACATGTAGCACTGAGATATCCATTCACTCACTAATACACTCATGCACTGTCAACCGCCCATACAGCTGTTTGCACATGCACTTTTGAATCTATACATATAGTGAATCAACTACTCACACATCTATGTACAGAGTCACACACTTTCCAGCCACCCATACACACACACTCAGTTTCCCATACAAATACTTGGACAACCAATCAACCCATACAGTTACTCATATAGCTACTGATCAACATATGCAGCAGTTTGTAGAACAACAGATATAATGATGCACAAATTAAAACAGTTTAGTCACTAACCCATGCACTCAGTGAGACACATTTAATCACTCACTCAATCAGTCAGTCATGCACCTAGTAAATCCTTCATCCAGACACTTATATATCAACTCATTCCTCAATATGTAAAACATATTTTAACTTTACAGAAACATACAGTCACTGGATGTTGTCATCAGTGATGTCATCAGTGATGTCATTTGAGATGTCATCAGTGATGTCATCAGTGATGTCACTAACCATGTCATGAATGATGTAATATGTGACATCATCAGCAGTGGATTGCGGGTGCGCGATATATAGTTAGCGCTTATAACTATATATGGAATTTCAATGGTTTTATGCGAGTAAAATAAGGTTTTGTAAATGCAAATCCCTAACTATATATGGCCTAAAACCAATGGTTTTTTCATTGAATATATATATATATATATATATATATATTACCTACTGGCACATTTTGTTTCTGAGAGTCCCCTGAAAGGTTGGCGGGGTTTCGTCAAGCGGGAGCCGAGAAAAAAGGGGGGTCCCAAAACGTGTTTTTAACATTGAGTTTTCCATAGGGCGGTTGGACTCACTTTTAGCTCGAACGGCTGAATGGATTTCCACAAAACTTGGCAAAATTGTAGGGACTGGTAGCCCGATGTGCCTTTGCTATGTCTCAAGATATATGCTCCAGTGGTTTTTACGAAAATTAACTTTGAAAAATATATATTGGGCTACATTGGGCTATATATATGTTAGAGCCCAAATGTAGCCCAATGTAGCCCAATGTAGCCCAATGTAGCCCAAAGATGGCCACCAGAGACAAAAAAAACCAAATGTAGCCCAAATATCAGCCAGATGTAGCCCAACTATAGCCCAGTGACAGAATGTCCCAGAGTGTTCTAAAGAACAACTAGAGCGCTAACAGTCTTACTTATGACAAAAGTATGGCACACCTGAAGTCATCTTGATTGGAATAAAGTGTTAACACTTAAAACATTTAATTTGCAAAGGAACAAAATGAGGGGTTTCATTTTGCCATAGAAATGTTATATATTACCTACTGGCGGTCGCCAGTAGGTATATATAGTTAGGATTTTTTTGAATAGGGATTTCTGAAAATTCTATGTTGAATAACTTTGGCGTTGATGGACGGATTTGGCTGAAATTTTCTGGAAAATGGCACATTTTGTTTCTGGGAGTCCCCTGAAAGGTTGGCGGGGTTTCGTCAAGCGGGAGCCGAGAAAAAAGGGGGGTCCCAAAACGTGTTTTTAACATTGAGTTTTCCATAGGGCGGTTGGACTCACTTTTAGCTCGAACGGCTGAATGGATTTCCACAAAACTTGGCAAAATTGTAGGGACTGGTAGCCCGATGTGCCTTTGCTATGTCTCAAGATATATGCTCCAGTGGTTTTTACGAAAATTAACTTTGAAAAATATATATTGGGCTACATTGGGCTATATATATGTTAGAGCCCAAATGTAGCCCAATGTAGCCCAAAGATGGCCACCAGAGACAAAAAAAACCAAATGTAGCCCAAATATCAGCCAGATGTAGCCCAACTATAGCCCAGTGACAGAATGTCCCAGAGTGTTCTAAAGAACAACTAGAGCGCTAACAGTCTTACTTATGACAAAAGTATGGCACACCTGAAGTCATCTTGATTGGAATAAAGTGTTAACACTTAAAACATTTAATTTGCAAAGGAACAAAATGAGGGGTTTCATTTTGCCATAGAAATGTTATATATTACCTACTGGCGGTCGCCAGTAGGTATATATAGTTAGGATTTTTTTGAATAGGGATTTCTGAAAATTCTATGTTGAATAACTTTGGCGTTGATGGACGGAATTGGCTGAAATTTTCAGGAAAATGGCACATTTTGTTTCTGAGCGTCCCCTGAAAGTTTGGGGGGGTTTCGTCAAGCTGGGGCCGAGAAAAAAGGGGGTCCCAAAACGTGTTTTTAACATTGAGTTTTCCATAGGGCGGTTGGACTCACTTTTAGCTCGAACGGCTGAATGGATTTCCACAAAACTTGGCAAAATTGTAGGGACTGGTAGCCCGATGTGCCTTTGCTATGTCTCAAGATATATGCTCCAGTGGTTTTTACAAAAATTTACTTTGAAAAATATATATTGGGCTACATTGGGCTATATATATGTTAGAGCCCAAATGTAGCCCAATGTAGCCCAATGTAGCATAATGTAGGCCAAAGATGGCCACCAGAGACAAAAAAAAACAAATGTAGCCCAAATATCAGCCAGATGTAGCCCAACTATAACCCAGTGACAGAATGTCCCAGAGTGTTCTAAAGAACAACTAGAGCGCTAACAGTCTTACTTATGACAAAAGTATGGCACACCTGAAGTCATCTTGATTGGAATAAAGTGTTAACACTTAATACATTTAATTTGCAAAGGAACAAAATGAGGGGTTTCATTTTGCCATAGAAATGTTATATATATATATATATATATATTACCTACTGGCGCTCGCCAGTAGGTATATATACTTAGGATTTTTTCTCTATGGGATTTTTGAAAATTCTATGTCTAATAACTTTGGCGTTTGTGGACGGAATTGGCTGAAATTTTCAGGAAAATGGAACATTTTGTTTCTGAACAGCCCCTGACAATTTGGGGGGGTTTTCTCAAGGGAGGCCTAGAAAAAAGGGGGGTCCCCGAACGCGTTTTTCCCATGTTAATTTCCATAGGGCGGTTGGCCTCACTTTTAGCTCGAACGGCTGAATGGATTTGCACGAAACTTGGCAAAATTGTAGGGACTGTTAGCCCGATGTGCCTTTGCTAGGTCTCAATATATGTGCTCCAGTGGATTTTGAGTAATTTAGGTTCAAAAAAAGATATATATCTGGGTGGAGCCTAACCACACATCTGATCTGATTGGCTGTCAGCACTTCATCCAAGAAGTGTTGGCAGCCATCTTGAGACCAATATACATGATAGCACCTCATTAAAAAGCATTGTAGTTAATAGAGGGTTTTAGGACTTTAGTTACATTATAAATCATTTGTTGATGGTACCATACTCGTTTTAGGAATTGTGGTGGGTTCTAAGGTGATTTTACCATGTGAAAAAACCTTCTGCTGTGATATCATGAATATTGTTTGAAAGAAAACTAATATCTCATGATTTTCCCACAGTGGTTTGGAAGGGGATCTATAAGCTAAACTGAAAGCATATTTTCTGTAAATTCACATTATCTTTCTCAGTCATGTGAAAATGAAGTCTGACATTCTTAGTAAAACATGTACATCCAACAAGGACAGAGACTGTCAGTTGATTCCTTTGTGTTCTACTGCAGCCTCCTAGAGTGTTCTAAAGAACAACTAGAGCGCTAACAGTCCTACTTATTACAAAGGTATGGCACACCTGAAGCCATCTTGATTGGAATAAAGTGGTAACTCTTAAAACATTTAATTTAAAAAGAAACAACATGAGGGGTATATTTTGCCATAGAAAGTATGATTAGTGCTGCAGAATGAAAAATTAGGGCACATTTTGAGTGACTTCTCAAATCCTTTTCTATTTCATTAAAACATTCTGACATGCAGTCTCCCAAAATGGCCACCAGAGACAAAAGAGCCCAAATGTAGCCCAAATGTCACCCAGATGTAGCCCAAGTATAGCCCAATGACAGAATGTCCCAGAGTGTTCTAAAGAACAACTAGAGCGCTAACAGTCCTACTTATTACAAAGGTATAGCACACCTGGAGCCATCGTGATGGGAATAAAGTGGTAACTCTTAAAACATTTAATTTAAAAAGGAACAAAATGAGGGGGTATATTATGCAATAGAAGGTATGATTAGTGCTGCAGAAAGAAAAATTAGGGCACATTTTGAGTGACTTCTCAAACCCTCTTCAATTTCATTAAAAAATTCTGACATACAGTCTCCCAAGATGGCCACCAGAGACAAAAGAGCCTAAATGTAGCCCAAATATCACCCAGATGTACCCCAAGTATAGCCCAATGACAGAATGTCCCAGAGTGTTCTAAAGAACAACTAGAGCGGTAACAGTCTTACTTATGACAAACGTATGGCACACCAGAAGCCATCTTGATTGGAATGAAGTGGTAAGTCTGAAAACACTCAATTTAAAAAGGAACAACATGAGGGGGTTAATTTTGCCATAGAAAGTATGATTAGTGCTTCAGAAAGAAAAATTAGGGATCATTTTGAGTGTCTTCTCAAATCCTCTTCTATTTCATAAAAAAAATTCTGACATGCAGACTGAAACATGCACTTTGAATACCAGCAGCAGACGTCCCTGGTGAGCAGTAGCTTTACTACAGTGATCTAATGTGCAACTAGAGTGCTAACATTCAGAATTTATGGCAAATGTGTGACACATCTGAATGCCTTCTTGATGGAACCAAAGTAAACAAGCATTGAAAATGCAATAGATCTCGCCCTCGTTTAAGTTAAAGCCATTCTGTTTGTAATGAGGTGGCTTTTTAGCTTTGCTTTTATTAGTGTTTTTTCAACTTTCATGTAAATAACATGCATCTGTATGCATATAAGTATATGTATGCATGCATTTATGTTTGTATTTATATAGATATACAGATGATATATGTTTATATATTTATGTATATATATATATTCACTGAAAAAACCATAGGCTATAGACCATATATCGTTAGGAATTAGCATTTACAAAACCTTGAAAATTCACTGAAAAAACCATAGGTTATAGACCATATATAGTTAGGAATTAGCATTTACAAAACCTTGAAAATTCACTGGAAAAACCATAGGTTATAGACCATATATAGTTAGGAATTCGCATTTACAAAACCTTATTTTACTCACACAAAACCATTGAAATTCCATATATAGTTAGTTGCACTAACTATATATCGCGCACCCGCAATCCACTGCTGATGATGTCACATATTACATCATTCATGACATGGTCAGTGACATCACTGATGACATCACTGATGACATCTCAAATGACATCACTGATGACATCACTGATGACAACATCCAGTGACTGTATGTTTCTGTAAAGTTAAAATATGTCTTACATATTGAAGAATGAGTGGATGTATAAGTGTCTGGATGAAGGATTTAGTAGGTGCATGACTGACTGTATGAGTGAGTGATTAAATGTGTCTCACTGAGTGCATGGGTTAGTGACTAAACTGACTTAATTTGTGCATCATTATGTCTGTTGTTCTGTAAACTGTTGCATGTATTGATAAGTAGCTATATGAGTAACTATATGGGTTATTGATTGGTTGCCCAAGTATTTGTATGGGAGACTGAGTGTGTGTGTGGGTGGCTGGGAGGTGTATGACTCTGTGCATAGATGTGTGAGCAGTTGATTCACTAGATGTATGGTTTCAAAAGTGCATGTGGAAACAGCTGTATGGGCGGTTGACTGTGTGCATGAGTGTATTGGTGAGTGAATGGATATCTCAGTGCTACATGTCAAAGTAAGTACATATGTAAAACACAGTACATGTGAGAGTTGACATATATAAATAACTGTGCATAAGAGCCAGTGAATGCGTGAGTGGCTGTATGGATCATTGTGAACTTGTATCAGGGATTGTATAAGAGAGTAAATATGTGTTAGTATATGTTTGAATAAGTAAAGTTTGTATAACTGTATAGTTGAGGAAATGGAGGTGTGATTGATTCTTTGCATGACTGACTAGGTGTGTGAGTAACTCCATGGATGAGTGACAGTCTGTGAGTGTCTGTTTACACTGATTGTATCTAAGGTTATATTAGAGTCTGAAGAGGTTCATCGTATTATCACATGAATGATATCATCAGTGATGTGATCAGTAATGTCAAATGAGATGTCATCAGTGATGTCATTTGAGATGTCATCAGTGATGTCATCAGTGATGTCACTGACCATGTCATGAATGATGTAATATGTGACATCATCAGCAGTGGATTGCGGGTGCGCGATATATAGTTAGTGCAACTAACTATATATGGAATTTCAATGGTTTTGTGTGAGTAAAATAAGGTTTTGTAAATGCGAATTCCTAACTATATATGGTCTATAACCTATGGTTTTTTCAGTGAATATATATATTGTCACCAAAATAACAAGGATCCAACAAGACCTCTTAGCTGCTATTCCCGCCGATTGCCTAATAGCTGATTCATGTCCCTCCCCATGCCCTAGTCCTGAACAGCAGCTCATGAATTTTGAGCATATTACGGAGGAAGTTACTCTTCCTCTACTCCAGTCCCTGAAATCTGGCTCTCCAGCCGATCCATGCCCGGCCCGGGTGCTTTCGGAGGTAGCAGAAATAGTCTGCACTGAAATTACACAGATAGTGAACCTCTCTCTGGTTACGGGCGAGGTTCCTCCTGCATGGAAGCAGGCTAAGCTTCTGCCGCTTCTGAGGAAACCCGGACTGGACTGGACGGCCCCTGGGAATTATCGACCCATTTCCCTTTTGCCGGCACTGACGAAAATCTGTGAAAAGGTAGTATTCCGACAATTAGAGAGCTTTGTCGAAACTTCCAATGCCCTCCACCCTGCCCAATCGGGCTTTAGGGCCACTTACAGTACCGAGACGGCCCTGCTGGAGATGAGCGAGGCCATCCGGGACTGCTTAGACGGAGGTGGCAGAGCGGTCCTAATTTTATTGGACCTCTCTGCCGCGTTCGATACCGTCCCGCATGAGCTTCTCCTTGGCCGGCTGGCTGACATAGGCATTGGGGGGATTGTGTTAGACTGGTTGTCCTCCTTCCTCTCTGATAGGACTCAGCAGGTCTGGCTGCCTCCCCATGCTTCTGAGCCCAAACCGCTGCTTACAGGTGTCCCGCAGGGGTCAACTCTTAGCCCCTTACTGTTCAATGTCTACATCACCCCCCTGGTCTATCTAGCGGAACAGTTCGGGGCTAAGATCATAGGGTATGCAGATGATACCCAACTGCTGTTTACCTGGCCAGATGATACCCTTGATACATCTGCGGTTCATTTGTGTTTGTCCTCTGTATTTCGCTGGCTGGCTAAGGCACAGTTGAAGTGCAATGAGGACAAATCAGAAGTGCTTTTTATGGGTCCTTTCCCCCCTCGTTCAAGAGTTCCTTATGGCCCCCTGACATTCCTAGTCCGAAGGAGATGGGGAGACCTGCTAAAAATTTGGGCATCTGGTTTACAGAGGATTTAAAATTTGAACATCACATTAAAAAACTCACCGGCACCTGCTTTTCCACTTTAAAAATGCTTCGCAAATTTTTTCCCCTGCTCCCAAAAGAGGCCAGGGAGTCTGTTGCCCGAGCGCTTATACTGGCCAGGTTAGACTATGCTAATGCATTATTCAGTGGCATCCCTGCTTACCTAGTAAAACGCCTTCAAATTATCCAGAACGCGGCTGTCCGTCTATTATTTAACATCCCTAGATGGAAGAGCGTTCGCGCTGAGATGCGCACACTCCACTGGCTCCCTGTTGCACAACGCATCCGGTTTAAATCCTTGGTTCTGGCGTTTCGTGCTACCCATAATCTTGGCCCCCAGTATCTGAGAAGAAGATTCACTACTTATGTCCCGGCACGCACCCTGAGATCTTCTACTTTGTTTAAACTGTCCCTGCCCCGCTTTAAACGTGCCAGACTTGGCGGCCAGTCGATCTCGGTGGTGGTGGCTCGCGCTTGGAATGCACTTCCCTTTCATCTGCGCTCCACACCGACAGTAGATGCCTTTAAAAAACATTTGAAAACACATCTGTTTAATAGTGTAATCTAGGATTTCTTCCCATGCTCTGCTATTTGCTTTTATTTTTTCCCCCGCGCCAGGATACTCTCCAGTAACGGAGCGCGTTATAAAATGGTTTATACTTATACTTATACTTATACTTATATATATATATATATATATATATATATATATATATATATATATATATATATATATATATATATATATATATATATATATATATATATATATTCACTGAAAAAACCATAGGTTATAGACCATATATAGTTAGGAATTAGCATTTACAAAACCTTGAAAATTCACTGAAAAAACCATAGGTTATAGACCATATATAGTTAGGAATTAGCATTTACAAAACCTTATTTTACTCACACAAAACCATTGAAATTCGCATATATAGTTAGTTGCACTAACTATATATCGCGCACCCGCAATCCACTGCTGATCATGTCACATATTACATCATTCATGACATGGTCAGTGACATCACTGATGACATCACTGATGACATCTCAAATGACATCACTGATGACTATACAGCTGTTTCCACATGCACTTTTGAACCCATACATCTAGTGAATCAACTGCTCACACATCTATGCACAGAGTCATACACCTCCCAGCCACCCACACACACACACTCAGTCTCCCATACAAATACTTGGGCAACCAATCAATAACCCATATAGGTACTCATATAGCTACTGATCAACACATGCAGCAGTTTACAGAACAACAGACATAATGATGCACAAATTAAGACAGTTTAGTCACTAACCCATGCACTCAGTGAGACACATTTAATCACTCACTCATACAGTCAGTCATGCACCTACTAAATCCTTCATCCAGACACTTATACATCCACTCATTCTTCAATATGTAAGACATATTTTAACTTTACAGAAACATACAGTCACTGGATGTTGTCATCAGTGATGTCATCAGTGATGTCATTTGAGATGTCATCAGTGATGTCACTGACCATGTCATGAATGATGTAATATGTGACATGATCAGCAGTGGATTGCGGGTGCGCGATATATAGTTAGTGCAACTAACTATATATGCGAATTTCAATGGTTTTGTGTGAGTAAAATAAGGTTTTGTAAATGCTAATTCCTAACTATATATGGTCTATAACCTATGGTTTTTTCAGTGAATATATATATATATATATATATATATATTACCTACTGGCGATAGCCAGTAGGTATATATAGTTAGGATTTTTTCCCTATGGGATTTCTGAAAATTCTATGCCTAATAACTTTTGCGTTTGTGGACGGAATTGGCTGAAATTTTCAGGAAAATGGCACATTTTGTTTCTGAGCAGCCCTTGAAAATTTGGGGGGGTTTTGTGGAGGGGGGGCCGAGAAAAAAGGGGGGTCCCAAAACGCCTTTTTCCCATGTTAATTTCCATAGGGCGGTTGGACTCACTTTTAGCCCGAACGGCTGAATGGATTTTCACGAAACTTGGCAAAATTGTAGGGACTGTTAGCCCGATGTGCCTTTGCTAGGTCTCAATATATGTGCTTCAGTGGATTTTGAGAAATTAACGTTTAAATCAAGATATATATCTGTAACAGCGCTCCGGGCAGCTATCCGGTTAGCGAACCTTTCGCGTATCGGAACTTTGCGATGAGAAGCTGATTGGCCCTCCGGTGTCTGTCAACATTCTAAACAGTCCGGAGCGGCCGCCATCTTGTCTCTCAGTAGGATCGAGAGACAAGAGGAGGCCAAAACAAAGGGGGAAATTACCATAAGGGGGCATAGTAGATCCTCGTTGACCCCCTAGGTTTTATGTGGAGGTTTTAAAAGGGCCTAGGAGGGTCCAAAAAAAAAAAAAAAAAATTTTTTTTTGCGTGGTAAGCGCCAAGTTCGCGAACCGGATAGCTTTCTGGGCAGCGAACTTTATGGATAAAAGAATGAAAGACTTTTCTAATACTGTATGTTAATTGTTTGTTGTTTTTCTTGTTTTTTTTTGTTTTCTTTTTTTTAAAGTGTTTTTTTTATTTTGATTCTTTTTCATAATTTATTAAACTTTCTAACATTTCAGTGTCTGAAATGTCATTATTTTCTTGAAATATTGTTTGCAATCTGTGAGGTTGCAAAATGTCCTCATTTGCAAGGAGGACATTTACTGCTTGGACACATTGCAGCAGTTCATTATCCAAGCTTTCATCCATAAATTCCATGTCAATTGGTTCAATTAATTCCTGGCTGCTCTCTTGCAGGTCCATCTCAAAAGAAACTTGCTGCTCGCCTTCCATTTTGCCTGAAATTTGGATTAAAAAAATATATATTAGTAGAGATAGGGCACTGTTGGGATTAATTTTAGATAGGCAGTTTTTATCAGTGAATTTATCTTTTGGCAGTGTATAGTATGAGAGTGGAAATAGGACTATAAAAAAGTGTATGTGATTTAACCAAGACAAGCCTTACTCCATTGATAACTATAACAGAGAAGTCTATCTAAATACATTACTACTACAGAGGGATAGTGTATATCTAGCAAAAAAAGTCTACTATATTAAGTCATAGTGCACAATATATTAAATTATAACTTACCTTCACAAAGAAGTTGAAGTTTTTTGAAGCTATTGAAATAGGAGGTACAACAAGAAGTAGTAGTCAAAATGGCTGTGTTTCCTTCTCTCCCTTTATATATATACAGGTATATAACCAATTAAATGTCAGGTAATAAAAGTAGAAAATGAAAGTAACATTTTCATTGGTTGTCAATTCCAACAATTCAGATGTGTTTTGTGAAGTAATTTACCTCACGGTACTTGGAGAGGTCTACAGGCTAAATGGCTAAATGGAATTTCAATGAAATTTGTGAGAATGGAAGGGATTGTTATGTAGTATGAGCTAATCTATATTTGGTGAGAGTGTCTCTAGTCGTTTTTCTGTAAATTACTTTCCCGCCTTTTTTTAGGACCGCTTTCCGGAAAGCGGCCCGGTTAGCGAACCTTAAGCGTCACGGGAGTCCACCATTTTGTGTTTCGGTCGCATTAAGATACAAGATGGAGGGCAAATAATGTTTAGAATGGGTAGAAGGGGTCATGGTAGACTTATCTTGACCCCCTAGGTTTTCTGAGCGTGGCTGAGGAGGCTTATATGTGCGGAAAAAAAACTTTTTTTAAAAAAATCCGCGAGGTTAGCTTTCGGTTAGCGAACCGGGTAGCGCTCCGGGGAGCGAATTTTGTGGAAAATTAGTGAAAAAAGTTAGAGAAAAATAATAATTGTGAGTAATCAGATGTAGGGTAGCTCTGAGAAGAGCTTTTGGGTTTATGGTACATTTAGGTACTTATAAGTAGGTACCAATGCACAGTCTTAAATTCAGAATGAAAATTCTGTTGCCCTCATCTGAGAAGTGAACTCCATCTCCTCTGTAGATATCTTGCATGTAGTAACGCAAGTTATTGTTGTACAGAGAGCCCATTCCATGGTCTCTCATGTAAGCTGAAACAGATTTGTTTACATGCTTCCTCGCTTTCTCAATTTGTGGACAAAATTGGTTGGACCACCTCCATTTCTGTCTTTGGCATATATTGGAATATACCAAGGCAGTTTGAGGAAAAAGTGCCATTAATTGCTCAAAGGTGTCCTTTAAAAGCATTTCCAGACCTACCCCTGTCAAAGTGCCCAAATCATTACCTCCACAGTGCACTATTAACAGGTCAGGTTTTGGCAAATGCATAAAGGTTTTCACCAATGGTATCAATTGGTGACATTTTAATCCTCTTTGGCCCAACCACTTAATTTCCACATCTTGTAAATTGAGGTTAGGTAAATTTCTGCTCTCAGCATACCTTTGAGCCCAGTGGATGTAACTATGTCCAACAATCCAGACCTTAAACATGGTGGGAGAAGGTTGTTCTGCAGTCAGATGAAGTGTGGTAATGAAAGGGCAGTTGAAACAGTAGGAGTTTCTAAAGAAAAAAAACTGTGGATTTACAATGCTAATGATTCATTAGCAGTGATTGGTGCATTTCCCTTTCTGAAAACAGAAAGTTAGGGTGCATGGATGTGTTCTTTGAAAGATGTAATTTGAATGGTCAAGGAAGAAACATTTATTGAAAGATTGCTCTGGATACGCAGGTGCACTGAGAGTTCAGAGTTCAATTGAAACATTGTTGTGTGAATTTGCAAACATGAGAGGTCTTCCAGGAGGTGGTTGCTATGGAAACAAGGGAGAGAGGGCAGAGGGGGGAAGGGTTTTGATTTGAAAAAAGTGAGGGAAGAGGTATGATTGGCTAATATGAGAGATATGTGAAATGAATATCTGTATTTCTGTGCTTTCAATAGCTGCAGCCTTTGGAGTGCATCCTTTTTCTTCTGCTGAAGACAATTTGGTGTATTTCTGAGACTGTTTTCAAAACTCAAACAATATTTGCTAAGGTGAGAAAAGATTTATTTAATTTAGATAGAGAATAGTATGATTTAAGGAGAAAATGATGAAGAAAGCTGTGTTTTTAAAATGTGGTTTTGTCTCTAGTGATATAGTAATAGAATTAGTTTTATAGAGAAATTGTAATTGCATATTTGGTGTAACATTCTGGCATGCAGTAACACAAGTTATTGTGGTACATGGAGCCCATTCCATGGTTTGTTATGTAAGCTGAAACAGATATGTTGTTTTTAAAAACGATTTAAGAAATCAATTTATGTGCGATAAAATTCGCCGAAGTGCGGCGATAATTATTGTCTCTAAACAAGTTAGAGACAAAAATTACCGCTAGTTGTTGGAAATATGCCCCCGGGTTTTTCCTTGCAGGAATCGGGAAGCGAAAGACTAGCACTGAAATCAGTAGTCTCACACCTGAATCGGGAGGGTTGGCATGTCTGGATACTCTACAGCTGGAGCCATAAACTACATCCGCAGGGCTAGGTGATAGCCTAGGTCCGCCCTGGACAATCGGACACAGAGGAAGAGAAGTGTCAGAGGGTGCGGTAGTGAATAGGGTGAAAGGGAGGTGTCGAGCGGGCACAGGGTGTGATTCTCAGAGAAGAGCAGCGCAGATGGGGGAAGTATATGGCCCATGCATGAGAGAGAGAGCGGGGGTGACCATTGCGTGGGGGAGATGCGTGCGAGGGTGGGGAGCCATGCTGAGAATCGGCGGCGTGCAGAGAGTGGCCCTGGTCAAGGCATCTAAAATGGCTGCCGTGCACGACAAAATTGTGGCATTGGACAAAAACGCAAGATGGCGCAGACAATGTTTATCAATAAGGATTCATTTATAATAAAATATTTACTCGCAGTGACAAAATGGTGTTCAACACTTCCTGATTTCCATCGAATCGAACGTTAACAAACGTCACGCAGCAAAAAAAAAAAAAAAAAAGCTCACGCACAGAGCGGTTTTTAGCCATGTTATCCAATGGAAGGTGGATAACATGGCTAAGAGCATTTGCTGGATAATGCATGAATATCGCTGACTTTTCAGCGATATTCATGCATTGTGGCCGATGTGCGGCGATAATTTTTGTCTCTAAACAATTAAAACGAAGCACAAAATGGCGAATTCCCGTTTCGCTACCAGTTTGCGGCCCAGTTCGCGGCCCGTGAAGCGCTTCTACCGTGAAAAATCATTTTTTTTTTATTTTCCCCACGGGACCCTTTAATAACCCCAACAACATTCCTAGGGGGTCAAGAGGGGTATACCTTGCCCCCTTTCAATAAATTCCCCCTTCGTTTTTCACCTCTTCTTCTCTCTCGATCCTACCGAGAGATAAGATGGCGGCCGCTCCGGACTATTTAGAATGTTGACAGACACCGGAGAGCCAATCAGCTTTCTGTTATCCAATGGAAGGTGGATAACATGGCTAAGAGCATTTGCTGGATAATGCATGAATATTGCTGACTTTTCTGCGATGTTATGTTTACCTTTTTAAATGGAAAGTGTTCCTCTTGGGGCAAGTGTCTTGTAAATACGCTCCCACTTGCGCTTGGCAAATTTAGATTTTGATTATGGGAGTTACCTAGCCATGTTAATAGTGTCCCAAAAATGGTGCTAGGGCATTCCAGAAAACACTTTCATGTGTCTCAAGGACATTTTTAGTCATTTCTTCATGAATGCAGGTATACAATTGATTTATATGCTGTGTTTAAAAACGAATTTTGAAATCAATTAAATTTCAGGATATGTACTGTTAGAGCTTCATAGGTTGTTTGGGGTCATATTTAGAAGGCATTTTAGTGTCTTTGATGTTATTTTTCCCTTTTTAAATGGAAAGCGTTCCTCATGGGGCCCTGAGCAGTTCTTAGCCATGTTATTTAATAGGAAGTGGATAACATGGCTAAGAGCATTTGCTGGAAAATGTATGAATATCGCTGATTTTTCTGCGATATTCATGCATTGCGGCCGTTTTTTTTCACATTTGCAAGCACTTCTTAGCCATGTTATCCAATGGGAGGTGGATAACATGGCTAAGAGCATTTGCTTCAAAGGTTGTTTGGGGTTATACACCATTTTTGGGAAATTATTAACATGCTTATCTAACTCCCATAATCAAAATCTAAATTTGCCAACCGCAGGTGGGAGCGTATTTACAATAAATTTGCACCATGAACAACGTAAAATAGCATACTAGACACTCAAATGCCTTATAAATATGACCCAAAACATCTTATGAAGCACTAGTAGTGCATATTTCCAGAAATGTATTGGTTTTCATTTAATGATTTACTTCATTGGTAGGCCTTCACATGTTTTTTTACCTTGGTTTTTTTCAGTGATAATCTTATCTGCAACCATGTGTTGGCCTCACCTCAAATAAACAAAACAGGTGATGGACTGAATGTGGATCAATGACACACATTCACCCCAGTCTAAAGATCTGGGCCTAAACAAATCTTTAGATAGGCTACATCTTATCGTCATCCTGAATTAATGATTTAAAATATTAGGGAGTGATTTATGAGTGTTGTATGCCTGTTTTGTACCATTGAGTGTCATTTTTGTGATGCAGTGCTGGTGGAAAATATTTGCTATGTTAAATAATTAGTACGGCATTAAGTTTTAGATGACTGTTATTTATTTACTGTTTGGTAATAGTGGTTAATAACATTTTATATTATATTTTTCCACAGATTCAACTGCAGATTCTTTCATAGTTTGTAAAATGCCTTCCAAAAGTAGAATAAGAAAGGCTAGAAAACGTCAAAGACAGCAGGATGATGTTTTATTGCAGCAGTCCTCTTCCCCAAATACTTGTCAAAACACCAAGAAAGGTCCGGGTAAGAGCACGAAATCATTCTTAAGAAATATTTGTAGTAAAAAAAGTTTTGCTCAAAAAAATGTTTCAGTTCACAAAAAGAAAAGTAATTTAAATGGAAAGGAGAGACCCATCACAAATGTTACTGGTAGAGGAAGAGATAACTCTGTGCATGATAGTAGAAGGAAACAACAGTTTAGGGACATTCAAAATCGAATGTTCCGTAATAGGATATTAGTTAATTTATTGAAAAATATTAAAAAGAAAGGCCAACAGAAAGCGGCATTTTATAAGAAGAAGAAAAATGTAGAGAAAATTATTGATCATGCTTTTGAAATTAAGCGAAAGTTGTTTATTTTGGTAATCAATAGAATTAGGAAACTAAGCAAGGTAATTTCTGATTTCAAAACAAAAAGTAGATGGAAGAGAGTAGTAAATCGTACTAACTTTTGTGAAGTTTTTTCCGGAGAATGGATGCATAGTTCAAGTTCTGAGGCATTTTTTAATGAGGAGACTTATTTTCAGGATAATGATTTGGTGCATGCAGTTGACATCAGTGGTCGAGCTTATGAAGTGAAGGATGGTTGTCCAGTTGAAAAAGAACAACTTGTGACAACAGAGACAGAAGAGGCGCTAAGTGATGAGGTTTTAGGAAGACGTCCTAAGGGTCCTGTGTACATTTGGAAGTGTAGTTCTATTTGCAGTGTGCGACAGGTTTCCATCAATTTGCTTTGTGATTTTATACGGACATTTAATAAGAAAAGTTTGAAGCAGAAAATGAAGTTGTTGCAAGATTTAGATCCTTGCAGAGTGAGACAAATGACAGGTTTGCGTGGTCATTCACTGGCTTGTCTTTCCAGGAGAGTATGCCAGAGTGTTTTTCATCATTTCAGGATGCTAGCAGTGCATCATAATAAAGTGAGAAAATTAGTGAGAATGTTGTATTATGCTAAGAGTCCAGCAATTATGCTTAAACAATTATGTGCTGCTCTTTTGCATGGTTCTGAAATAGATGTGAAGAATATTTGTGAAGAAATTGAGTTTTGTTACTTTGGTAGTAAAGATGAGAATGTTCAAATTGACCCAGAAGTAGAGGGTAATGTGGAAGATAATGTACAGGTTTCCAGTACAGATAATTTTCAGAAGGAAATTGCCACGTTTCAGATGAAATCAAGTGAGAGGCCTAATTTCACTTGTGTATGTTGTCGACGCACTTATTATAAGAATAAGACTAAGGTAGTGGATTTATATGCAAAAAGTGAAAGGGAAAATAATAGTGAATGGAAGGATTTTGCCACATACTTGATGGTAGAAAATTATTTTGATTTGGGATCGGATCAACGTGTGTGTACTTATTGTTGTAATAAATTAAACCAAAACCAGATGCCTGCTAGGGCAGTTCATAATAATCTGGAATTGGTTGAGATTCCTTCTGAATTGAAGGATTTAAATACTTATGAATCTATTTTGATTCAAAGTATCCATCCCTTTCAGGCTATTGTAAGAATGGAGCCAAAGACAGGGAAGTTGCCTCCAGCAGATTTACAGAGAGGATTAAAGGGAAGAGTTGTTTATTTGCCTCTAGATTTGAAGAAAAACATTAACACAATTGGAATAGAAAAAGTGGAAGAGGAACCTCTGGTTATCTTGGTTAATGGGGTTCCGACAAAGAATAAGAAAATATGGCAAGATTTAGTGGATGTTAGGAAAGTCAAAAAGGCAACAGTGTATTTGAAGAAAAATAATAAGTACTATAAGAATGTATATGTTGCAGAAGAGGAAGTAAGTGATGAAGAGGATAGCGATTTGTGTGCTGGCCAAATTGAGAAAGTAGAGGCCTCTAAAAGTGAAGAAATATATGAACATTATAGTGTTCATCCTTTGCATTCCAAGGAAGTCATGGGGAATGCTATTGAGTTGTTTCAAATGAAACAAGCCAAAGGGAGTCCCATTAGTGTTTGGGAGGAAAGTTTGGAAGCTCGGTGTTTCCCACAGCTATTTCCCACAGGTCAAGGAGGAAGATATGATGAGCGACCTCATCAAATTCCTGCGTCTGAATACCGGACTTTACGATTGTATGCAGCAGATCCTAGGTTTCGGCAATGCATTCCCTATTTGTTTCATCTCCTGTTTGAAAGCGATCTGTCTGGACTGTCATATGCAGTGAACCACATCTTAAAAAGTGGTATACAGATGCGAAACATCTCGGCAAGTGACTTTATGCATAAAGTCAATGTCCAAGACAGTATTTTGGATTCTCACTTAATTAATCTCATGGCGTGTCAGCGTGGTACTAATGAGTACTGGTACCGTCGTCATGGTGATTTAAAATGTATGCTGAGGAACTTAGGAACTCCAACATGGTTCCTCACTCTGAGCTGTGCCGAGTATGGCTGGGAAGACTTACTTGAATTTCTACGAGAGGCAAATGGAAATATTGAAAACATTGAATTCAAGACACCTGGAGAACTGTGTTCTTTGGATCCAGTGAATGTATGCAGGTACTTCAATCATAGATTTGAAGCTATGATGTCTTTCATCACAAATAAAAAGAATCCACCTCTTGGAGAGGTGTTGGATTTCTTCTGGAGAAAGGAGTACCAAGCAAGAGGTGCCCCTCATATACATATGTTGTTGTGGATCAAGGATGCACCTAAATTTGGAACAGATCCGGATGACTTAGTGATGAATTTCATCGAACAGTATTCTACGTGTGCTGTTCCAAACGCAACGGAGAAGAAAAGTCTAAGAGAACAAGTTCTACGTTTCCAAAGCCATCGTTGTGGAAAGTACTGTCGTCGTAAATTCAGAAACAAGGACAAGTTCTACACCAAATGTCGTTTCAACTTTCCACGACCGGTGATTTCTAAAGGAAGAGTGAACAGTTTGATGTCTTCGCTGCGACATAATGTGACGAGGAAATCACCCAAGAATACATACAATTTGAAAAGGAACGAAGAGTCCAAGTACATCAATGACTACAACCCAGTGATTTTGTCCATGTGGAATGCTAACATGGATATACAGTTTGTGGCTGACAACTGTATGGCTGTGGCTCGGTATGTGACATCTTACATCACCAAAAAAGAAAAGACAGAACTGAAGGATATGTGGGAGGATATTTCTCATGAAAAGAGCCTCAGCAAGAAGTTGTACAGTTTCAGTCTGAAGATGTTGTCGCATCGAGAAATCGGAGCTTACGAATGTTCTGACCGGTTGTCTTCAGCAAGTCTCTATGCCAAATCCAGGAGTCTCGTTTGGGCGAGTCTTGGTCTTGCTGCAACGCGAAATCGAGTTCTAAAACCTGTCCGGGAAATTGAGTATTTGGCAGAAAAGGAACCAAACAGTACCGACATTTTGAAGACCAACATGTTGGATACATATTATCCAAATCGAAGCAGTCACCTTGAGAATGTTTGTCTATATGAGGTTCTCCAAAATTATATATTCAAGAGGAACATCAAAGAAGATATTGAGAAAGGAGTGTATGCTGTAATTGGAAGTGAGGGATGCCTGGTCAAGCAAAGAAAATGCCAATTAGTAAACCATCGAAAATTGAGTGGTGAATCTCCAGAAAAAAAGGAGTTTTTTTATTTAGCACTTTTGCAACTTTTCAAGCCTTGGCGTGCAGAAGAGGAACTGCTTGGAGATTTCCTCTGTTACGAAGACTCTTTCAATGCAGCCAAGGAGTCCATAGAATGTCCTGCTTTTTCTAAATATCAAGAAATGCTAACTTTGGAAATTGAGCAGGAAGCAACGATTGCAGCCGAGATTGCCAGAGACAGTTCTCAGGACAGTCAGAGTTCTGTTTCATTGAGTCAAGATCCACTTGGAGGACCTATTATCGAAAATGAAGCTGCCACTGCTATGAATGAAGTGGAAAGAGCCATGGCACATGCTCAGGAGGATTCAGTTAACTTAGAAGACTTGGAAAAACAACTCAACGTTGAGCAGAGGAAAATATATGATGAAGTTACCACGGAAATTGAGCACGGATTAAGTCATGAGAAGAACAAGTGCTCATGTACATCGTTGAAGCCTGTCCGACTGTACGTGAGTGGAGAAGCGGGAACTGGAAAAAGTTTCCTCATTAAAGCAATCTCTTGTTATTTGCAGGAAAGGACTGAGTCATCGCTGTCTTGTGTTGTCACCGCTCCTACTGGACTGGCAGCACATAACATTAAAGGTATTACTTTGCATCGTCTACTGATGCTGCCGGTGGAGCATGACAACAAATTACAATACAACAAGTTATCTGGAGATGCTTGCTGTGAAGTTTCAAGAGTCTTGAGGAAAATGAAACTACTTATCATTGACGAAGTAAGCATGGTTTCCAATGTCATGCTTGCCTTTGTGCATTTGAGAATGCAAGAAGTACTTAAAACTGAATATGATGTGTTATTTGGTGGGAAACACATCATTGTTTTCGGAGATCTTCTGCAGCTGACACCAGTAAAAGGTCAACCTGTGTTCAAAATACTCACGCATGAAGATACCAGGAAGTGCCTAGGGAGCATTGGCAACGTCAATATATGGTTAAACTTCAATTATGCAGAACTGCATCAAAATATGCGTCAGGCAAAGGATGAAGATTACAAGAATATTCTACAAGATATTAGAATTGGAAAAGTGACTGAGCATGGGAAAGAAGCTTTAAATGCACGATTACTGTCAAATTTATATCCCAAACAAGAGATTGTGCCTGAGAATATTTTTCAGAAAATTACTGAGAAGAAATCCGGGATATGTCTCATGCCAACTCTTGCAGAATGTGCCATCTTCAACAACAAAATGTTGAATTTAGAAAAGCAAGAGATTGTGAAACTTGAAGCTATCGACAAATTAGAGCATATGGGATCAACAATTATTTTGTCAGACAATTTGAAATCAAAATTGGATTCATTAGAGAAGACTATATCTAAAACAGCGGGTTTTGAAAAGACTTTGAATGTGTGTTTAAATTGCCGAATTATTTTGAGAAGGAATTTACATGTAGAAAGAGGTCTGGTAAATGGATCAATGGGTAATGTTGTTGATTTTGAGAAATACAGAAATAGAGATGGAATAGAATTTTTAAGAATTAAATTTGATGGCATTGAGGAAGTACAGCAAATTGGTCGTTGTTCTGCTAGGTTTTTGCTTGTTAAAGATTTATATGTTCGCCGTAAACAGTTTCCTGTTTGCTTGGCATATGCGGTGACAATCCATAAATCGCAAGGTTTAAGTGTAGACTGTGCATTGGTGAATATTGGCAGTTCTGTGTTCAAGGAGGGTATGGCATATGTGGCATTGTCACGAGTTAGAACTTTATCGGGATTGTACTTGATTGACTGTGATGTCACAAACATTTGTGCGGATCTAGATTGTGTTAAGGAATACAATAGGTTAAGAAGAGAGTATGCGCCACATTTGCCTCAATATCCTTTGTTTGAGAAACGTGTGGTAGGCCGCAAACGTAGAAATAGCAGTAATAGTAGGGAGGTTGTTGCAAAAAGACTAAAAGTCAATGAACCGAAAATTGTTAGCAGAAAGAAAGTGGATTCTGTTGAAGATGTTGTCGGTTTTCAATTTGAAAACAGTTCTGGTGTCAACTGCTATGCAAATGTAGTGGTTAATGTTCTCTTTTCACTAGAGAGTTTAAAAGAACAGATTCTGTTGAATTCTGAAAAAATTTTATGCTGTTTGTTGAATTCTGTTTTCGAGAAATGTAGCACTGATCGAACAAAAGTAGAAAGTGTGTCTGAAGTTCGTTATCTGTTAGATGAATGTTCAGGTCAAACAGACTTCTCTGAAAATAATCAGCAAGATTGTCAGGAGTTTTTAATGTATATGCTTGATATATTGCAAGTTGAGGGTGTAGATGTAGATCACCTGTTTGGGCTTTCTTATCAATGGCAGCATGACTGCGAGAATTGTAGGGTATCAAGTACTACTAGTGTAGACTCAGAAAGATTTATATATTTAACTTTGCCAGACAGTAAATCAGTCTCCTTTAATAAGCTAGTAAATGCAGCGGATCACAACATGGAGTGTAGCCAATGTAAATCTGAAATGATGTCAACATTACTTATACGTAGATATGGACAGTATGTCATTTTAATGATGCAACGATGTAGGCCTGATGGATCAAAATTGTCAACTTTAATAAAAAAATTTGTGGCTTCTCAGCTTTCAATATCAGGAAGGACTTTTGTAACTGTAGCAATTATCTATCACGATGGTCCTTCAACAACTTCAGGACATTATACAGCTTATTTAAAGTCTCGAAACGGCTGGTCATTCTGCAATGATTCCGTTGTAAGTTTCAAAAAAAAATTGCCGTTTGACCTTAAAAATTCTTACCTGGTGTTTTTGAAACCAAAATTTTAAAGAAAGAATCTCGAGATTTCCTGTGAAGAATTGGAAAAGGTTCATCAAGTTGAGGGAATGTAAGTCTGCAATGCTGTCTAGATTATTGGTCCAAAACTTTTAATTATAATGTTATTTTGTAAAATCCGACTATATAAACCTGATGCAAGTAAGTCTGCTTGATAGTAAGCAGTATCAGTGTCATAGGAAAAGGAGAACATGAGTGACAAAGAAGAGTAAGATATTAGTAGTCCAGGATTGTGAAAATAATCTCAAATGTTTTCTTTTTGCAAGTTGCGAAAATAGAAAATGTCGGGATTTGATTGGAAGAATTACAAGACTTGCGAATCGCGGCAACATGATTTGGCCTAGTGGAAACATGTGATAGAATGAGAGAAGTCTTTTTTTCTATGTAACATATTTTTCGTATCGATGGAGGTTTTCTTTCAGAAAGTGGCGGGCTGAAAATATTTATAGCACAACAGAGTGGATGCTGTTCATAGGAGATCCTTCGACGTCATTGAAAGTAAGTTAATTTTAAGGAGTTTTGAAATCAGATTTCTTAGGTTGTATGGGTTTTTTAAACACAGTCATTTTGATTGTGGTTTTTTTTCCCCGCTGTTACATGATGAATATCTTCAAGTCACTGATTTAAGTGAAATTTGATACATTCTGAGAACAGCAAAAATAAACCATTTAACATGTATAATTAATGTTCTTCTGTTTGTACTTATGATATACATTTAGAAATGTGAGGTAGATATGGAAAAACTGAGTCTTCTGTAAGTGTCAATTTTAATGCTTATAGTGCCGTATTTCCGGGTACTGTTTTTTTTAAAAGGAATAGGCCTCACCTCAAAGAAAGCTCTTCAAAGCAGACATCTTATTTGCATCCTGAAACTATCATTTAAAATATTAGAGACAATTTTATGATGGCTTTACATCTTCAACATCAAGATACAGTTTTTTGTAAAATATATATATTTAGGATTGTGTAGGGGACGTAGAGAAGCAGAGACTTCTGTAAATGTCAAAGTTGTTGAAAAACTGTTTGTTCTTGAACCTTTTCCCTTGTCTTTTCTAATTTTTAAGTACATGTTTTAATATTTTTGGAAATGTTTGTTCTCTGTTTTACAGATTGAAAGTATGAAAAAATATTTAAAAAAGGTAACAAGAATTATAAGGTAAATGTTTTCTACTCTTTTTACCCGCAATGCACTGCTGATGATGTCACTGACACTATCTCTCATTTACTCTCTATAGCTGTCTTTCTTTTTACATTATTCTCTGTTTACTTCCCTTATACTAACTCTTCTTTTTTTTAAAAAAATATTTTTTTTAGTTCGCTTAAAGTTCGCGAACCGGTCAGCGAACTTGAAGCGAACCAAAAGAAATAGAGCTTGCCAGAGTGATAAACATTCTAGCAATTTTATTTGAAAGGGGAGGTAGTTCTGAAAAGAACTTTTTTTTTTGTTTTTGTTGTTTTATATATTTTTTTTTTTCTGAACATTTTTTGATTTTTTTGTATTTTTAGAACAGTTTTATGTTTTTTTTGTGTTTTTTATGGAGGGGAAACAACAAAAAAACAGGCATTGAAAACGGCTCAACAGGAGCAAAAAAAAAATTACTTCTTGGGTGCATTAGGGCACTTATGGTTTTCGAACACCATATTAATCAAATTGATGCTCATGTTCCCATACGACAACATTGCACCGCAATATATACAAGTAAACCTCATATGTTGGAAATTTGGTTGAATATTTGGCACAGTTTCCTGTGCCTCTCTTCCTGACAAAGACATTGATGAGGTAGATCTGGCCACAGGAGTTGTCGGGGGATTGTCTTGTAGGTCCCTTAACTCAGCCCGGCTGTAGTTCAAGGGATGCCACCTGGTCATATGTCGATGCATAGTATAGTTGCCCATACTATATTTCTTCTCTGTGCCTCTTGACAATCTGTAATCACAGATGAGGCAGGTGGCATATTTCGCATTCACCTTCTTCTCCCCTGGAGGGATGGAAAAAAACTGCCAGATGAAACTATTTTTTCTCTTTGAAACACGGGGCAACTCTGGGATAAATTGTTGTTGATCTGGATCCTCTTCTTCTTCTTCCTCCTCTTCCTGCTCTCTGTTGGAGGTAAATTGACTTGGTGGTCCTCTCTTCTTATGAGGAGGTGGAGGTGGTGGTGGGGGTGCACCAGCTGCAGCAAGAATGGAAGCCATTGTTGAACTTCAGGTAAATGGTCTTTCTCTCACCAAGATGAAAGTCAGAGTGAGGAAAGAAGGAGGGGTTTACATGATTTGGGAAAAGCAAAAGTTCTGAACCAATGAAAAGTGTTATTTTTAGGTCACATGACCTAGTCATACATCATTTGGAAACCAAAAGTGAAATGAACCAATGAAAAGTTTGATAAACAAGTCACATGACCTGTTCCGCTTACGTTACGCGGTCCGCGCCGCGTCTCGGATCGCTTCCGGTTAGCGGTCCGGAGCACTTCCGGGAGCGCTAACGCAGCGCGTCATTAGACGCATTACGCAACAACGTGATACGTCGCGCTTCCGCGACGCGTCACAGTTCCGCTAACGTAACGTTGACCGGTTCGCGGATTAGGTCGCGGCATCAAGATGAGCTAACGGAAAGCTTCTCGGTTCGCGAACTAGAGGCGAAGGAAAAAAATTATTAAAAAAAAAATTATTAATAAACATCTAAAATATATTTTAAGATTTAAAGAAGAATACATTTTACAGTTACAGATGTTAGCTTTTAAAAAACCAATGAAATTCACAGAAAAAACCATAGGTTATAGACCATATATAGTTAGGAATTTGCATTTACAAAACCTTGAAAATTCAGTGAAAAAACCATAGGTTATAGACCATATATAGTTAGGGATTTGCATTTACAAAACCTTATTTTACTCGCATAAAACCATTGAAATTCCATATATAGTTAGATGCGCTAACTATATATCGCGCACCCGCAATCCACTGCTGATGATGTCACATATTACATCATTCATGACATGGTCAGTGACATCACTGATGACATCACTGATGACAACATCCAGTGACTGTATGTTTCTGTAAAGTTAAAATATGTCTTACATATTGAAGAATGAGTGGATGTATAAGTGTCTGGATGAAGGATTTAGTAGGTGCATGACTGACTGTATGAGTGAGTGATTAAATGTGTCTCACTGAGTGCATGGGTTAGTGACTAAACTGTCTTAATTTGTGCATCATTATGTCTGTTGTTCTGTAAACTGTTGCATGTGTTGATAAGTAGCTATATGAGTAACTATATGGGTTATTGATTGGTTGCCCAAGTATTTGTATGGGAGACTGAGTGTGTGTGTGGGTGGCTGGGAGGTGTATGACTCTGTGCATAGATGTGTGAGCAGTTGATTCACTAGATGTATGGTTTCAAAAGTGCATGTGGAAACAGCTGTATGGGCGGTTGACTGTGTGCATGAGTGTATTGGTGAGTGAATGGATATCTCAGTGCTACATGTCAAAGTAAGTACATATGTAAAACACAGTACATGTGAGAGTTGACATATATAAATAACTGTGCATAAGAGCCAGTGAATGTGTGAGTGGCTGTATGGATCATTGTGAACTTGTATCAGGGATTGTATAAGAGAGTAAATATGTGTTAGTATATGTTTGAATAAGTAAAGTTTGTATAACTGTATAGTTGAGGAAATGGAGGTGTGATTGATTCTTTGCATGACTGACTAGGTGTGTGAGTAACTCCATGGATGAGTGACAGTCTGTGAGTGTCTGTTTACACTGATTGTATCTAAGGTTATATTAGAGTCTGAAGAGGTTCATCGTATTATCACATGAATGATATCATCAGTGATGTGATCAGTAATGTCAAATGAGATGTCATCAGTGATGTCATCAGTGATGTCATCAGTGATGTCATTTGAGATGTCATCAGTGATGTCATCAGTGATGTCACTGACCATGTCATGAATGATGTAATATGTGACATCATCAGCAGTGGATTGCGGGTGCGCGATATATAGTTAGCGCATCTAACTATATATGGAATTTCAATGGTTTTATGCGAGTAAAATAAGGTTTTGTAAATGCAAATCCCTAACTATATATGGTCTATAACCTATGGTTTTTTCACTGAATTTTCAAGGTTTTGTAAATGCAAATTCCTAACTATATATGGTCTATAACCTATGGTTTTTTCTGTGAATATATATATATATATATATCACCACAAAAATGGCTAATTGAGCCCGCGCCGCTTGACTCTGGCGGGCCTCAACGGGGTTTCGCCTTGCCACTGTAAATCCACCGAAGAGCGCTGTCGTATCCTTACTTCAAAGACAACAAGTTGAGGCCCATTTGCATTTCACGGTGAAATTTTATTAGCGTTTCACACCCAACGCGTTTCACAGCCGCTGCCGCTTGATCACGAGTGAGTTCAAGATTTAACCAATAAAGTTTTATACAAGTGAAAAAGCATTAATCATGTGACCTTCCATCAACAGTGAAAACATGCTCTCTCACACTCGGTTATTATTGATAAATCATCCCTTCATGTATAAACAGTGTTAATTCACACATTTACATTTTTAAGGCTTATCCGGCTCATAAATATGAGCCTTTAACTTTCGGGATGCATCCCCGAAAGTTAAAGGCTCATATTATTTAACACTACAACCTGGGTGAAGGAATACGGGTACCAGAGGCCATTTATACTCATAGAATTGAGGTTTGCCCACTGGGGCGATATTTGGTTAATTTTCCTTTGATGAAAGTGTGATTATCAAATCATGGACAGAACTTTGGAACAATGAACTATGAAAGTCGAGGTATTGTGCGAACTTGTTAGAAAAGAACCATGAACTTAAGCCCACTAGGGCGCAATGACTAGAGAAGGGTAGCGGATGCTACAAACGGGCACTCGAGGTCTGTCGGAATAAGAGACAATATCGCCCACAGGGGCGAAATGAAGAAATGGTTAATGACAGGTGTTACCACCGTAATTGGGCACCTATTAGTTGGGTTCAGATGTATATTGTGGCATCAAAGCTAAAACCATTGATTGTTTGAATAAAGACAGCCTTTGGATATACCCGGTTAGAGGATTATGGGAAGTGTAGTTCCTGAGTTAAAACGATCGCCATAACAGTCGTGATAAGAATGACTTTTATGAGCCGGATAAGCCTTAAAAATGTAAATGTGTGAATTAACACTGTTTATACATGAAGGGATGATTTATCAATAATAACCAAGTGTGAGAGAGTATGTTTTCACTGTTGATGGAAGGTCACATGATTAATGTTTTTTTCACTTGTATAAAACTTTATTGGTTAAATCTTGAACTCACTCGTGATCAAGCGGCTGCGAAACGCGTTGGGTGTGAAACGCTAATAAAAATTCACCGTGAAATGCAAATGGGCCTCAACTTGTTGTCTTTGAAGTAAGGATACGACAGCGCTCTTAGGTGGATACATATATATATATATATATTCACTGAAAAAACCATAGGTTTCAGGGATGTTATAGTTATGCATTTCACTCCTACAAAACGATAGAACTTCCCATGTTATAGTTAGTTCAGCTAACTATAACTCGCTCCCCCGCAATGCACTGCTGATGACATCACATTTTACATCATTTATATTTATTTATTTATTTATTTATTTGTATACTTATAGAGCGCAGCCTGTCACCCAAAGGGCATCCTGGTCAGTGACATCACTGATGACATCTCAAATGACATCACTGATCACATCATCAGTGACTATGTGTTTCTTTAAAAATGTAAATATGTTTCATATATATATAAGCCAAGGTGTATTAAAGAATGAATGAGTGTATAAGAGTCAGGATGCATGATTAAGTATGTGTGTGACTGACTGTATAAGTGAGTGATTAATCGTGTCTTACTTATTTCATGTATTAGCGATTGATACAGACATTCACACAGTTTAGGTTGTCAGATGGTGTGTTCCATGGATGGTTAGCAGCTAAATGAGGATCTATACGGGCTATTGATTGCTTGTCTGAGTATCTGTATGGGTGCCTGAGTGTCTGTGTGCGTGGGTGGGGGATGTGGCTCTGTGCATAAATGTGTGAGTGGATAATTCACTGCGTATTTGTGTTCAAGTCTATATCTGTCAACGGCTGTATGGCTGGGTGAGTTTGTGTATGGATGTCTTGGTGAGTGAATTGATGCCTCAGTGGTACATGTGTGCATAACTGCATAGGTCAAGGGCAGTATATCTGAATGTTGAACTGTATAAATGACTATGGGGTCGATTCCGATTCGGGAAAAACCGCTCCGAATAGCCATTCGGAGCGTTTTTCCCGTACGAATCGTACCCTGCAACGTCCCCCCTACGTACGACGATGTACGATTTGTACCAGAAGCTGGACTCCGTACGAATCCTACAGAGACCGTACGAATCAAATCCCCTTACAAATCTCTCTCGGAACCTGCTGTACGCGACATCTGTACGGTTCGCGGCTGGTTTTTCAGACCCGGCAAGTACGATTCGTGTCGGGGACGCACCGCACGACCCTTTTTCTACGGGAGCTGAAAACAGCAGTAAAAGCAGAGTTTGCCCCGAAACAGGTACGGAACGGCCCCTCCGGGTATGGTGCGTACACCCCATGATCGCAGGGGTACGGTGCATACCCCTGCGATCACGGGGTGTATGCACCGTACCCCGCAATCTTGGGGTTACACACCATACCCCATGTTCGCTGGGTGTACGGTGCGTACACCCTGCGATCGCGGGGTACGGTGCGTACACCCCAAGATCGCAGGGGTACACACCGTACCCCTGCTATCATGGAGTGTAGGCACTGTACGGTGTGTGAGTGATTGTGTGCTTTTCCCTATGAATCGCCCTTACCTGACGTGAACCGTACGAATCACGTCCTCATACCCCGGTCCGGTTCGTATTCGTCGGGTCGTACGGCATGTGTACGAGTCGTACGGTTCACTGTTTCAGTCTTGCAATACGTACGGATCACGACGATTCGGATGGATTGACGGAATACGGATCGTACTACGCAACTCAGACAGACAGGTACGAATCGTACGGCAATGGCTCCGAATCAAAATCGTACGAACCTTTTTTTTTCATGATCAGAATCGGCCCCTATATGTGAGAGTGAGTGATTGTGAGAGTGCCTGTATTGACCAGTGTGTGCTTGTAACAGTTATTGTATGAGAGTGAAAGTATGTATTAGTATATGTTTAAATAAGTGAGGTGGTATGTGTATAACTGTACAGGTGAGTAAATAAAAGTGTGATTCATTATTTTCATTACTGACTAGGTGTGTGAATAACTGTATGAATGAGAGTCGGTGCCTGAGTGTCTGTACAGATGTGTGAGTGGGTATGATAATGTTGTATTGATAGCTGACTGTATGTATGAGTGACTGTATGGGTAAATGAAATGATGTGTATGTAGACATAGGAATTAGTCAGTGGATATGTACCAACTGGTATTGGTATGTTCATTGGTCCGAAAATTATAGTGTGTATTTTACAGTGGGTGTATCAAGTCTTATATAAGAGTCTGATGAGGTGCATCAGATTGTCACCTGGATGATGTCATCAGTGATGTCATCAGTGATATCATTTGAGATGTCATCAGTGATGTCATCAGTGATGTCACTATAACATGGGAATTTCTATTGTTTTGTATGAGTGAAATGTCCAACTAACTATAACGTCCCTGAAACCTATGTTTTTTTCAGTGAATTTCGAAGGTTTTTTAAATGTTTATTTCATGTTTTAATATTTATAAAACCTATAATTTTTCTAACTTTTTTACAATATTTTGCAACTCTATTATCCTTTTTTAACTTTTAAAATTATGTAATATTTTATATCTTCCCCCAAAAATATGTATATCTTTTTTTAATTTATTCTAGAAAACTAAAGTCCCGTACCGATAGTCTACCAAGCTACATCAGCACGCGAATCCTATCCACCATATTGAAATGATGTGCATTTCTTATCCGACGGGTTCGTGGCACCGCGTCCCGTGTAACAACATATACGTATGAGGCCGCACCAGATGATGGGTTGGTATGTGATGGGTACGCAGTACCAAGCCGCACATTATGTCATGTACGATGGGGTCACGCCCGCTACGCGTTGCGTATGCGACGAGTGCTCGCTGCCAGGCCCTATCTTCCATCATAGATGTATGGTGTTGCGCCGGGTATGCCATTCCCTCATTTTTTTTAAGATCTCAAAGGTATATGTAAATAACTTTAAAGTGTATATGAGACCATAAAGTGTAAATGACCCCAAGCGATAATCTAAAACATTTTAAACATTTATATATTTCTAACTGCAATAAACTTATATTATAGTAAATATATTGTCTCAAAATCGCCTCAGATGCTGTCTCCTTGCGCGCTGAGTGCACGATTGTCATGTGACCTTAAAAAAATCATTTTAATAGTTCATAACATTTCACATTGTAGCAGTTTCAAAACGCCACCCATTTTAGTCATTCTCTCTACAGCATTTGATGAGACACACCTCTTCTGCTTAGAGAGCTTTTTTGAAACTTTTTGCTATGTACACATATCTTACACTACACACAACATGCAACCATCATCTTCTTCAATATTCATAGACTGTAAAGTAGCCTTCCACCTCTGATAGCCATACACCTAAAAGTTACATAACCAAAGTTTTCCCCACCACCAGAGGTAACATGGTTGCATACGCTGTCCATAGCACAATGTAATGTAGTATGGCCCAGGGGCAGTATCATGCATAGATCATGGACACAGATAGATAGTGGAAGTGGGTACAGGCATGTGCACCTTTTTATTAGCAGGGTCACATATCCAGTGACGTCTGTGGTGGATGTGTGTGGAGTGAGTGTAAAGCAGCCCTCAGGGAATTGTTGCTTCTACCATCAACTACAACACTAATCATTGAATCAAACACAGACATTCAAAAATAATAGAATAAATAGTTTGCGCTCCAGTAAGGTAGGGACAGTAGATGTGAAATATTATAAAACAATATTCTATCGTAAAAGAACCACTACTTGTGGTATACTGAGACACAATCAATAGATCTGAAATAATACACAAAAATATTGTATCATAAAGGGTCCAACAGTTCTAGTGCACTCAGATAGCCACATCAAAAGCATTCAGCATGTGTACAGCCAGCGATGATACGTGCTGCGGGCAGGCCGTACTAGGAGTAATATTTATTGTCAAAAGATCTGGGTTGAATCCATCACCGTTCTTTAGCCCACTCTTCCACCCCAGTTCAAACATGGCTATATGCAAATCAGTCTGACGGTGATGGATTAAACCCAGATCTTTTGACTGGGTGTGAGTGTTTGATTGATTCAGATGCTCCGTCCATCACCACCCCATTTTGTACCGGACTGTTTCCATGAGGCACAGGGTCAGACTGATTTGCATATGGTCATGTCTGAACTGGGGTGGCTGAGTGAGCTTAAGAATGGTGATGGATTAAACCCAGATCAGTTGACTGGGGGTGAGTGTTTGATTTGCTCAAACGCTCCGTCCATCATCCCCTTTTGTATCACAGTGTAGACTATTCAGTGTTCCTTTGCACTTGCAGGATAAATTTGGTCATTGTAGTAAACCTATAAGTTATATAAAAAAATGTCTTCAAGCAAGTATACTAAAAGGATAATGTGTATATTTCAATAGACGTTGTAGTTACTGGACTATTGGATTCTGTATTTAAACAATCACCACTCGATCTGAATTGTGAACACATCTGTCTGCAGTGTAGGCCAGAGAGAGCAGTCAGCAAGGGCCACAAGCTACGTAACTTAGACTAGACCTGCCCAGTATGTAATATGAGAAGCAAAAAAAGCATGTAATGATATGTATGCATGGTGCAGACAGAGCGCACTGGAGCAATGTCTTTTCCTACAGGACTGAGTCATCTACAAAAGCGACTCAATCTGAATTGTGAAGACTGCTGTCTGCAGTATTAATTGAAGGCAGTACTCACACAGACAACCATGAATACTTTTTCTCACTTCCTCTTCACAAAATACAACAACATAAAATACAGAAAACACTGCAATAAATAAATCAAAACAATTCGAATTGCGATTTCTGCTGTCCACAGTGTAGAGTATTCAGTGTTTCTTTGGACTTGCAAGATGAATATGGTCATTGTAGTATGTATTCTGTACACATTGTAGTGTGGATTCTGTAATTAAACAATCACCACTCGATCTAAATTGTGAGCCCTGCTGACCGCAGTGTATGCCAGATGCACTTTTCATTAATGCCTCACAGCTACGTACCATTGAATTTGAAAGCCTGGAGTTGGTTGCACCAGTTTGGAGGGGATACACAGAAATAATGACAGACTTGAACTGCTGACATCCTCAATCATAGAATCAAGTCTCCGTTTCACTGTTCGGACCTGCTATACCGCGGTGTACTCCACCGACTGGTGTCAACAAAGCACAAACATCATGTGCAAGCACAGACTGATGCACCTCATCAGGGAGTTTTATGAAAACCAAGCATCAGGTAATATCGGACATCGTCCATTGTTGGATCAAGACACCGTTCCAATGTTAGAACCTAGAGTAGGTTACACCTGGTCGAAGGGAGTACCTTCATCTCCACTCTCAGATGCAGTTCGAACATCGTCCGTTGTGGGATCAAGACACCGTTCCACTGTTGGGACCTACAGTTGGTTGCACCTAGTCAGAGGGGGTACACAAAAATTATCACAGACTTTAACTTCTGACATCCTCAACCATAGAATCAAGACCCTGTTTCACTGTTTGGACCTTGTGTACCGCGGTGTAGTTCAGCAACTACAGTCAATCAAGCCCATTAATCATGTGCATCAGTTAGCTACGGAAGCACAGAGTCTGATGCACTTCAACGGAGGGAGTTCTATGAAAAGCAAGCAGCAGGTAATTTCATACATCGTCCATTGTGGGATCAAGACACCCTTCCACTGTTGCAACCTAGAGTTGGTTGCACCTGGTCGAGGGAGTACCTTCATCTCCACTCTCAGATGCAGTTCTAACATCGACCATTGTGCGATCTAGACACCATTCCATATTTGGGACCTACAGATGATTGCACCTGGTCAGAGGGGGTACACAGAAATTATCACAGACTTTAACTTCTGACATCCTCAATCATAGAAACAAGACCCTGTTTCACTGTTCGGACCTGCTGTACCGCAATGTTATGCACCAACTGGTGTCAACCAAGCACAATAACCATGTACAACAGGTAGCTACGCAAACACAGAGTCTGATGCACCTCAACAGAGGGAGTTCTATGAAAACCAAGCAGCAGGTAATATGGGACATCGTCCATTGTGGGATCAAGACCCTGTTCCACTGTTGGGACCTAGAGTTGGTTGCACCTGGTCGAAGAGAGTACCTTCATCTCCACTTTCAGATGCAGATCTAACATCGTCCATTGTGCGATCAAGACACCGTTCCACTGTTGGTACCTGTTGGACTACTGTGTTAGTAGTATACAGAGCCCTCCACAGTGCTGGGCCTCAGGCTGGGCACTGTGTGCCTCTGTCGCGGTAGCCAGCGTTGATCTCAAGAACCTTCCGACCTTGCAGACCTTGGCCCAGGAGCTTCCGCCGTCACATTGTGGGCCCTGTTTCACATAATGCTGTTGTGAAAGGTGAACTGTGGGGCATATGTGCGTCGCAGCGCCCATGACAGTTTCTGAGTACCAGCACACTGAGAGCATCATTCACGCAGCCACCTTTGCTCGCGTGGGCAACCTTGTGTCGGTATAAGCTGCGCAGACCTGGCAGACACGTTCACCATTCCGTAAGAGAACCACACCCCGAGAAATGTGCCTTTTATTCATACCCCTACGCCATCCTTGTGTACGACGAGCCAGCCCTCTACGCTAAACATTTCGGGGAGGAGGGGGCACGTATGCGCTATATTTTCGTAATCTTCCCTACTGACTGTACTATCATGGTTGCGTCCACTGTCTACTTCACGCAATAGACCATCAATGTATGTTCACATGTACATGTTGGTGCTCTGCATACTCAAGTCTGTCCGGCAAATTCCCTCAACACTTTGCATTGTATACTTTTAAAATCGAGAATCACTTCCCACCTTTGCACTTATTTTGCTTCCATCTATCCCCTCATTCTGTATTGTGTGGCAGAGGTGCCATGCCATGTTTGGTTTGTATACATGGATAGCCATGGTTCCCACAGTACATAGTGTCGTTGTGTCTGCTAGGTGTACATGTTGTTTGTCATGTTGCATGTGATTATATAAGGTAGCGCGTTTATTCACGAGCAGTGGTTTCTCCCATTTACATATCGCTGTTTTAAAGAGGATACAGAACTTTTTCTCACAGGTGAAAAGTGCGACCACAATGGCACTCATTCATTACTATCCAAGAATGTCCAACTGCACAACGCTATTGAGCTTACAGCCCCCAATCTTGCGAGCGTTCTTAAAACCACGCCAACTCCCATAATCAGTCCAACATTCACACAGCTTTCTAACAGCAGTTTTCTGCTTCTCAATAACATGCACTCCGACAGAATATGAGCTGGCATACCGTCTGTCCTTGCTGTTTCAAACTGAGTAACTTCCTGTGGCAATGTCTATTTCCACCCACACAAAAGAACTCCCAAACTTCAACTTGACCTTAAAAACCTACTTTGAAAACAGATTTCATTAAACTAACCAAACTGAAACAGCTTTTCTTTAGAACAGAAGTGTCCCTCACTTCTGCAAAAGAAATGTATTGACTGCAGATAACACAAACTTCAAGTAAAATACAGTCCCTTTTGAATACAAACCTCCAGTTACACTTTGTGAATTGTTACACCATTTTCAACACATCTCACACTCAAGGTCTGGCACACTTTTTTAATACAGTCTCCTCCGGGCCTTCTCACACTCTTTCAAACTGTTTTTGGTATAATACCTGACTTCATTTATTTGATCATCTATGGAATAACAGTAACAGTGCCCATAATTCTCGCTCTCTTTGCGGCCATCCTGCTACTATTTTTGCTTGTAAAAAATGGCTGCACTCTCTGTGCTAACAACCATGTCCGACAGAATACGCCTCTACGCAAAGCTACATCAATATCGTCAAAAATGGAACAACTTTTTGGCTGCCTGCCTCTATCTATTATCGGAGCCAGCTACAACATGACATTTATTTAAACATATGCAATCTGTGTACAACCATCTTTTTATTGCAAAGACTTGCCCATTCGACTGGCGAATGGATCTATGCCTTGCCAACATCCCAACAATCGCTCCCGATATCCAGCAGGTAATGGAGTATCTTGAAAACCATGAACTTGATTGTTCAGGCAGTGGAGAAATGGTGGATGCAACGCAAAAAGGTATTGTGGTGGAATGGGATTTCTGCGTAGCCGCAAAAGATCTCCTGCAACGTGCGACCTTTGACAACATTGCAGATTGCCTACCACTTCAGACTGCCGCTCCAACATTCGAGGAACATTACTGTCCCTTCAAGGATATGAATTGGATCGCTTCACTTTTCTCACACGATGGCAACAATGACCTCTTGGAACATTACGCATCTCAAGCCGCTGAAGAACTTCTGGACTGCAATCTCCAAGACTTGTAAGAAATTCACGTTATTTTTTTATCTTTTTTTTCAAACTTTTTTGTCTTTTTCCTTAAAAAATTTGTAATACACTTAAATTTAATTATTTTAATAACTTCCTAAGTATGCTCACACATTTGAACTCTGTTTTCATTATTGCCCCTTACGTCTCCACTCTAACCAGGGATCGGTGATGTATGGCCTAAGCAAATACGCTATTTACTTCCTAAATTAGCCTAAACCCGTCATCCATTTTTAAACCATGTCTATTCTTTGTGCATACGTCTTTCTGCCTGCCTGTTATCCACAAAGCCCTTTCACACAAATGTACTCTTCCTCATCCTGTGCTCACAAGCTGGCAATCAAGATAAAAAAACACGACATTGTTTAGGAACTGGTTGGCACAGTGTGGTAATCATATCCTACCTTTATTTTCATTATACAATTTAGTCATTCATGTCTAATAGCTATTGTTCATGTCACATGGAACTGTAACATGTAATGTGGAATTCACTGATGCAGGAGCTTCGGTTTTAATACAGCATAAGCGGTTGGAGTTTGCCTCAGCTCTATGCCTTACCTCTCTGCACAAGAATGTTTTTTTGAAACAGCTGAAGACAATAATGTATGGTTTGACCAGAAGGGTACCGAATGAGCTTCTCAGAAGCGCAATGTTTGTATGCCTCCTCAAAGTTCTAATGTGGGTAGAACTATTACCAATTCTGACACGCACCCGATTGAATCTACTGTACAACAGATTCCTGACTGTTCTACTGTTGATCATTAGGTGTTACAAAAAAGCAGCACGAGGGTACCTCAAAAGTGTGATGATTACTTTTTGCAAAATCTTTTTATTTGTTTTTTTCTTAAAGGATACCACGTGGTAATCGTATCCTAGCTTTAGTTCCATTATAGAATTTAGAGTCATTCAAGTCTAATAGGTATTGTTTATGTCACATGGAACTGTAACATGTAATGTGAAATTCACTGATACAAGATCTTAGGTTTGAATCCAACAGAACAGCTTAGAGTTTGCCTCAGCTGGATGCCTTAGCTATTGCACCAGTGGGTCCATTTAAGGCACTTAAATAAAGACACTTTTTATGTAACTTTCAAACTGCATTGCTTCATTACACACAGCCACTTTCTTAGACACACCTGATTTGACCATTTGTCTTCTATGGCATTGCAACATTCTGCATTATAATCTTCACGATTATTTCTTTATTCCTTCTTGCTAAAACACTGCTTTCGAGTCTTCAGACCGGTAAGGGTGAGTAGTTCGCTTCCTACTCCCTCTATAGTATAAATGCATACTGACACTACTTACACAGGTATGTGACAGCGGCCAGTACCCTATAGCGCCCACAGCACATTACTTTACAGCAATCAGCTCACGACTCACAGTTTCATCCCTGAGTCTTCAAAGCGGTACCAGTGAGTAGTTTTCTTCCCACTATCACTATAGTCTAAACACATACCAACACCACCTGCACAGCTATGCTACAGTGGCCAGTATGCTCCAGCGCCCACAGCACATCAGTTTACAGCACTCAGCTCATAATTTAGGCACACGCTTTCATCCCCGAGTTTTCCGGCACCTCACCCCACCACAATGTCACTCTGGGCAAAACAGCACTTTCACAACGGTAAGGGTAAATACTTCGCATCACAGTCCCTCTATATCACACCCTAACCACCCTACAAAGCTCACAGTGATCCTACCCTCCTCTTTCCTACTCTTTTCACACTTTTTACCCCTTACTCACTTCAACGGAATCACAAAATGGCAGCCAACACCTCCTAGTTGCAACCGCTTGCAGCAAATAAGCAGCAAGCTCGTGCTCGTAACGCCTCAGACAATCTGATGGCAGAATTCCCAAATATCGATATATGTAAATTTTGATATTTCTCAAAAACTACTGAACGGATTTACACCAAATAAACAAAAGCATGCTTTCTAGACCAAGACCCTTCTCCCTGCCAAATTTGGGGTTATTCCATTTACCCATTCGACCTGTAGCCTTGTCTAAATTTTCCTATGGAAATTAACATGGAGAAAACATGTTTTGGGACCCCTTTTTTTATCGGCCCCCTTGACGGATCTTCACGACCAAGAGGAACACTTCCTCGAAACGCGTCGAGTGGAGCTATTCATTAAAGCTCGTTGAAACTGCATGAAGCTGGCCTGGACATTCCTCCTTGATTGTGTTGGAAATTAGTTTTGGATTACTGGGGAGTCGCTACCCCGTCCGGGCCCTCTGCTGCAAGGGGCAGGGGTTCAGAGCGCAACCTTAGTTTTGGGGATATATATATATATATATTACCTACTGGCGGTCGCCAGTAGGTAGTTATAGTTAGGATAATTTTCAATGTTAAATCTCAACATTCTATTTTGAATAACTTTGGCGCCGGTTGACGAATCTGCCTGAAATTTTCAGGAAAATGGTCTCATGGCGGTCCGGTCCTTCCCTGAAAGTTTGGGGGGGATTTGTCAAGCGGGGGCCGAGATAAAAGGGGGGTCCCAAAACGCGTTTTCCCCATGTTAATTTCCATAGGGCGGTCGATTTCACTTTTAGCCCGAACGGCTGAATGGATTTCCACCAAACTTGGCAAAATTGTAGGGACTGGTAGCCCGATGTGCCTTTGCTATGTCTCAAGATATGTGCTCCAGTGGATTTTGAGTAATTTAGGTTCAAAAAAATATATATATCTATAGGCGCTCTCCCGTGCGCGCACCCGAGTGCGCTCCAGGCGCGACACGCGACTTGCGCGCAGGAAGCTGATTGGCTCTCAGTTGTCTGTAAACATTCTAAACAGTCCGGAGCGGCCGCCATCTTGTGTCTCGGTAAAATCGAGACACAAGGGGTTTGAAAAAAAAAGGGGCAAATGACCATAAGGGGGAAGAGTAGACCCCCTCTGACCCCCTAGGTTTGATGTAGGGACTAAAATAGGGTCCTGCAGGGCATTAAAAATTTTTTTTCGTTTTGCGCGGGGGAAGCGCATGGTACGCGCACCGGCGAAGCACGGGGAAAATCCAGGATTATATTTATGAAGGCCTTGCGCTGTTAGTTTTGCGCTTCCTGTGCGTCAATTTTTGTGACGCACCAGCGGTGTAAAAAAATGCGCATTGTTATGCAATATTTAAAAAGTGACGCATCTATCTAGATGCGTCACTTTTTAAATATAGTGCAACGAGGTACATTTTATTACACTGCTGGTGTTATGCGTCACTTTTCTGTGCGCACTCCTTATGACATTCCAGATGTGTCATATTTAATGTATGACGAATCATGTTGCAGATACAATATGGCGCAGAGTTTTAAAAAGTGACCCATGTACCTAGATGCGTCACTTTTTAAAAATAGCGTCAGGTATAATGCATGCAGAGGGGGTGTTCTCCCGCAAAAAGCTTTGTAATAGCGACGCAGTGAAATCTTTGAGATTTCACTGCGTCAGTTTTAGGATGCTGTTGCGTCAAAATCTTGTGCCTGCTTTACAGCAGGTGTTAGACTGAGGCAAGACCTTTCATATGCTGCTTTCCCCATTTGAAAGGACACATTACTGGAGTTGCGTCACTTTTGTGACGCACTCCAGCAATGCGTTACTTGGAATGTCATAAGGAGTGCGCACAGAAAAGTGACGCATTGCACCAGTAGTGTAAAAAAATGTGCCGCGTTGCGTTATATTTAAAAAGTGAGGTATCTAGGTAGATGGGTCACTTTTTAAAATCAAGCGCCACATTATATCTGCGTGAGGTATAATGCATGCAGAGGGGGTGTTCTCCCACTAAAAGCTTTGTAATAGCGACGCAGTGAAATGTTTGAGATTTCACTGCGTCACTTTTAGGATGCTGTTGCATCCTTTAAATATAGTGCAACGAGGCACATTTTATTACACTGCTGGTGTGATGCGTCACTTTTCTGTCCACAGTCCTTATGACATTCCAGATGTGTCATATTTAATGTATGACGAATCATGTTGCAAGGAGCTACAGATACGTCAGTATTTCTGACATATGTGTAAACATAAAAGTGATGCGAGGCCGGCGCAAAATTTTGACGCAATAGCATCCTAAAAGTGACGCAGGGAAATCTCATAGATTTCAGTACGTTGTTATTACCAAGCTTTTTGCGCGGGATTGCCCCTCTGCATACAATATACCTGATGCAGATACAATATGGCGCAGAGTTTTAAAAAGTGACCCATGTACCTAGATGCGTCACTTTTTAAAAAATAGTGTCAGGTATAATGCATGCAGAGGGGGTGTTCCTTGCAAAAAGCTTGGTAATAATGACGCAGTGCGTCACTTTTAGGATGCAGTTGCGCCAAAATCTTGCGCCTGCTTCACAGCAAACCTTTCACATGGTGCTTTTTCCATGTGAAAGGACACATTACTGGAGTTGCGTCACTTTTGTGACGCACTCCTGCAATGCGTTACTTTTGTGTTTACAGATATGTCAGAAATACTCCAGTTTATTCACTGTGTCATAACTTTCTTTTCTAACACTCACCTTCTTTCATTCCTCCTACTTCACTTCCTTTCACCTCTCATACCTTTCTGTTCTTTCTTACTCATTCTCCTTTCAATTATCAATGCACTATATTTCACTTACTCTTCATTTTTTAAGATTATAGCTCTTTGATGAGAATTGGAGGTAGTTCTGAAAAGAACTTTTGGTTTTCTTCTTTTAACTGAAGAGGAACAAAAACAGGGAATAGAAACTGCTCAACAGGAGCAAAAAGAAAAGAAAAAAATTAGGGGTGGGAAGGGCAGTGATGGTTCTCCAATGCCCGAACCATGAGCAGGACACTTTGCTCCCCATAGGTGAGGAGTTGATTGCAGTATCTGCATCTGACGACCCCATGGTTGAATGCAGGTTGAATGTTTGCTACCTGCCCCTGAGATTGTTCTCTTCCAGAAGAAGTTGCTCCTCCTGTTGATGTAGAGGCCCCATCTCTGGGAACCTCCTGTGCCAGAGCCCTGACACTTTCCCGGGCAAAATTCTGGGGGTGCCTCCTCTCCACATGTCGGATCATCGTAAAGTTCCCAAAAGAGTATTTTTTTTGGGGGTTACCCCGTGACAGGACCTGTTTGCAGATCCTGCACTCTACTTTTGGTGCATTCACCTTCTTCTGGCCTTCTGGAAACTTAAAAAATTTCCAAATGAAATGTTCCTTTACCTTTGGGGTAGGAGGCTCTTCATCAATGAAGTCATCTTCACTGCTGGATGGTCTGGCAGCCATGATGAATCCAGGAATATGGAGCAGCAAAAAAGGCAGGTCTTTCAGTCACAAAAGTGAAAGAAGAAGTGAAGGAAATGGGTGGGGATTTCATTCATTGTAAAAAAAAACTGTTAGCAACCAATGAAAAGTGTTATTTGAGGGTCACATGACCCGACGCGTTTACGCTGCGCGCTCCGGAGCACTTCCGGGTGCGTTTACGCAGCGCGATCGTAGGCGCTTCCGGGGCGCAAACGTGGCGCGATCGTAGGCGCTTTTCCGTGCGTTTATGCGCCGCGCACGTATGCGCTTCCGAGGGCACTTACGTTGCGCGCCGAAGTGACGTCATCAATCTTTTATAGAAATGCATAATCATTTTCCATATTAAAAAAAACTAATTTTATTTGTATGGTACGAAATGTTTTGCATTATTATTAACTTTTCATTCATATTTTTTTTTCACGAACGACAGTTGCGCTCTGGGTGCGCTTTCAGATGAGCTCTCGGAGAAGCTTACAGGAGAGCTTAGCTGAAAGCTTCCCGGAGCGCGCACCCAGAGCGCAAAAGAAAAAAATTATAAGAAAAAATGAATACTTAAAAAAAAACAGCAAATTGTAAAAAAAAAAAAGGTTAGAAACTCGATATACAAAGGAATTAGCATTTAAAAAACCTATGAAATTCACTGAAAAAACCATAGGTTTCACACCAGTTATAGTTAGGAATTAGCATTTAAAAAACCTATGAAATTCACTGAAAAAACCATAGGTTTCACACCAGTTATAGTTAGGAATTAGCATTTAAAAAACCTATTAAATTCACTGAAAAAACCATAGGTTTCACACCAGTTATAGTTAGCTGGAAATTTTACTGATATAAAACCATTGAAATTCCCACGTTATAGTTAGTCGGACTCACTATAACTTGCGCGTGCAATGCACTGCTGATGACATCACATATTACATCACTCATGACATGGTCAGTGACATCACTCATGACATCACTGATGACACCATCCTTGTGACACAGTGACAGACCTCCTTTCAGTGTAATGTAACCCATGAAACACATATTCAAAAATAGAAACTAATATTTTCAAAAAAGTGGATATACCCATACCAGTTACAACAACCAATTCAGTAATATCACCATCTAATACACATCCACTCATGTGTATGTATATGGGTTATTAGATATTTTTATTAGTATCAGTATGAGTGTCTATATGGTTTGGTGGGGGTATTACTTAGCACATAGATGCATGAGTGACTGACTCTTTGTTTGTATGTGTTTTGAAGACAACATATGTACAGGACTGTATGGGTGGATGAGTGTCTATATGTGTTTGTTAGTGAGTGAATGACTGTCTCACTAGTGTCTTTATCAGTAACTACATATGTTTTAATCTAGTATATATGAATATTGATGTATATAAGTGAGTATATGTGAGAGTAAGAGATTGTAAGAGTTCCTGTTTAAATAAGTATGTGTTTCTATAAGTGATTGTTTAAGAGAATAAATATGTGTAATTTTAAATAGAAGTAAGGTGGAAGTGTGTGTATAACTCTATATTCAAATAAATGGATGTCCAATAGTTTATTTGCACGTGTGAATATGTGTGTGAGTAACTTTTGGATGAATGTCGGTGTGTAACAGGATGTATAGGTGTATCACTTCATATGATGAGTGAGTATATGTATGAGTGACTATATAGAACTATTGGTGAATGAGTGGATGTGTATATAGATAGTGGAATTACTGAATTGCTTGTTGTAACTGATATAGGTATCTCCATTTTTTAAAAAATTTCAGTTTCTATTTTTGAATATGTGTCTCAAGGGTTACATTATAGTGAAAGGAGGTCTGTCACTATGTCACAAGGATGGTGTCATGAGTGATGTCACTGACCATGTCATGAGTGATGTAATATGTGATGTCATCAGCAGTGCATTGCACGCGCAAGTTATAGTGAGTCCGACTAACTATAACGTGGGAATTTCAATGGTTTTATATCAGTAAAATTTCCAGCTAACTATAACTGGTGTGAAACCTATGGTTTTTTCAGTGAATTTAATAGGTTTTTTAAATGCTAATTCCTAACTATAACTGGTGTGAAACCTATGGTTTTTTCAGTGAATTTCATAGGTTTTTTAAATGCTAATTCCTAACTATAACTGGTGTGAAACCTATGGTTTTTTCAGTGAATATATATATATATATATATATATATATATATATATATATATATATATATATATATATATATATATTTATATATATTTATATACTTATATATATATATATTTTTTTTCACTTTAAAAACCATTGGTTTTAGGGGTGTTATAGTTAGCTGGACGTTTCACTCATACCAAACCATTCAAATTCCTCTGTATAGTTAGTTGTACTAACTGTAACTCTCACTGATGACATCATCCAGTGAATGTGGTTTGGTTCCATATTTAAATTAGTATTATATATATAGCACTCTGCATTGAAGAATGAGTGGATGTGTAAGTGTCTGGATGGATGATTTAGTAGCAGTGTGATTGACAGTTTACTTGACTAATTTATAGTGTCTCACTAAATATATTGAATAGTGACTAAGCTGTGTGAATATCTGTATTACTTTCTCAGTCGTTGTGTAAACTGCTGCACAATTTGGTTACTAGCTAACTGAAAGTTAATATTAGTTATTGATTAGTTAACTGATTATTTGTATGGGAGAGTGAATGTGTGTGTGGTTCGGTGGGGGAAGTGTGACTGCCCAAAGATGTGTCAATAGTTGATTCAGTAGGTATATGACGTTAAGACCCCATGTTATATTAGTTGTTTGGGTGAGTGAATATCTATATGGATGTGCTGATGAGCAAATATATCTCTCAATGGTACATGTCCAAAAAACTACAATAATAAAAGGAAGTGTATGTGATATTTGTTGTATATAAATAAGTATACAAAAGACTCAGTGATTGCATGAGTGACTGTATGGATAACTGTATACTTGTAATAGTGATTTTATAACACTCTAAGTATGAGTTACTAACTATATGAATAAATGAAGTGGTGTTTGTATAAGTGTGTAGATGACTAAATATAAGTATGATCCATTGTTTGCATAAGTGAGTAGGATGACTGCATAAGTAAATAGGATGTGTGCTGGTGTGTTATGTCAATATAGGTGTATAAGTATATTTGAAGTGTTCTATTGATCATTGACATCATGTATGAGTGAATCTATAGGTAATTGATTAGATGTGTGTGTAGATCGAGGAATCAATGAGTGGGTTTTTAGATACTTGCATTAGTGTGTCAATGGATTCAAATATGATACTCTGTATTTTACAGTGAGTGATGAAAGATTATAGTAGTGTATCATAAGGTGTATCTGATTGTCACATAGATGATGTCATCAGTCATGTCATCAGTGACATCATTTGAGATGTAATCGGTGATGTCATCAGTGATGTCACTGGCCATGTCATGAATGATTTAATATGTGACATCATCACTAGTGGATTGCGGGCGCGAGAGTTACAGTTAGTACAACTAACTATAACAGAGGAATGTCAATGGTTTTGTGAGAGTGAAATGTCCAGCTAACTATAACACCCCTAAAACCTATGGTTTTTTCAGTGAATTTCTAAGGTTTTTTAAATGATAATTGTTAACTATAACCTGCTTGATACCTCTGTTTTTTCAGTAAATTTTCAATAAATTTCAATGGTTTTTTAAATGATAATTCCTAACTATAACCTGCTTGAAACCTGTTTTTTTCAGTGAATTTCAAAGGTTTTTTAAATGATAATGCCAAACTACACCCTGCCTAAAACCTATGTTTTTTTCAGTGAATTTCAAAAGGTTTTTTAAAAGATAATTCCAAAGTATAACCTGCTTGAAACCCACGTTTTTTTCAGTGATTTTAAAAGATTTATTCAATAACAATTTTTAAATCTATTACTTGTTATGTTTATTTCTTTGATACTGATTTACAAATGTATTTTAAATATATTTATTTTTAGATATCTTATTTTTTTAGATTAAATTACACATTTTTAATATTTTTTTAAATGTAATATATATATATTTTTATATTTTTTAAAATATTTTTATATTGTTTTGTGTTTTCTTATTTTTAAAACTTTTTGAGCAGTCCCGCACCCAAAGCGCACCTCTCTCGATTGCTGCGCAGAATGTAGCCCGCATTTTACAATTGTTCTGTAGGATGCGCGTAGGGTGTGCGATGGGTGCGTATTTTCATGCGCGATTGCTGTGCGACCCGTACGTGACTTCAAGCGCATATGCATGATGTCATGTACGTGTTCAACGCGGTGGGCGCACAACTGCCATGACATTTTTCGATATAAAAAAAGATATATATATATATATATGTTTTTAATATAAATATTAAGGGGAAAAAAATTATATTCTTTTAGTTTTAATAAACTTATATTACTTTTAAATGCAATTTTGAGAAGTTGCGCTAGATGCGTTCTGCGTGTACGCACCAAACGCGGATCCCATGTGACCAAAAAAAATAGATTTCATTAGTTTATAACACTTACTGTTCTAACTTTTGAAGAACCCCACCCATTTCAATTACTCTTCTTAGAACCTTCCTTACGAGAACACCTATCCTGAAAAGAACGTCACTTTTTGTTCATTGGAAACCGGAACTTCTTTTTTGGAATCAAAAATGGCTACACCACTGCAAGAATCATCTGATTCTGATGATTTTGTTACTGAACAATTTCTACCAGAACCTCACCCTCCCAAAAGATACACATCCATTGTATGGAAATGTTTTACTTTTGCAGACGGGCAAAAGAAATGTAATGCCACCAAAGTAACATGCAAGATACTGTCCAGAGGAGATCCAAACAAGAAATACTCCTGTGGCACTGCTAGTATGAGCAAGCACCTCCAATCCATGCATCCTGTCAACTATGCTGACGAAGAATGTTGAAGACTGCCCCAAAATGTACCTCCACCACCGGCAATACCAAGTACCTCTGCAGCATAACCTTCAACATCACCACCAGACATACGTCCCCAATTCGTGAAAGTTAGAATGCACTGCGTGAAGTGCAATTGTTTAATTTGTTATGGGGAGCAATCAGTAGACCTAGCTTGCAGAGCAATTGATAACCATCACTGCTAGTTTTTTTTTTATTTCCCCAAATATCATGGTTTTGTTTGTCCTGTTGACTTTTTTTTCTTTTAAAAAAAAACCCAAAAAAGTTCTAAAAAGAAAAAAATATATAAAAGTACAAAAAACAAAGAAAAAGTTATTTTCAGAACTAACTACTCTGGTTAAAGAAAGAGCTAAATGTATATGCTAGTGTGTGAAAGTTTACATAAATGTAGACATACTACATAATTTACTAATTAATGCATTTGTCATACATGGTTAATGTATAACTGCAGAACTATAAGGAAGTGCTGTAGCATGACACTGTAAGCTCTTTAGCTAGAGCGTGCCGAGATACTTTCGAAGCACAGAGATGCAACATATCCACATAAATATGTTAGAAGTCTGTCCTTCCCTACTGCTGCTTAAACTGTAGGCATGTGGTGATACACGCTCCCTTGCACCATGGTGCAAGAATATCTGTGTCGTGTGGAGTTTGTTTTTGTGCAGGAAGACCCACTTTCCTGCACAAAAACAATCAGTGAAGGCATTTTTCTCCTACAATGTATGCTCTGCATTGTAGTGTATATTGTAAGAAAAAAATGAGGAGAATTTAAAACAATTCTACGGCAGATTTACAAGCTCTCTGCTCCACCAGTGCATCACTTTTTGTGACATATTTACAAGGAGAGAAAAAGTTACACTGCATGACTTTTCCTTTCCTTCTAAATATGGCCCCTCCATACGCAGCTCTTTACGTATATATATTTCATCATTCATGACATGGTTAGTGACATCACTAATAACATCACTGATGACATCTCATATGACATCACTGATGACAGCATCCAGTGAATGTGGTTTGGTTTGTTATTTAAATATGTATTATTTAAGTAGCAATCTGCATTGAAGAATGAGTGGATATAAACAAATCTGGATAAAGGATTTAGTAGCAGTGTGATTGATTGTTTACTTGAGCAATTTATAGGTCTCATTAAATATATTGGATAGTAACTAAACTGTATGAATATCTGTATTACTGTGTCAATTGTTCTGTAAACTGCTGCACCAGTTGGTTACCAGCTATGTGAAAGTCTATATTACTTATTGATTAGTTAACTGAGTATTTGTATGGGAGTGAATCTGTGTGTGGTTCGCTGAGGGGTGTCTGACTGCCCAAAGATGTGTGAATAGTTGATTCAGTAGGTATATGACGTTAAGACTACATGTTATGACAATTGTTTGGGTGAGTTAATATCTTTATGGGTGTGGTAATGAGGAAATATATCTCTCAATGGTACATGTGCAATAAAGTACAAAAATAAAAGGCAGTGTGTTTGACATTTGTTGTATATAAAGAAGTATACATATGACTCAGTTATTGCATCAGTAACTGTATGGATACCTGTATACTTGTAATAGTGATTTTATAACATTAACTATGAGCTACTATCTATATGAATAAATTAAGTGCTGTTTGTATAAGTGTTAGGGGTAGTGCTTTAGGGTTTAGGGTAGTGTAGTGGTGTTTGTGTAGTGAACAGGTTGCGCTGGGGATAGATTTAGGGTTTAAGGTAGTGAATTGTTCCTTGTGTAGAGTAGGGGTCCTGTTGGTGGTAGATTTAGCATTTAGGGTAGTACACTGGTGTTTGTGTAGTATAGGTGGTCGTACTGAGGGTAGTGTTTTAAGGTTTAGGATAGTGCAGTGGTGTTCGTCTACTGTAGGGGGTAGTGTTTTAGGGTTTAAAGTAGTGCAGTGGTGTTTATGAAGTATAGAAGTTCATGCTGGGGGTAGTGTTTTAGGGTTTAGGATAGTGTAGACGTGTTTGTGAAATGTAGGGGTTGTGCTGGGGGTATGTATTAACATTACACTATGACCAGCCTAAGCACAATTATCAGTAGTAACCACCAAAAAATTCCAGGTGAAGTTATCAGCAGAATGCTAGAAAAACGTTAATTATTATTAAATGCTTCTAATCAAGTAAAATTCAAATCATCACATGCAGTGTGCCACAAATGGTTTTACCACAGCAGTAAGTCTCCCCAACTTAGATTTAAAGTGGATAAACATGTTTCATGTGATAGACCCATAGGCCAACACTGTAGCTTCCACATGCTTCAACATCCTCCACATACTCAGCAATACCTTCAAATAGACCCACCCCCCGAATCAAGGAAGAGCATCACCCAAGCACTCATCACCAGCAGGCTGGACTATGAGAACTTCCTCTATGTCGGAATAAACAAATCTCTACTCCATAAACTTCAGACTGTCCAGAACACCGCAGCCAGACTCATCCTCAGCATCCCATGACAAGACCACATTACCCAGCATAAACAAGCACTCCACCTGCTCCCTGTCGAAAATAGAGTGACCTTCAAGCAGCTCATAAACACCTATAAAGCCCTCCACAACACCGGACTCCAATACCTCAATCTCCTTCTGCAGCCCTAAAATAAACCTCTACTCCGCTGACCAGGCCACGGATGAAATCCTCTGCATCCACAGAACCAGACAGGAGGCACATCCTTCTCCTACATCATGGCCAAGACCTGGAATGAACTCCCCCTCAGCATCAGATGAACCCCCACACTGAAATCATTCAGGAAGAGCCATAAGACCTAGCTTTTCGAATCACCAAAGCTGCACAAATCCCCCCCACATACTCCCCCAGCACCTGGAAACCCTCACAGGTGAGTAGTGCGCTCTATACATCCCTAATTGATTAATTGATATGCCACCACAGTGTGTGTTTGAGTGTTATCAACAGGCCCTGCCATTGGATTGACTGTCTGTAACTCTTAAGGGTAGTGAAATGAGCAGTACTACCTTCTTTAATATACACAGAATCTCTGAGATTGGCTTAGTGTGCTTTCATCTCTGAGAGCTACTTTCAGGGTGCTGGTGAACTACCAGTAGCTCACAAGCTACTAGTTGGAGACCCCTGGTATGTATAGTGAGTGGGGAATTGTAGTCCTGAAGCACAAATGTGAAGGTTATTACACCAGTACATTTATAATACATAGCTCTTTGAATCACTCCATTCCCTAAAGCCTAGCTCACTGCATGAGTACATGCTTACTGACTGAATGATTACATTAATATAAGTGAAGACACTGGGTGAATTCTTAATTGGTTGACTTTTACTTTACTGAATGAATTACTACATGGTACTGAAAGAGTCACTTTGAAATTGCAACAGCAGTCACACACTGTGTTTGCTGGAGTATATAGATAGTGACTGGAGAATTGTAGTCCTGAAGCACAAATGTGAAGATGGTTACACCACTACATGCTTAATTTTGCGGAGTTTGAAGCACTGTATACCCTAAAGCCTGGCTTACTGCAAGAGTATCTGTACTTATGTAACTGCAAACACATCAACCAACCAAATCCTTCTCTCTATTTTTCAAAATGGACTCTGATTCATAGTGTGATGCCAGACTAATAACAGTATCCCTTACAGTGTATAAAGAAAGTTAAAAAATATTAGATAAATAAATGTATTAAAACTCGGAGTAATGGAATGAAATAAATTAATAGTCGGATATAAATTAGAATACTCAAAGTTTAATAGGGAGTATCTCTGACACGGGATGCAGGGAAAATAGGGGTTTAGGGTAATGAAGAATAATAAAAAAAAAATTACAAAAAAAGGGAAGTCACTAGAATAATAAGTCGGAAAAAAGGGGAATGAATGTTAATACTCATATTTTTAAAAAGTAACCTATAGAAATGCTTTAATAAGAAAAACGAGTTTAAATAAAGCATTTTAGAAATTATACGAAAGTTAAAAAGTATGTCACGTTTACATAAACACGTGACGTACTAAAACGGTGGAAATGAGAACACCTGTCAACTGAAAAACGTTAGTTAAAAGTGGGAGGAGAAATAAATTGATCCCATAGACTGTTAAGTAACTGAAAAGTATATAAACCACACCTGTGGGATGATTAGTTTTGTTTCAGAGAATCTATACTGGCGAAGAAACTACGAGCAAGGTGATAATTCGGGGCAGCGGACGCATCTTGAGAATATCTTTCATTTCCTCAGAGGGAACATATTGTTAATGTATATTTAAAAATATATAAAACATTATGTGCCCTCCAGAGGAGTTGGATGAATTTCGATGCAGGAAGGAAAGAATATCGAACAGAGGTAAATTATGTAAATGGGTATATGTTTGATATTTTTAAAAAAGAAAACAAAAATATTTAAATGATTGTAAAATGTACTATGTTTAAGTTGAAATTAAATATAATAACGAGTTGACGAAAGAACCAATAAAAGAAATATAGGTTAATTAAGGAATTACTACGTGCAAGGTAATGATTAAGAACAATGGTATCATCTTCACTTTATCTTTCATTTCCACAGAAGGATCATATTGTTAATATATATTTTAATTTACCTTCAAGTTTATGATCCTTCAAGTGGAGTTGAATGACTTTCAATAGAGGATTTTATTTTTTTTAGTATGCAAGTATTTCTTAATGATTGAAAAATGTACTATAAATACACTATCAACGCTAAAAGGAAATACTTCACAATAAAGGAAAATACTCTTTAGGTTCTACAGTGAAAATGGGATAAAATTATTTATATTGAGTAGTGATTTTCCATCTGGAAGCTGTACACGCCCGCCGAGCCTACCTCTGTTTCTGAGGCTCCGCTGAGGCGTGCTGCCCGTGTGTTGTGGCTGTGGGGCGGCCGGGCTTAGCTCCGCTGCCTTCCATCGTCAGGTACTTCCGGCTGGCCAGGCTTGGCTCCGCCGGTCGGGAGGGTGAACAACTACAGCCCCCAGCAGCCCTTGTTCCAGGACGCCTCCCCCACCATCACTGCACAGCGCCAGGAGGCGCATAAAGACCCACCCACTGCTGAGGACCGGGTGGTGGTCTATCTGGAAGCTGTACACTCCGGCCGAGCCTACCTCTGTTTCTGAGGCTCCGCTGAGGCGTGCTGCCCGTGTGTTGTGGCTGTGGGGCGGCCGGGCTTAGCTCCACTGCCTTACATCGTCAGGTACTTCCGGCTGGCCGGGCTTGGCTCCGCCAGTCGGGAGGGTGAACAACTACAGCCCCCAGCAGCCCTTGTTCCAGGACGCCTCCCCCACCATCACTGCACAGCGCCAGGAGGCGCATAAAGACCCACCCACTGCTGAGGACCGGGTGGTGGTCTATCTGGAAGCTGTACACGCCGGCCGAGCCTACCTCTGTTTCTGAGGCTCCGCTGAGGCGTGCTGCCCATGTGTTGTGGCTGTGGGGCGGCCGGGCTTAGCTCCGCTGCCTTCCATCGTCAGGTACTTCCGGCTGGCCGGGCTTGGCTCCGCCGGTCGGGAGGGTAAACAACTACAGCCCCCAGCAGCCCTTGTTCCAGGACGCCTCCCCCACCATCACTGCACAGCGCCAGGAGGCGCATAAAGACCCACCCACTGCTGAGGACCGAGTGGTGGTCTATCTGGAAGCTGTACACGCCGGCTGAGCCTACCTCTGTTTCTGAGGCTCCGCTGAGGCGTGCTGCCCGTGTGTTGTGGCTGTGGGGCGGCCGGGCTTAGCTCTGCTGCCTTCTATCATCAGGTTCTTCCGGCTGGCCGGGCTTGGCTCCGCCGGTCGGGAGGGTGAACAACTACAGCCCCCAGCAGCCCTTGTTCCAGGACGCCTCCCCCACCATCACTGCACAGCGCCAGGAGGCGCATAAAGACCCACCCACTCCCTCGTCCCACGAGGACGTGCGCGGGACGCGCTGGGCTAAGCCCGGGCAAAGGGCGGGCCCTCTGAGGCCCTCAGAGACCGCAGGAGACCAGACCGGGCCACCCCCCTGTCATTTGCCATACCCCGCATACCTAAGGTATTCATCCCATCTTGTGAACTTATAAAGTCAATAGTGGGTAACAGGCCTGATGGAAGTCAAAAGTAAAAGTAGGGTGGCGATAAAAAAAACACCCATGCACACTCGCTCAACTACAAGGAAACAAACATTGGCGCCAACCCCTTTACCCACCTTAACTGCAATTGATAGGATGCTGCAACAAACAATTGCTGTTGTTGTTAACGCTATTGAAAGTACGGAAAGAAGATTATCTTTACCAGCGAGTATGTGTTTAATAAGTCAAACGTCACAAACTATCAATACACATGTTAGCGTTCCAAATGAAACAACAATGTCACATGATTCACTTCTATTGGAATCGTTTGCAGGTTTGCCAAGGTATGACCTAATTCAATCTGATGTACCACAGCCTCTAGGACCTACTGTTTCTTGTACTAGGGAGAGTAGACTGTCTATAACACCTGACCTGTCAGCTAGCATATCACCACAGCCCCTAATATCTAGTGTTGTGCCTGTAACTAATGGGGAATTGGATGGTTGTGTTACTAATGCTGTCATTCCAACTGTACAAATCAGTGATATCAGTTTGTCAAGTAGCGAAACTGACTGCGAGCCTGTACCCTCTAAAAGGAAACTAACCCAAAGTCGAAAGAGGTTAATAATAAACAAACAGGCTAAAACATATAGAAGAAAAAAGAAGAGGGCCATACAAACTCTAGAAACCAACGAAAGAGAAGGTGAGATACAGCAGAACAGTGGAGGGAGACATGTAAAAGATATACAATTACTGGAAATACAAACTCCAAATAATGTTGAGGCATTCAAAGAATGTCTCGAGAAAATGGTAAAAACCTACATCGCACCAGTGATGGAATCTCTAGAAATTTTAAGTAAAAAAATAGAAAACCTAGAGAAACTGGGCATAGCTAACTTGGATGTCCTAGAACACCTGGGTTCACAAGTCAGACCTCATTCAATTAATGTAGATTCTGGGAACCAGAGTAATAGTAAACCAAGTGCAGTAAATCGTACTCCTAGTGTGCCCATTGTGAAGGGAAACCCGGTACCTTCTACAAGTGGAAGGCAGAGGCCAACAACCATCACCCCCAAGGTAGTGGGTGGGCAAAAAGTAGATGGGGGCCAAAGAAACATCAATGTACCCGCCTCCAACTACAAGAGCCTACCCGTACCGAGGCTCCATATTAATAATGTCATTCCAGCCACTATTAATCTGCCACCTGATTGCAGACCATTTGTAGCGATACTCGCGAATGTCCCCAAGTTGTTGCCTAACCAATTTGAAAATCAAGAAACCTTGAAAAATAAAACCTTGTATTGGTTGGTGAAAAATTGTGGGTTCCCAATACGAGGCGCAGAAGAGATTATAACTACACAGAGGGTAGGTTGGGTAGGGCCAAATAAAAAGGAGATAGACGGGGACTGCATAATTATAAATTTCAGGACTACAGAATGGGCAAGAGATTCGATCTTACATGCACATATGCCATCGAATCACGAATATAACATCACACTGTTCCCACTTGATTACTTTTATAGGAACCAGTCAGGAAGACAAATCACTACACATAACTTCCAGCATCCAAGAGCGCCCTTTATCAAATATCCTAATGTTGTACCTATTTGTCCTCCCCTACTCCCTAATCTGTATGACAACTTCCTGGTCCCAACTTCTAATAGATTTCAGTTGCTCAGCTCACTTGAGGAGAATGACTGACTGAACGTTCCATCCTTGACCCCGCGTTCTGAAAGTATTGTAACAGGTGATACATTAACCTTGGAGAAAGAGCTGGGTGATGAAAGCTGTGTAAATAATATAACTGAGTCACAATTAATTTCATCAAATATTGTGCTATGTACAGGCAATGTTGTAGATAATGAGCCAACTGTAACAAGTGTTAATGCTAATGTTACCCCGATTGCAAGCTTTGAAGCTTCACTCTTGTCTAACCACCCCGAAAGTATAGGAACTAGTTATGCTGACTCCCTTATAATTAATACTTGGAATATAGCTGGAATTGCCTCTAAATTATGTACCCCATTTTGGGACAATTTCATTATATGTGGATACGACATTATATGCTTACAAGAGACATGGCATACAGGACAAATAGAAGTTGAAGGTTACACCTCTTACAGTGTGGCAGCAGTAGCTTCCAAAGCTGGCAGAGCTAAGGGAGGCCTACTGACTTTAGTTTCAACTAAATTAACAGAATGTATTCTTGGGGAACACTCTGTAGCCTGTCAGCATGCGTCTATATTGCGCCTAACACACAGCCATGGTAGGGACCTAATTATTGTAAATTTTTATAATAATATTGTGGGCCCTAAACGTGATATGATTGTCCCTGATGTTGAACGCGCTATTGAAGCTGCAATTATTCTTTCTAAGAACAATTTTGTAATTCTGTGGGCAGGTGATTTTAACATCCAAGCCTGCAGACATGCTCGGAAGGGGATATGTGGTCACCACGAGGATTATACAGAGGGTGACAGTGTTTATGTTAATCATTTCCCGCACAGTAATTATGGCAGCGCACTGAATAACTTAATAGCCAAGTTTAATTTGGAACTGCTTGATTGTACAAAAAACAAAAATAATGAAATTTGTCCAACTTTTAGGGGGAGAGATGCCCATTCCAATATTGACCATATTTTGGTGCTAGCGGCTCAATTTTCTCAAATGTTTGGGTAATAGAGCAGCCTGTGAGTGATCACAACAGCATCTCTGTGGAGTTAATGGGCTTGGGTCAAAAAAACGTTGTGAATGGTAAAGTTGTCAACGGGATTTCCGCTGAGAGACCAAATGGTACGAGAATTAAATGGATTAAAATTGACCCTAACAAACTAACAAAGGATATTATTTGTAAATGTACCAGAGAAGTTGAATACTGCCTTGCACCTAATGTGATAGCGCCTGTTGTTCTCTCCAATTTTATGAAAATTACATGCACAGTTGAAAATTCCCTGTTAAAAAGAAACAGAAGGGTTAAAAGAAACAAAACTGTGTGGTTTGACAAACATTATGCCGAGACCCTGAAAAGGTTAAAAAGTGTACTTAATGCTAAACCTAGAAATAAAGAAAGAGTCAGAGAAGAACGTATTAATTATAAGCTGGCCCTGTCAATTAGGAAAAGGGAGTTACAGGACGAGGCCTGGAATAAACTTGACATGGCCGCTGCAACTAAAAACCATAAACTCTTTTGGGAAACGATAAATGGCCCATTCTTACAGAATGAAAACATTCCTGAGGTCAGTTCACATGTCAGCTGTCTTGCATGGATTGCACATTTCTCTGAGATTTTTAATTCTGATCTTAAACCTGATGGGTCTACCTTATGTTTTAATTGGAAGAAAATGCAGTTGTTTTTAACTTTAAATGAAGTGACAGATGCAATCAAAAATAGTAGGGGTGGTAAAGCACCCGGGCCCGATGAGGTACCCATGGACTTTTATAAACATATATAAATATCATTATGGGCCCCAATCTTAACTCGTTACTTCAATGCTACAGTGGAAGATAATTTACCACTGACATGGGGCCAATCAATTATTATACCCCTTTATAAAAAAGGATCCAGGTCAGAGGCAAGGAATTACCGTCCAATCTCTCTTTTGGACTCGACAGTTAAAATCCTTAGTCGAGCCCTACTAGTGAGACTGGAAGCCTGGGCCGAGGAGAATAACATCCTGTCCCCAGTGCAGTATGGGTTTCGTAGGGGATTAGGAACAATAGAGCAGTGCGTGAACCTGGAACTCATAGTTGGCAAGTATACCAAAGCCAAACCTGGTAATCTTTATTTATGCTTTACCGACTTGAGTTCCGCGTTCGATCTGGTGGAACACGCACTACTCTGGCCCACACTACTGGCAATGGGCGCCCCCACTGAAATTATCCACCTGCTTGCTCGCTTGTATAGTAATTTATCAAGCAAAGTAAAGTTTGGAACAGATGGAGAGTGTACCCCTTTCTTTGAAGTTAAGAGAGGCATCCATCAAGGATGCGTACTTGCCCCTCTACTATTTTCGCTTTTTATTAACCATGTGGATACAACTCTAAAATTGATTAATGCAGATGCTCCAACTATAAATGGTAACCCCGTCCCAGTCCTTTTATACGCGGACGATGCGGTCCTCCTCTCTAGGACACATAATGGACTGCAACAATTAATTGATCAATTCCATGTTTTAATTAAGAACAGGAAATTGAAAATCAACAAAGGGAAGACGGTTACCATGGTTTGTGGTAAGAAACCAAGAAAACACAAACCCTTTTTTTTAGAAGGAGAGAAATTAGAACCTGTTAATAGTTTCTGCTATTTAGGCATCACCTTTTCGGGAAACGGGACATGGATTAATGAACAAAACAGTGTCCTTTTTAAAATGGCCCGGAATACAAACTGTATATTTAGATTTGCTGCTAAATTAGGGGATCGCAGAATTCGTGAAATGCTAACCCTTTTTAATGCTAGATGCATTTCTTCAGCTATATATGGAGCAGGAGTATGGGGGTATGATACACAGTGTGCCAAATCTATCCAGGTGAGGGAGAATGTGTTTTTAAAAAGATTAACCAGTGCCCCAGTTATGGCTTCAACTGAGCTAATACATAAGGAATTAGACATGTACTATGTCAATGATCTAATTGCCCTTCGTCCTCTATCCTTTTGGCGCTCAATATGGGCAAAGGAGGAAACCAAGTTTACGCAGGACGTAATAACAGATTGTATCAAACTTGATCGCCGATCGAACATTCCCTGGCTGAAGCATATACATCATTGGTATAAAACATTATATGGACTGGACATCTATAATGAATTAATAATGGACCCTATATTATCAAAGCGGGAGTTGAAGGTCTCGTTTATGAAATTTACAGAAGAGACTAGGATGGAAAAATATACTAAACAGAGTACATTCAATCTTTACCAACAATATAACATTAACGTAGGCTTCCTATCTTATTTTGTAACAGTTAGTATTCCCTCCCATCGATTTGTTTTAACCCGCCTCCGCTTAGGAATTGTGCATCACCTTGTGGCCTTCCCTGTGCCTAAAAAACCTGGAACTTGTTTGTGCCCATGTGATGGCAAAACAAAACAGAGCACGTGTCACTTTATGTTATCTTGTACTTTTTATATTTTTTTAAGGAAATATTACTTGAAACCCATCTTTTTAAAATATAATACGCATCATCTACAAACAGAAATGACACTAGTGTTTAACCTAGAGTCCCCAGATGTATGCTTTTATGTGGCCACTTATATTTTAAAATGTATTTCTGCAAGAAAATCAATTATTATATGAATTTTTCCAGCTGCTAAATGTACTATGCACTTTATATTAGATGCTGCTGATATCATGTATTTGTATTTTGCACACATAGGCTTATTGGATTAATTGCTGCTACTGTACTATATTTATCGTAGGATTGGCTTAGCACTTGCACTTTGTTTCATTTATCATTATTTTCTGTTAATAGTCAGTTTAGGTGCTGCTAACTGCATACTGCACTTTAGAATTGCCAATTTGCACATATACTAATATAGAGACAATATTTAGCACTTTAAATTGCATATTTGCACATAATTAAAGGTCGTAGGATTGTTAAAATTTTAGTCAAAAGCTTTGAATGGCCTAATGATTATGCACTATTAATACTGCTAAATGTTTCTATCATGAGCGCTATTGTGTTAGATTGTTTTTATGATAGCTTAATTTAGTATTGTGTAAAAAAAAAAAAATTGTGTGTATGTTGCTATATGGTTGTATTTCTTTACAAACCGAATAAAGCATCTTTGAACTTGAACTTGAGTAGTGCTTTTATCAATTTTCACTCGTGAAGAACAGGAGGATTATCTTTGCAAGCACTTTAAAAAAAAATATATATAATTGTGTCTTCAAATGTAAATGTTAATGTTAATGCTTTCAATTTAAAAAAAAACGATTGTAAAATGTAATAATGACATGAAATGTACATAAGAAAAGAAAGTTGAAGTAGTGAGCGAGTGTTCGTCGTGGCACTTCTATTCTACTTTATCTGAAAGTAAAAAAAGCCCTAACATTTAAAAAAAAATGATGGGGCAACACTTATATAATGTAAACTTAAGAAATGAGTGCTTATGATAAAATAAAAAAAATGTGGTCCAACGCGTGATACCAATGAATGAAAAAAAGATTTTGCATTTCACCCATGTGATGAATATAAAAGACTCAATAAAAACATTTTGAAAACTTGTGTATTTTTCTTTCAAGGATTCTTTGAAGAATTATACATTTAATGAAAGGACAAAGTATTCCACTCTAAAGGAAAATGGTCAGCACAATTATGATACAATAGAAAATAGAATAATATTTTTAAATACCTTTACATTCAACAAACTTATAAGCAGAGTACACAGTTTAAGTTTAAAATACCCTACCACAACTAGTTTTTGAAACGCATTGTAAAATAAAGTGTGTCCCAAAATGGGCTACGTACATGGGGAGAGTATCGTAACGTCACATAGAAAAAACAAGCCAATCAACATTAGGATCAGGAAGGTAGAGTTAACCACACAAAGCCAATCAAATGTTTTTCAAAATCTGCGCAAGGAAAGGGATTGGTCGGTAATACATCTTCTTACAATGCTTCACAACCAATGAAAAAGAGGTGCAGAAAGTTTCTGTTTTTAACATAAGAGCAAATCAGATGACCTTGCAAGTACATGCAGCGACAGGCAATTATTAAAGATGACTTGCTTTCGCAAGACCCCGAAAGGCTTCTTGCAGAATAAGTACGCACTTATCTGCAGACCCCATTTAATGATTAACCAGGCTCTCAAGCCTAAACAGGTCGGAAATCATCTCTCGTCACTTTCTCTTCTTCCAGGTTAACCATGAAAGTGCGTGTCTCCTTCTCCTTTAATGCCTTTCTTTTTCATAGTAATTGTTACTCATACACTACCCAGCAAATACCACACAGATGCAACCCCCTGGATTTGCAATAGTAATTGTTACTTATACACTATCCAGCACATACCCTACAGATGCACCCTCCTGGAGTTAGAATAGTAATTGTTGCCCCTACACTAACCTGCACTTACCCTACAGATGCACCCTGCTCTCTCTTTCAAAATCCAACCCAGATTTACAACACCCTTGCACCACTTTTGCGTCACTTTTCCCATCTTAAAAGTAATGCAATAGTAACGCAATGAACTTGTAAACCTGCCCCTATCCACATTACGAGCAAAACAAGTACACAACTCATTCACTTCTTTATCGATCACAATTAGACAGTGTTGTTTTACGATTCACAATGAACTACAATAAATACTTTGTGCCTATTTAAATGGAAGACGAGATTGTCGACATTACAAAACTAAGTGGCATATTTACAAAGACAGAAAACAATTACAACAAAAACACCAAAAATGGACTTCAAAATCCTTTCTTATCTTACTGGAAGATTTTCTCAACATTGTTGTTTCCTATACAACAGTGAGATCCACCCCCGGGGCTATAAAATAAATGATTGGGGGGGCTCCAAGCCCACCCCCTGCAAAATTAGAAGTGTGGGGACCTCAACGACCCCCTCAAGCCCTGGGAACCACCACCCATGGGATTTTGTGTATTGTGGGAGGCAGACTGCGTGGCCCTCCGCCTGGAGCCCTTGAGGGCCCTGGGGACTGCCATGCCCCAGGGCCGGCTCCTGCAGTGTCCCGGGGTGCCTACCCCAGGACTCTGCTGTTTGCTATGAGAGGGCATGAGTCTTGCGGCTCCCGCCCTCCCATAGCAAACTTACTTTGGATTTTGAAAGCCAGAGCACGGAAATCTGTTCTCACTCTCAAAATCCAAACCAGATTGCTTTTCCATATGCAACTTAGCATCTCCCAATGTGGAAGGCCAGGGGAATAGGGTCCCCGGGGATATTACAAATTACCAGTGCAGCACTCAGTGCAGCCCCCTGGTGTGTACGCGCTGGATGCATGACTCATAATCTGTAGGGTGCGTGACTCCAGCGCCTTTGGTGCACAACTTCTACTCGTTTGGGAGCCGGCATTGCTTTTGGACATGGAGAGCTACTAAAATGCAGCTCCCCATGTGGAAAAGCAATCTGATTTAGATTTTGAAAGAGAGAACACATTTCCTTGCTATGGGAGGGTGGAATGGACACCCCAGGACACTGCAGAAACTGGCCGTCCCACACTACATAAAGCCCCGGGGAGTGGTGGTCCTGGGGCTTTGGAGACCTTGCAGCACCCCAACCAATTTTCTTTGCAGCTCTGGGGGGTAAAGGGGCCCTCGAGTGCTCCAAGAGGGGGGCCACGCAGCCCCCCTCCCACAATACATAAATCCCCGGGGGTGGTGGTCCCTGCAGCTTTGGTGACCTTGGACCCCTCCCCTCACCATTTTTTTCTATTTAGCCCTGGGGGTGACGATCCCCAGGGCTGGGGGGCCCTCTGGGCCCCCAATAAAATGTTATAATTTTGCCCCCAGTATTTACCCCTCCTGGGGCTAATTATAAGGGCCCCCCAAAAATGTAATAATTTTGCCCCCGGTATTTACCCCCGGGGGCTAATTATAAAAAAAGCTCAGTTTTATTTTATTTATTTTACGGCACAGTTCGCACACCCTACACACACCTGACGGGTTTTTTGAGACCCCCTAAGCGGGTCTAGATGGTAAAATTATTTCTACCCTACCCCCTTTGCATGTTTTGCACACATTTTCCATTGACTTCCACATCCTCGCTTCTACCGAGGCACAAAATGGCTGCCAACAGTTCCTTGTTTCGAATGTTGACAACCACTTGACAGCCAATTAGCATTCAGCACGTGATCGGAAGGGTGCCCTTATGGTATGATGACAATCCTCGCACACTCCGCACACCTCGCACACTCCGCGGAAAGGCTTCTTGCAGAATAAGTACGCACTTATCTGCAGACCCCATTTAATGATTAACCAGGCTCTCAAGCCTAAACAGGTCGGAAATCATCTCTCGTCACTTTCTCTTCTTCCAGGTTAACCATGAAAGTGCGTGTCTCCTTCTCCTTTAATGCCTTTCTTTTTCATAGTAATTGTTACTCATACACTACCCAGCAAATACCACACAGATGCAACCCCCTGGATTTGCAATAGTAATTGTTACTTATACACTATCCAGCACATACCCTACAGATGCACCCTCCTGGAGTTAGAATAGTAAATAGTAAAGATCTAAATGACCTTAACTGTAATTTTCTCAGGAACTACAGAACAGATTGACACCATTTAAGGAAAAGGCACAAGTCTGCACCAAGGACTACCTCTTTGCCAAATTTGGTATAATTCCATTCAGCGTTCGGGCTTAGCTGTGGCTAAAGATCCTATGAAAAATTGCATGGCGAAAACACATTTTGGGACCCCCTTTTTTCTCTGCCCCCACTTGACGAATCACCTCGAAACTTTCAGTATAGGAGCGGGCCAGGGCTGATGGCAAGTTTGGAAAAATTTGCAAAGATTCATCCATCGGTGCCAAAGTTATTGGGAATAGAATGTTGCGGATTTCCTATGCATAATAGGTCCTAACTATAACTATCTACTGGCGACCGCCAGTACGTAATATATATATATTTTGAAAAGGTCCGAATAACGTCAAAACAAAATGATTCAATATAATCATAATTGATAGTTGATGATGTATGCATTATAAAGTCTGATAAACAATGCCGAGGTTATGTCAAATGGTTGGATTTGCGAAATTTGCACATTGATGATGAATTTGCAGTAGTTAGAGAACGTTTACATTATGGTTACCCGTAAGCTTTGGCGTCTGGGTTTTATACATATTTCTTAAAGTAAATAGTTTTTAATGATAATTATACATTTATTTATTGATTGCGAATTTGCACAATGTGATCTATCGATTATATAATCAATCCTAGTACAATTATGAAGCAAGTATTTCACTGATATAATTGAGTACATAAGGCATAATTAATCACGGAACGATGTTTTTAGATACATTGTATATTTATTTGTGGATTTACACATCACAGTCGATATACATATATATGTGAAAATATTCTGTACAAGTATCATGGGTGACATTTGAATATTTTTCTATGTCTATCAGTGACTAACAGCATCACGTGCATAGGTTGTGGTCTCTTTAAAAGGTGTGTTTGCACTTCTTCACGTTGTCATGTGAACAAGGCTCTTCTCGAGCCGAAACGTTATGGCGGCTTGCACGCAATTAATTAATAAATAATTTCGCACTGGAATCGAGGTCCGTATCTTTGTGAATCGAGGCAGGTGTTACCAGCAAGCTTCCAGGGTATCACGGAGTTCAAATATATATATATATATATATATATATATATATATATATATATATATATATATATATATATATATATATATATATATATATATATATATATATATATATATATATATATATTATATATATATATATATATATATATATATATATATATTCACTGAAAAAAACAATAGGTTTCAGGCCTTATATAGTTAGGAATTAGCATTTAAAAAACTATTGAAATTGCTCCTATATAGTTAGTTGTACTAACTATATTTCGCACACCCGCAATCCACTGCTGATGATGTCACATATTACATCATTCATGACATGGTCAGTGACATCACTGATGACATCACTGATGACATCTCAAATGACATCACTGATCACATCACTGATGATATCATTCATGTGATAATACGATGCACCTCTTCACACTCTAATATAACCTTTGATACACCCAGTGTTAAACACAAACTACCATTCTTGAAACCATTGACACACCAATACCAGTTACTACATACGCACACACTGATTGCTAGGTCTATACACACATCCAATCATTTACCCATAGAATCCCTCATACATATAGTCACTCATCAATACAACACTATCATCTGCACTCAAACACCTATACAGACACTCACACTCTGCCACTGATCCATGGAGTTACTCACACATCTAGTCAGCCATGCAAAGAATCAATCACACTTTCATTTCCTCAACTATACAGTTATACACACAACACCTTACTTATTCAAACATATACTAACACATACTTACTTTGTTATAGAATTACTGATACAAGTACACAATGATCCATACCGCCAATCGCACAATCAGTGGCTCTTATGTATAGTCATTTATATATGGCAGCTACCCACACACACACTCAGTCTCCTATACAAATACTCGGGCAACCAATCAATAACACATATAGCCACCCATATAGCTACTGATCAACACATGCAATAGCTTACACAACAACAGGCATACTGATACACACATTCAGACAGTTTAGTCACTAACCCATGTATTCAGTAAGACACATATAATCACTCACTTATACATTCAGTCATGTACCTACTAAACCTTTCATCCAGACACTTATACATCCACTCATTCTTCAATATGTAAAACATATTTAAACTTTACAGAAACACACAGTCACTGGATGATGTCATCAGTGATGTCATCAGTGATGTCATTTGAGGTGTCATCTGTGATGTCATCAGTGATGTCACTGACCATGTCATGAATGATGTAATATGTGACATCATCAGCAGTGGATTGCGGGTGCGCGAAATATAGTTAGTACAACTAACTATATAGGAGCAATTTCAATGGTTTTTTAAATGCTAATTCCTACCTATATAAGGCCTGAAACCTATGTTTTTTTCAGTGAATTTCAAAGGTTTTTTATATGCTAATTCCTAACTATATAAGGCCTGAAACCTATGTTTTTTTCAATGAATTTGCAAGGTTTTTTAAATGCTAATTCCTAACTATATAAGGCCTGAAACCTATGTTTTTTTCAGTGAATTTGCAAGGTTTTTTAAATGCTAATTCTATTAGCGGATAACGTTTAAAGATGTTAATATCCTTGTGGGACCACCTGAGCAGCCCTAGGGATCCGATTTTTGGACCGGAAAGATGCTCTCTGATTGTGCCGTATTTCTTGCCTTCTGCCCCCCTGATTGTGCCGTATTTCTTGCTTCTGCCCCCCTGATTGTGCCATATTTCTTGGCTTCTGCCCCCCTGATTGTGCCATATTTCTTGCCTTCTGCACCCTGATTGTGCCATATTTCTTGCCTTCTGCACCCTGATTGTGCCGTATTTCTTGCCTTCGGCTCTCTGATTGTGCCATATTCGTTGCCTACTGCCCTCTAATTGTGCCGTTTTTTCTTGCCTTCTGCCCCCTGATTGTGCCGTTTGTCGGGCCTTCTGTCCCCTGATTGTGCTGTTTTTCGTGTACCTGCCCCCCTGATTGTATTATCTTTGCCAGTGTTTGTTCACTGCTGGTATTGCCTTTGCCTGTGTTTCTTTGCTGCCGTTATTGTCTTTGACAGTGTTTCTTTGCTGCCGTTATTGTCTTGGCCAGTGTTTGTTTGCTCCCATTATTGTCTTTGCCAGTGCTTGTTCGCTGCTGGTATTGTCTTTGCCAGAGCTGTGTGGGCTGTGTGGGCTGTGAGAGCTGTGTGGGCTGTGAGAGCTGTGTGGGCTGTTAGAGTGTGGGCTGTGTGGGCTGTGAGAGCTGTGAGAGCTGTGTGGGCTGTCAGAGCTGTGTGGGCTGTGTGGGCAGTGAGAGCTGTGTGGGCTGTGAGAGCTGTGTGGGCTGTGAGAGCTGTGTGGGCTGTGAGAGTGTGGGCTGTGTGGGCTGTGAGAGCTGTGAGAGCTGTGTGGGCTGTGAGAGCTGTGTGTGATGTGAGAGCTGTGTGGGCTGTGTGAGCTGTGTGGGCTGTGAGAGCTGTGTGGGCTGTGAGGGCTGTGTGGGCTGTGAGAGCTGTGTGGGCTGTGAGAGCTGTGTGGGCTGTGAGCTCTGCTTCTTTTGTGTCTCGGTCTACCTAGCACAAGATGAATGCCAACACTTCCTGGTTAGAAGTGTTGACAGCAATGAGCATGCTGCTTTCCTGTGAAAGGCATGCTGATTGGCTGCCAGTGTCTGTCAACACTCCAAACCAGAAAGTGTTGGCAGCCATCTTGTGCCTCGGTAGAACCAAGGCACAAGAAAGCAGTGAAACAAAGGTGCAAAACACGCAAAGGGGGCAGGGTAGAAGCACCCTGACCCCCTAGGCCTGCTCAGGGGGTCCCACAAGGCCCCCCAGGCCTCCCCCCCAATTTTTTTTTTTGAAAAATCGCAGAGTGCTCGCACGGTGCGCGCACGGTACTCGTACAGTAATCGTACGGTACGCATACCCCCGTGATTTTTTGGAAAAAAAATTGGGGGGGGGGGCTGGGGGGGGGCTTGTGGGACCCCCTTAGCAGGCCTAGGGGGTCAGGGTGCTTCTACCCTGCCCCCTTTTTGAGTTCTACACGTTTGTTTTTCTGTTTTCCTGTGCCTCAGTCTACCGAGGCACAAGATGGCTGTCAACGATTTCTGTTTTGGAATGTTCACAGACAGTAGCAGCCAATCAGCATGCAGCTCGTACTCGGGAAGGTACAGAGTACAGTAAGCTTACGTGGACTCACGGTGTTCCACCCATAGATATATAATTTGGGAAAATTGAATTTTCTCAACAACTACTGGAAGGATTTTCGCCAAATATAAAAAAGGCACTTCTACCTACCAGTCCCTACCATTTTGCCAAGTTTGGTGTAATTCCATTCAGCCGTTCGGGCTGTAGACGTGTCTAAAGGTCCTATTGAAAATTGCATTGGGCTACATTTCACATTCAATTTTTTCAGAAACTACTGGAGGGATTTACACCAAACATACAAAAGGCACTGCTGCATACCAGTCCATACCATTTTGCCAAATATGGTGTAATTCCGTTCGCCGTTCGAGCTGTAGCCTCGTCAGAATATCCCTATGGAAATTAACATGGGGAAAACACGTTTTGGGACCCCCTTTTTTCTCGGCCCCCCGCTTGACGAATCCCCCCGAAGGTTTCAGGGAAGGAGCGGACCGCAGCGAGGCAAGTTTAAGGAAAATTACAGGCAGATCCCTCAATCGGCGCCAAAATTATTCCCAATAGAATGTTTGAAATTTCCTATGGTAACTAGGTCCTAACTATATATACCTACTGGCTATCGCCAGTAGGTAAAATATTTATATATATATATATATATATATATATATATATATATATATATATACTAGCAGCCCGTCCCGACCTTGTCCGGGAGCAATCAGGCTTCCCCGACCCCCGCCCGCCCCGACATTGTCCAGCAGCCTGGGACCCCGCCCGCCCCGACATTATCCAGCAGCCCGGGCCCCTGTTCGCCCCGTCCCCCGCCGGCCCCGTCCCCCACCTGCCCCGACCCCCGCCTGCCCCGACCCCCACCTGCCCCGACCCCCGCCTGCCCCGACATTGTCCGTGGGTCCCCCGGAGCCTTACCTCAGCCGCCGCTCCTCCCCCGGGCTCCTCAGTTCACCGCTCTGCCGCTCCTCCCGCCTGTCCGCCGGTCCTCACCGCCTGTCCGCCGCTGGTCACCGCTCCTCCCCCGCGCCATGTCCGCCGCTCCTTCTCGCGCTCCTGGACGCCACTCCTCCCCGCGCTCCTGACGGCGCTACTTCGAAGGGACTACTTTTTTTTTTAAGGTACATTTTTTAAATAACGCATATTTTTATAGTTCATATAGCCTATGTCCAACTGCAGACCCTGACGATTACAATGATGTATCGGGTGTGTGGATTGGCGCTGTGGTTCCCGAGTTTACCCGCCTCAAAGGTTCAAAGTTCTTGCTTTATAATAGTAGTATAGATATATATATATATATATATATATATATATATATCCCAGTAGAAACGGCGTACTGACGAGCACTCGGTAAAACAGTCACAGGAGTCAGGAAAGTGTACCAGAGCCAAAAGGGTTTATTAATTCATATATTGAATTTACTGTTGAGACCTTATGAGCTAATATTTTATTAAATTTGCATATACCGGTAAACATTCACAGTCAGTTGTTTACAAACGCTGGATGGACATGTCAGCCAGACCGCACTAGCGAGCGCATTACTCTGTTGCTAAGATGTTTCAGTAACTCGATCTAATGCAATGATTGACAAACAGATGTGACTATACTTTCTGGTTACCAATAATTTTGCATTACTTATACTTGCAGTTAATTTATACACTTACTACTTGAAAAATCATGTAAATATTAAATCTGTAAATTTTTTGACCATTACAAGATGGCGGACACTATCAGTCCATTGTTGATGTCCATGACACGGAAGTGTTGGCGTTCATAAAGCAGTATTGTAACGTTGCATACTTTGTGTGAACAAGCGCTTTCTAAGCGCGAAACGCGTCACAAGGTTCATGAATTAATAAACCTTTTTGGCTCTGGTACACTTTCCTGACTCCTGTGACTGTTTTACCGAGTGCTCGTCGGTACGCCGTTTCTACTGGGATATTGATTCCGGCTGCTCCGCCGGATATTGGCCACTTCTTAGAGAGTTCGGATTGCCAGCAGGAGCCTCTCTGAAAAGTATATATATATATATATATATATATATATATATATATATATATATATATATATTCACTGAAAAAACCATAGGTTTCACACCAGTTATAGTTAGCTGGAAATTTTACTGACATAAAACCATTGAAATTCCCACGTTATAGTTAGTTGGACTCATTATAACTTGCGCGCCTGCAATGCACTGCTGATGACGTCACATATTACATCACTCATAACATGGTCAGTGACATCACTCATGACATCACTGATGACACCATCCAGTGAATGTGTGTCTTTATGAGAAATAAATATGTTTTATATATGTATTTTTAAAGGTCTATGGAAGAATACATGTTTAAATAAGTGTGTAAATGGATGTTTTTTTAATAAAATATTGATTGGTTAACTGGCTTATAAAGTGTATTTTAGTGAATACATATATTAGCGAGTAATTTTTAAATATTTAAATACATGTATCAGTGTTTCACTTTGTGTATAAGTGGCTGCATAGGTTGGTGAGTAGCTACATGTGTGTGTATATGGGTTATTAGATTTTTTTAGTATCAGTATGAGTGTTTGTATGGTTTAGTGGGGGTATTACTTATCACATAGATGCATGAATGACTAACTCTCTGTATGTGTTTTGAAGACAGCATATGTGCAGGACTGTGTGGGTGGATGAGTGTGTATATGTGTGTGTTAGTGAGTGAATGACTGTCTCACTAGTGTCTTTATCAGTAACTACATATGTTTTAATCTAGTATGTGTGAGTATTGATGTATATAAGTGAGTATATGTGAGAGTGAGATATTGAAAGAGTTCCTGTTTAAATAATTATGTGTTTCTATAAGTGATTGTTTAAGAGAGTAAGTATGTGTAAGTTTCCTTAGAAGTAAGGTGGTAGTGTGTGTATAGCTGTATATGCAAATAAATGGATGTTCAATAGTTTACTTGCATGTGTGAGTATGTGTGAGAGTAACTTTTGGATGACTGTCAGTGTGTAACAGGATGTATAGGTGAATCACTACATATGATGAGTGAGTATATGTATGAGTGATTATATAGAACTGTTGATGAATGAGTGGATGTGTATATAGATGGTGGAATTATTGAATTGGTTGTTGAAACTGGTATGGGTATCTCTATTTTTTCGAAAATGTTAGTTTCTATTTTTGAATATGTGTTTCAAGGGTTACATTACACTGAAAGGAGGTCTGTCACTCTGTCACAAGGATGGTGTCATCAGTGATGTCATGAGTGATGTCACTGACCATATCATGAGTGATGTAATATGTGACGTCATCAGCAGTGCATTGCAGGCGCGCAAGTTATAGTGAGTGCAACTAACTATAACGTGGGAATTTCAATGGTTTTATGTCAGTAAAATTTCCAGCTAACTATAACTGATGTGAAACCTATGGTTTTTTCAGTGAATTTAATAGGTTTTTTAAATGCTAATTCCTAGCTATAACTGGTGTGAAACCTATGTTTTTTTCAGGGAATTTCAAAGGTTTTTTAAAAGCTAATTCCTTTCTATATCGAGTTACTAACCTACGATTTTTTATAAATTTGCTGTTTTGTGTAAGTATTAATTATTATTTTTTATTTTTAATAATAATATTTTAAAATATATTTTTTTTATCATTTTTTCCTGGGACGCTCTGGGTGCGCGCACCGGTAAGCTCTCCGGAAAGCGCACCCAGAGCGCTACTTGCGTTCGTGAAAAAAAATATGAATGAAAAGTAAATAATAACGCAAGACATTTAGTACCATACATATAAAAGCAGTTTTTTTGAATAAGGAAATGAAAATGATTTTGCATTTCCGTGAAACTATCAAAACATCACTTAGGCGCGCCGCGTAAGCGCCCCTGGAAGCGCCTTCGTTCGCGCCCTGCGTATGCGCCCCTGGAAGCGCTTCGGTGCACGCAGCGTAAGTGCGTCAAGTCATGTGACCTTAAAATAACACTTTTCATTGGTTGCTAACAGTTTTTTTTACAAAGAATGAAATCCCCACCCATTTCCTTCACTTCTTCTTTCACTTTTGTGACTGAAAGACCTGCCTTTTTGCTCTCGGTTCTTTGTTGGATATCTTGGATTATCATGGCTGCCAGACCATCCAGCAGTGAAGATGACTCCAATGAATTCCTTGATGAAGAGCCTCCTCAGCCGAAGATGAAAGAACATTTCATCTGGAAGTTTTTTTCCATACCTGATGACCAGAAGAAAGTAAATGCTCCAAAAGTGGAGTGCAGGATCTGTCACACAGTCCTGTCACGCGGTGACCCCACTAAAAAATATTCTTTTGGGAACTCCACAATGATTCGCCATGTGGAGAGGAGGCACCCCCAGAATTTTGCCCGGGAAAGTGTCAGGGCTCTGGCACAAGAGGTTCCCAGTGATGGGGCCTCTACATCAACCGGAGGACCAACAACATCGGTGAGGGGGAGATCACAAGAGCTGGTTCCGAACATTCAGACTGCATTTAAAAAAGGTGTCCTTAAATGCAGATACTGTGATCAGCTACTATGCTTTGGGGAGCAAAGTGTTCTGCTCATGGTTCGATCATTGGAGAACCATTGCTGCCGTTCCCAGCCCTAATTTATTTATTTTTTTGCTCCTGTTGAGCAGTTTCCATTCCCTGTTTTTGTTTTTATTCTAAAAAAAGAAAAAAGAAGAAAAAAAAGTTCTTTTCAGAACTACCTCCAATTCTCATCAAAGAGCTATATTCTTAAAAAAATGAAAAAGAGTAAGTGAAGTGGAATGCATTGATAAAGGAAAGGAAAATGAGTAAGAAAGAACAGAAAGGTATGAGAGGAGAAAGGAAGTAAAGTAGGGGGACTGAAAGAAGGTGAGGGTTGGGAAGGAAAGTAAGGAGAAGGAGAGTGAACATGGGGAATGTAGATATTCAAAGAAATTGTAGAAAAGGAACAGGGGTGTGGAAGGGTAAGAAAAGATGCATTGCTGGAGTTGCGTCATTTTTGTGACGAACTCCTGCAATGCATCACTTTTGCGCTTACAGATACATCTAAAATACTGACGTATCTGTAAGTACTTGCGACATAATACGTCATATATTTAATATGACGCATGAGTAGAACACTGAAGGCCTCATTTATGAGGCCATGCACCACTTTTACGCCACCGGTACGTCACTTTTTGTGACGCACCAGTGCTGTTAAAAATGCACCTTATTGAGTCATATTTACAAAGTGACGCATCTAGGTAGATGTGTCACTTTGTAAACCCCTGTGCCACATTATACCTACGTCAGGTGTAATGTATGCAAAAGGGATGCATTGACGCAAGAAAGGGTTGTAGAGGTGACGCAGTGAAATCTATGAGATATCTCTGCGTCACTTTTATGACGCTGTTGCGTCCAAATCTTGCGCCTGTTTCACATCAGGCGTAAGACTGATGCAGGCCCTTTCACATGGGCCTGGCCCCATGTGAAAGGATGCATTGCTGGAATTGCATCATTTTTGTAACGCACTCCAGCAATGCATCACTTTTGCGCTTACATATGAGGAGAGTGAACATGGGGAATGTAGATATTCAAAGAAAATGTAGAAAAGGAACAGGGGTGTGGAAGGGTAAGAAAAGATGCATTGCTGGAGTTGCATCATTTTTGTGAAGCACTCCAGCAATGCATCACTTTTGCGCTTACAGATACATCTGAAATACTGACGTATCTCTAAGTACTTGCGACATAATACGTCATATATTTAATATGACGCATGAGTAGAAGACTGAAGGCTTCATTTATGAGGCCATGCATCACTTTTACGCCACCGGCACGTCACTTTTTGTGATGCACCAGTGCTGTAAAAAATGCACCTTATTGAGTCATATTTACAAAGTGACGCATCTAGGTAGATGCGTCACTTTGTAAACCCATGTGCCACATTATACCTACGTCAGGTGTAATGTATGCAAAAGGGACGTTTTGACGCAAGAAAGGGTCGTAGAGGTGACGCAGTGAAATCTATGAGATATCACTGCGCCACTTTTATGACGCTGTTGCGTCCAAATCTTGCGCCTGTTTCACTGCAGGCGTAAGACTGATGCAGGCCCTTTCACATGGGCCTGGCCCCATGTGAAAGGATGCATTGCTGGAGTTGCATCATTTTTGTGACACTCTCCAGCAATGCATCACTTTTGCGCTTACCGATGCGTCTGAAATACTGACGTATCTGTAAGTACTTGCGACATAATACGTCATATATTTAATATGACGCATGAGTAGCAGACTGAAGGCCTCATTTATAAGGCCATGCGTCACTTTTACGCCACCGGTACGTCACTTTTTGTGACGCACCAGTGCTGTTAAAAATGCACCTTATTGAGTCATATTTACAAAGTGACGCATCTAGGTAGATGCGTCACGTTGTACTTTTACGCCACCGGTATGTCACTTTTTGTGACGCATCAGCAGCGTAAAACATGCACCTTATTGAGTTATATTTACAAAGTGACGCATCTAGGTAGATGCGTCACTTTGTAAACCCCTGCGCCACATTATACCTACGTCAGGTGTAATGTATGCAAGAGGGGCGTATTGACGCAAGAAAGGGTCGTAGAGGTGACGCAGTGAATAAACTGGGTTTTCCCCATGCTACGCTCCCCGGTCCGCTCCCCGGTGCGCGTACCGGGCGCTCCCCCCGCGAAAATCGAAAACATTTATTTTTTATTTTTTCTCCCGTGGAGCCCTTTTATAGCCCCCACATCAAACCTAGGGGGTCAGGGGGGGTCTACTCTGCCCCCTTATGGTCATTTCCCCCTTTGTTTTTGCCACCTCTTGTGTCTCGATCTTACCGAGACACAAGATGGCAGCCGCTCCAGACTGTTTCGAATGTTTACAGACACCCGAGAGCCAATCAGCTTTCCGCGGGCAAGTCGCGTAGCGCGCCCGGTGCGCTCCCCGGTGCGCATACCGGCGCGCGCTTATAGATATATATATTTCTTTGAACCTAAATTACTCAAAAACCACTGGAGCACATATCTTGAGACATAGCAAAGGCACATCGGGCTACCAGTCCCTACAATTTTGCCAAGTTTGGTGGAAATCCATTCAGCCGTTTGGGCTAAAAGTGAGGTTGACCGCCCTATGGAAATTAACATGGGGAAAACACTTTTTGGGACCCCCATTTTATCTCGGCCCCCGCTTGATGAATCCCCCACAAACTTTCAGGGAAGGACCGGAGCGCCGCGAGGCAAATTTGAGGAAATTTTCAGGGAGATTCCTCAACCGGCGCCAAAGTTATTCCCAATAGAATGTTGAGATTTTGCATTGAAAAAAATCCTAACTATAACAACCTACTGGCGACCGCCAGTAGGTAATATATATATATATATATATATATACACACATATATATATACACATATATACATAATGTGTTGGCAATATTCTGCTGGTATGCAGAAGAGGATAGTCTTTAACTCCTTCATAAATTTGAGCAGCTTTTGAGAAACCCTGATGAATGTGATGATGTTGTTCCAGATACTAATTGCATACATCGCATAAATCAAAAAGGCGTGCAGCTTTATTTTTTCTTCTTTACCCTTCTTAGTCTACAATCTTATTTTGTCCTGGCTGCAGATATGCGAGAACCTCCGGACATGATGAGCTTGGCTGTAAGATAAGCGGTGGTGCTAATAGTGATGGCTTTGTAAATGACATGGCTGGTTTTGAAGATTGTGAGGTCCGACAAGGGAAACCCATGGAGTTCCATCAGGATGGGAGTGATGAGATTATATTTTCTCAGGCCCTGTATGAGGAGAGCTGCAGCATGTAGGATGACCTTAGGGGGTGCCAGTGTGAAGTCCGGGAGGCCTTGGCACAGCTTGTAACCGTGATCCAGTTGCAAGAGTATGAGGGCTTGAACATCAGTTCTGATTAAAAGAAATCTATTTGGCCTACTTTAGGAGAGACAGGTGGTACCAGGCCATTGGTGATGTGTTCCTTGAGGTTGGGGTTGGTGTCTTTGAATCCATCAAGGTTCATGCCACTGAGCCAGGTTTGTGCTGATTCTTGTTTTTTTTCTTGACAAATAGCAGACTTTGGGCATCCAGCTTTGGATAATGGACAGGGACTGTTTGAAGTCTTGGATTTCCGAAACAAATGATATTTTCATATAGAGTTGTGTATTGGCAAATTTGTGAATCTTGATGCTATTATCAGTGATTAGAGCACCAGGTGCCTCTATGTAGAGGTTGAAAATGATAGGATACAACATTGAATACTATTGAACTCCTGCATATAGGATGGACTGTTGTGTTTTTTTACCGCTTGAAGTATCACACTAGTCCGTTTGTTCAAAAGTAGACAGGAAATAAAGGCCTTAAGTTTCTTTTCTGTATGGCATTCTAAGAGCGGAGTCTATGTGCTATCTGAAATGCTAATTTGCAAGAAAACAGGATGTCAAGAATACTGGGTTTGAAGGACTTGTAGAACATGTAATATTTTTCCTTCTGTTTTGGATCTCTATAGATGCAGATATTATTGCTCTGAGAGCGCTTCTTAAAGTCTGCACCTTTACGGTAAAATTGCTATATCTCTGATCCCCAGTTAGGTTGTGCATTTACTAGCAGGTAAAGGTCTTCTAACTTCCAATTAGTGGCATCTATATGACTATAGACTCAGATGAGGTAAAATTTCTGAAGAGGTTTTGGTCATGGTAGAAATAAATGTGCCTATTTTGCTCCCAACAGAGGTATTATTCCTTATGATGGTGTCCAGTGTGACCTCTGGCATTTTTGACTGTTTCCTGGAAGTATTTGGTTCCCTTCCAGATGGTGCTTTGGAGAACAGTATCTGCCTTGAAGATTTTTAGGAAGACAAAAGGTATTGTTGATGGATATATAACAAGTGTTTTGAGGACCCAGTCATGTAATCTGCAAGTGAGCAGTATCGATGAATATCTATGAAAGTGATGCCACCAATAGTACTGTCTATGATCTAGGGCTTTGGAGATGCAATCTTTGAGCCACAATTCAGAGTCTGTCAAGGCCACTCCCAGTGGCCCACTTATGTCTCTTAGGTGCCAGAGACTGGTCTGACAGTTCTGGTTATATCTCATCGTAGTTACTAAGTATAGGATCTTTAGCAGAGATTCAATGTCTTGTATGCACAAGTATTCTTTACCCCATTCATTTATCAATAGATCTTGATGTAATAATTCATAGCATCCCTCATATGTTTTCCAACACGTTGCTTTAGGTGAAGGTACCCAATCATGAGCCTATCTATGATAAGGTAGGACAGACACTTTGTTGGTGCCTCTCTTTATATCTGGGCATGCCTCTTGCCAGTTCTGGTACTTCTGCCTCAAGGTGGAGCATTGTGTGTCAAGTCATCTAATGTCAGACAACGAGTAGGGATAGTTACTCAATGAACATTTGGCTGGTTCCTCTTTAATCCATTATGTAGCCCACTGTCTTCTTCCTTGAGTTACTTGAAGTGGTACACAGACAAAATATCGAGTTTTAAGTTTCGATATACAATTATATCGAAGTTTAAATATTGATGGGACATAATATAGAAGGTAAGTAATATCGACAGTCTTAATATCGATATTAGTATGATATTAGTAATTTCGAAGTTTTAAATATCGATGTCAATAATATCGAAATAAATAATTTCGATGTTACTAATATCGATTTTTAAATAAATGTTGTGTATATTATATTGTATTTATTATGTTTTATTATTTATTTTTAATTTAATTTAATTAAATATTGTCTTTTAGTACTGTAGCGGGTTGTGGGTTTATAGGGGAATAGGGTGGGAAGTAATTTAATTATGTTAAATTAATTATTAATTAGTAGGAATTATTAATTAATTATTTGAGAATTAATTTTTAATTAATTTTAATTAATTGATTAATTGATAAATATGTTCTGTAACGGGTTATGGGTTTATAGGGGAATAGGGTGGGAAGTAATTTAATTATGTTAAATTAATTATTAATTAGTAGGAATTAATAATTAATTAATTGAGAATTATTTGTAAATAATTTTAATTAATTGATTAATTGATAAATATGTTCTGTAGCGGGTTATGGGTTTATAGGGGAATAGGGTTGGAAGTAATGTAATAATGTTTAAATAATTATTAATTAGTAGGAATCATACATTAATTAAAAATAATTGGTAATTATATTTAACTATTTTGGTAATTATTTTTAATTAATTAATAAATATGTTCTGTAGCGGGTTATGGGTTTATAGGGGAATAGGGTGGGAAGTAATTTCATTATGTAGAAATATTTATTAATTAGTAGGAAGCATACATTTATTTTTATTAATTGTTAAATAAATGTAATTAATGGGTAATGAATTTTTAATTAATTAATTAATTGATAGATGTAATTTATAAGTATGTAATTTAAACCCCTACGCTATCACCACTTTCCCTAGTGTTGCACTCTCTGGAGTTGGAATAGTAATTGTTACCCCTACGCTATCCAACACTTTCCCTACTGTTGCACTCTCTGGAGTGGGAATAGTAATTTTTACCCCTACGCTATCCAACACTTTCCCTACTGTTGCACTCTCTGGAGTTGGAATAGTAATTGTTACCCCTACGCTATCCAACACTTTCCCTACTGTTGCACTCTCTGGAGTGGGAATAGTAGTTGTTACCCCTACGCTATCCAACACTTTCCCTACTGTTGCACTCTCTGGAGTTGGAATAGTAATTGTTACCCCTACGCTATCCAACACTTTCCCTACTGTTGCACTCTCTGGAGTTAAAATAGTAATTTTTAATCCTACGCTATCCAACACTTTCCCTACTGTTGCACTCTCTGGAGTTGGAATAGTAACTGTTACCCCTACGCTATCCAACACTTTCCCTACTGTTGCACTCTCTGGAGTGGAAATAGTAATTTTTACCCCTACGCTATCCAACACTTTCCCTACTGTTGCACTCTCTGGAGTTGGAATAGTAATTGTTGCCCCTACGCTATCCAACACTTTCCCTACTGTTGCACTCTCTGGAGTTGGAATAGTAATTTTTAACCCTACGCTATCCAACACTTTCCCTACTGTTGCACTCTCTGGAGTTGGAATAGTAATTTTTAATCCTACGCTATCCAACTCTTTCCCTACTGTTGCACTCTCTGGAGTTGGAATAGTAATTGTTACCCTGACGCTATCCAACACTTTCCCTACTGTTGCACTCTCTGGAGAGGGAATAGTAATTTTTACCCCTACGCTATCCAAAACTTTCCCTACTGTTGCACTCTCTGTGGTAGGAATAGTAATAGTTACCCCTACGCTATCCAACACTTTCCCTACTGTTGCACTCTCTGGAGTTGGAATAGTAATTTTTAACCCTACGCTATCCAACACTTTCCCTACTGTTGCACTCTCTGGAGTGGGAATAGTAATTGCTACTGCTACGCTATCCAACACTTTCCCTACTGTCGCACTCTCTGGAGTGGGAATAGTAATTTTTACTCATACGCTATCTAAAATGTATTTAGCTTTTTTATTAGTATTATGTTGTTATTAATTGTTATTTATGTGAATTTTTTATGTAAATAAATGTATTAGTAAATTATTACATTTTTATTTGTTTTTAAGTTATGACAATAATTAATTTAGAGTTATTATTAATGAAAAATATATTATGTATTATATATTTATTAATATTAATTTGTATTACATTATGTATTAATTTTAAATATTATAGTACATTTTTAAATATGTTTATTACATTTATAAGTATTATTTTGTTAATATTACATTTTTATTATATAAAAAAAAATGATATTTTACAAAAAACGATATTTTTGTCATTCTATATTTTATTTTCGATATATTTGTACTTACCTTGTTAGGGATAGGATTCCTATATTTTTGACTTCGATATTTTTGTTCCGATATTTTTGTATATGGATATTTTTGTTTTCGATATTTTGTCAGACATTCACTTGAAATGACACCTTGTAGACTGTATCGAATGCCGCTTGCAGTCAGGGCAATAATGTCTGCCACCCTCCTCACCTCCACTCATCTCAGCCTGGTCTTGTTTGGGAAATTTCCCCAAGTGCTTTGGTTATGCTGCAATGTCAAACTAGCCTCTGATATCTTACTTGGTGGGGGAGTGGTCAAGGTAATTGTTTCTCCTGTCATTGATCCTGTTGCCAGTGCCAGTTCACTGGCAAGGATTGGTGATCTCCACTATGTTTACAGGTAGAAAGAAGGCAGCCATGCTTCTCTATCTACCTCCCTCATGCCGCCACACTTACTGCATCACCTCCTTGTTCATAGGTACTGTGGCATATCCAGAAGTAGTCAGTTAATCCTGGTCCTCCCAACATCAGGTTCTCTGCAGTGCCTCTATTTTATCACTGGAAGTCCTGCTTTATAAAGGGAAATGCATGATTGACGCATGTGGTGATTTTGGCCTGGTGTGCTCGCCTGCTTCATAACGATAAGTGCATGTATCTCTCATCAGCATACAACTGAAGGTTTACCTCTAGGGCATGCCTAGATAAAGAACAGGGACAGGAAAGGGGAGTCAACTGTGGCACTCTAAATGTCACCATGGGTGATATAATTTCCACAAGAGCAATCCAAGCTTGTTAACCGAGGCTATAAAATTAGGAACAGGTTAGGGTGGGTCAGAAAACACAAGAAAAAATCTTAAGCACTTGCACTGCTCTCACACATCAATCTGAGGATACTCACATTTAAATAATATTTTCCACTTATCAATTGTAGATTTTGCTTCTTTTTTATATTCACTTTATTAATCTGATAATATTAGTGCATTTTCTAAGCTGTTGCGGACCCCGTGAATAGCTTTCATGAACCACAGGTTAAAACCACTGTTCTTGGAATTTATGTTGGTTGATCCGCCAATTACCTCAAGCCTTTCACCACTCCAAGTTTTACAGAATTTGTACAGAGATGGGTTACAATAACTGGCTTATAATTGATAAAAGGAAGCTACAACAAGTTTCCGCGCTGGAGCGAAAGGAGAGAGTGACTTGCCAGGACTATGGTCGAGGCTTCTATGTCATTTATAAGTTTTAGATTCAGCTTTGTGTACTGGGATACACACCACCTACATGAAGCCTAATGCCAAAATCTTTTATGAAGTCTCGTGATTGTTTTAACTTTGTTGGGTCAGGGAACATTTTGAAATCACCAACAATCAGGATTTTCTTTTCTATTGTTTGTATATCAAGGGTCAGTTTTAGAAATTGGTCCAGAAAAGATCTTTTGAGGGAACCACACTTTGAGTTGATTGGCTGGTGTTATGGGGTTGCTTTTATTTGGTAATCTTTTGCAATACTGTAAGTAGCTGGGCTGGTATATGATGTCCACTAATTTAAGTGGGCACCTTGAACGAGTCCAGACAACATGGCGATTTAAGAGGTCTTAAACAACCTTAGAAAGCTCTCCAAGGGGTAGCTGTGGAGAGCAGCCTTCAGGTTTAGTCCAGAAGGAGAGAAAAGCAGCTTGTTTTACCAGAATGCAATCTTAGAGTATAGATTAAATTAAAAGAACCACACCAAGTATTTATAAAATATGTATTTAATATATAATACTCTCTAGTACGTTCCAATATATCCAACACAGAGATAAACACAATGCACACAATAATTTATCAAAGAAACACAGTAAATAGCACAAAATACACAGTGGACGGGGGGGGCAAACCATATACTAAGAAAGTGGTATAAGAACCACAACTTGAGTCAGAACAATGTTGAGAAGATGTAGAAATGCTGGGAACCCAAGGAACCACCCAAGGTGAGTAGATAGGGACCCTACGGAGAGGGTGTGTAGTGTGGGAACATGCCTTTGTGCTCCATACAAGTATATGTGCAAGTCACAGTTGGAGTTTTTAAAGATTAAGGAGCCTTCCCAGTGGACCCTGAAGAAACCCTGTGGAAGACAGAAGGTTGGAGAGCCACCCCACCCGGGGATACCCTAGTACCCACGTTACCTACACCAGGGAATACGTGTGAAGTGGTGTCGGAAACCACAGTCAAACCCAATGGAGGACTTCAGGAAAGTGCCACTGTGGAAGAAGGAAGAAATGTCCAGTGGAATCCAAGGATGAATTCTTCATGAGAGGTACCTGCAAGCAGAGAAGACAGAGTCTATGTCACTCAGGAGTGACCAGGAGACTTGGAAGAAGAATGCCCTTCGAATTCCGGTGTGTTGCAGGATGGATGATGAGGATCTTGACTATGCAGCTGTGAGCACCAGGCAATGCTGAGGAGGACCAGGTGCCATGCACAAGATGTCCCACACCGGATGTCGAGTGCTGAGGGGTCAGTGTCCGGCGGGTCACCAACAAGCCTTGGCAAATGCAACCAATGCAGGAATCGAGGAAGGAGCAATGCCGGGACCAGCAAGGTCCAGGGGATTCTCCACAAGCAGGGGGAGTCACGGTAGACCCCAAGAAATCAGTGGAGTCCAAAATAAACAAGTGTGACCCTCAAGGGGACACACAGGCTAGAGGCACAGGAGTTGTGAGAGGACCTCAAGCCCCCTACCAAAAGATGCAGACCACAATGCACACGAAATGGTGTGGCTGAAGATTCTGGCCATTGGAGGTACTTGAGGTTGGGGCTACTTGGAGCCTGAAGATATTCTTGGAAGGAAGCCACCAAGCCTTTGCAACTGCAAGTTGGACAGGGTACACAGGGGTTCATTTATTGCAACCCCCACAAGGGATACTGGCCTCAAACTTGGTGAGAGAGCAGGGCAGGTCTTGAGACCTGTGGAAAACCACCACCTGTGTAGCAGAGCCCACGGAGTCCGGAGTAACTCAGGATCTACAGACAGGTCGACTTAGTTGCTGTGCCTGCGCATGCAGGGGAGTGACTCCTTCCCTTCAAGAGAGATTTCTTCAAGTATCTTTGCTGCTTCACAGACCTTCGAAGGTTCCTGTAGGATGCACAAGCACAAATGATGCAGCAGACTGGAAGGGAGACATAATCAGGCCCAAACGAAGTCCAGCGAAGTCCAAATTTCCCAGACGGTGGCAGTAGTTGTGGTGTCTGATCTGAATCTTATCCCACGGTGAATCTAGGGACCTACACCCAGGTAAGTCCTTAAGTACCCTAGGGAAAGGGTTGGGAAGATTCAGGGAACCCTCCCAGGTGAGGGTCTGGACAAGAGGAGGTTACTCCCATGTCCTTTGTCCAGTTTTGCGCCAGAGCGGGAGCCAACGGCTCCCAGGACAGGTTTGAACTGGACTGTGCACAGGGACACCAAATGTACCCCTCATGCAGACTTTCAGGCATTGGCAAGAGTACCCACCCAGTCCCAGTACACAAAATCCTGTCTGGTAGGTGTTCACACCTCCCTATGACAGGATGCCTATTGTTCCACCTTCTTCTGCTCAAGCTTGGAATGAACAATCCTTTGTTTCCTGTCTCCAAACCAGATAATACACATTGTCTAGTTTTGGACTACCAACATTTGTTGCAAAACCTTTGCAGTACAAAATGCACACATATAAAACCACTTTAGAAATTTCTAACGGTTTCTTCTGTCAAAACATTGCACCAGAAAGTAGGTACTTGGCTGCTTTCTCAATTATGGGGACACAACATCACTGCTGTCGTCTCCCCTAGGGATTCAAGAATAGCCCAGGGTTATTTTCAGTCAGAGTAACAGAGTTACTACAAACGTATGATGATGAGGCATTATCTTATGTCGATGACATCTATCTAACAGACGATGACTTGGACAGGCATTGAACAGAGTGAATACCATTATACTTGGATTCGCCTCTGAAGGGTATAAATTACATTTGAAGAAATCGAGAATTGCCCACCTTAAGGTCCTTTTACTGGGATATGAGTTATCAAGTGAAGGCAAAAGCCTGGCAGCCAACTTTTTAGAAAAGTGAGCTGCTCCAACCTCCAAAAACGCTGAAAAACTTACAGTCAATTCTAGGTTTCCTAAATTTCGGAAGAACATACATTCTAAATTACGCAGAAAGGGTTAAACCTCTCTACGAATTAATCAAACCTGATTTCAAAACAGTTAATTGGACTCAAAAACACACAGATATTTTGCATTTAGTGCAAACAGACATGTTGGCAACAACACATTTACAGACTCGCGTAAATGTACGCAACCTTGTAATCCGAATCATTCCAGGAAGATGGGGATTCACATACTTAATTTTTAATGAAGGAGAAAAAGTACCTATAGCTTATAAATCACACTGGTACACACAAGCTGAAATGAAATTCACCTCGACAGAAAGAATTCTTACAGCGGTTCAAACTGCAGTAGCAAAAGAGAGAGCCCTCGCACAGGGAAAACGCATAATGGTCGTTACTCCTGTTCCTGCCTTAGAGGCAGTGACAAAAGCGAGCATTCCGAATGCAAAGGCTTTACTTCCAAGATGGATACAATGGGTTAACTCTCTTGCTGCAACAGACGTTGAATACGTTTTTCACTCGTACTTGAAAACACAAGAATTTCTACAACAAGAATGTCCTCTGCCCACTGAGATTCTGCCTCTAGAACAGTCCGAATGTATAATTTATACAGACGTATCAGCTCGGTCCGCAATTGGGGGTAAACAAGCTTTTAGTGCTGCGTGCGCGATCATTAAAAGTCGCTGGAGCGATGGTAAATTCCGACCTATGGTCACAAAAACGCAATCTCTTGAAATTGTACAGCTCAGCGAGCTGAACTACAAGCAGTCAAGATGGCGTTTGAAAATACCGATCGCGAATTCCCCACACTCATAGTGTGCGATTCTTATTACTGCGTTCAATCTTACATTGAATACTTGCAGAACTGGATTCAAACGGTTTCAAAGATGCAAAAGGTGGCACAATCAAGCATAAGTTGCTTTGGGAACAAGTAGTTCAGTTACAAAAAGAACTACAAAAAACTCACATGATCCATACACCGAGTCATCAATGTGATGGCGTTCACGTTGCAGGGAATTCATTGGCGAAGGCAAAAGGCTTCGGTCGCTGCAATCACTCGTTCAAAAACGAAAATAGACGGCAAAATAATGCAAACTGTCAATGCTTCAATAAAAAACAGTGGTAAATCACTTTCAAAAAGCTTTCCACTCAAATACTCATACATAACTGATGCAAATAAAGTTCTGTTTGCTCAAATCTCTGGAGTGGGGGATAGAGTAATTCCAAACATGGAACATAGATTAGGACATTTCTTAGCAGCATATGAAGGGCTCGCCTCTGCATACGCAGGTGTTTCCGTCACAGTGTCGTTATTAAAACAGAGATACTGGTGGCCACGCATGAGGAAACAGACCAGAAACTATGTTTTGGAATGTGCAATCTGCCAAAAAATTAAAGTCTCTACAAGGAAATGTCCTGCGCAGACGCCCCTTTTAATTTCAGATAAACCATTAGCGTGTGATTACCTGGACCACTGCGGTCCCTAACAGAGGGATGGTAACTACAAATATATCATGGTTGCAGTGGATTCATGCTCAAGATTCATTTGGATGTGGCCTCAGCGCTCGGCTGACGCCGAAACTGTTATAAAAGATTTGCGAGTCTTTATCGGCACATATGCAATCGGCACGCTACATTCAGACCAGGGTCCTGCGTTTAGCTCAAAGGCTTACAAGGAGGCCATGGCCAATCTGGGCGTTGCATTGCAGTATTCTAGTCCATTCCATCCTGAGGGAAATTCGGTTGTGGAGAGAAAAAACAGGGACATGAAGCAATCTATAACAGCTAGGGTATTAGGCTTGGGTTACGGCTGGGTCAAACATCTAATAAGTGTCCAACGTAGTCTTAACAATCTGCCAAGAAGTTCTCTAGGGGGAATCACTCCATATGAAATCCTTTTTGGAACTAGAATGATTGTCCAGGACCTTGATCGTCACACTTCAGTGGTAGAAGAAAAACCTTTTGATATCAAAGACCGTTTGGCTGTTTTGCAGGACTTAAATAAAACAAGGAAAAGTCATAGCAACACATTACAGAAGCCAACGACCACTGAAGGGGAACCACCCATCCTAGCAAGGCCTGCCTGGATTCCATAGATTGGGGATCTAGTCAGAGAAAAGATCGCGGACAAGAAGGAATTTGGGCCTTCTTACAGACAACCAGTACCTGTGCTAGCAATCCACGGATCAAGAACAGTTTTACTACCGCCCCTTGCTGGAAGAAAGGAGAACAGGTTTGTATCTATCGACCTGATAAAACCACATCATGTGGCCAATCATAAGTAGTAGGCCAAGTGGACTCCAAAGATGTAGCAGACGACCAAATCCGGCTACTATCCAAGAAGTTCAAACTGAGAGACTCATCACCTTTGAAGACTCTGTAGTGCGATAAGGACTAAGCAACAAAGCGATGGAACTTGTGCCTCTCGAGACATAAATAACAGTTTGTCAAGAAACACCTGTCTACAATTAAATAGCAACCAACTACACTAATATGACAAGTGATCAAATAGCTCCAGCGATTTCAAATAATCTTGATGCAATACCTACAATTGACAGAACTGCCTCTGACTATTTCATTTACTTTGATACGTTTTCCGAGGCTCCAAGTGAACCTGAAACCACGCCAGCAAAAAGAACTTTCAAAGAACAAGCAACAGAACTTTTTCATCAACTGGAAAAGACATATCTGGTTTCACCATGGATTGAAATTTGGATTGTGTTGGGTGTACTTTTTCTTCTACTTTGGTTGACTCTTGTATAAACTTTGGGAATGCTGTTAAATGTAAGATATAGTAAAAAGGACACAGCAAGTAGGAACATTAACTTACTCCTCAAGCCACACAAATCATCTGATCGTGAACAAAGAGACTTGTGATCAGTGAACATCACAGCTGTTCCTATACCTGGAGGTATAGCTTGGGACAGAACTGATTATGGCATCTTTGGTCCTGCAGAGCTGTTGAAGATTCCACACCATTTCAAGGTTTCCTTGAGTGACTTTGTTTCATCGAGTACCTTTTCTGATGATTGGGACTTTGAGACTGTTAATAATATGATGTCAGACTTAGAAATATCTGCAAAATTTACAAATCATGAATACTTAGAAGGTTCATCCGATTATGAACAAATTTACTGTTATAATCACTATGATCATCATTTCTTGCACAAATCTGCAAATCCTAGAAATGTTTATACTTTTAATCAATGGGAACATTGTCCAACCCCACCAAAGGGTAGCTCAAAAACATTTTATGGAAAATTTCCATACTTCTCAGGTTTTAATGTCTCAAATCCAGAAACATTTTTCTTTAAAAATGTTAATAAGACAGGAATGAAAAGTATGTTGACTAATACTAAGCAAATTTATTCTGCAGCCTTTTATGCTCAGCTGTCCACATTAGGTTTTGACTTTTGGAAAGACAACATTGAGACAGAAACTTTCTGGGGCACAAAAGACTGGCAGGTGCAGGGATTATAAGCTTTATTTAAAGCCTTATTCATCCCTGAACAAATAATGTTTTTGAATGACACTGTTCAACAGACATCTTGTCTTGGCCTAGCTAAGATAAAAGATTTAAACAAACCGTCCATACCTACACCTACACCTGATAGTAAGAACACTACAGAGGGGGTGGTCGACGTAAAAACTATTTTATTTAAAAACAGAACAGATTCTGATTGGAAAAAATGGTTAATCTGGCCCACAGACACAAACAACTGTCAAGATAGATTCCTGAATAAAACACAAGGGTTTACATTCACTAGGCCAGATCCAAGATATGTCCAGAGACAACACCCAGGGATAGTAACAACATACAGTGTAGGAACACTGTGCCTTGAGTGGCTACAAAAGTCCAAACTAACAGAGGTAAAACAACACTTATCTTTACTTAAAAATGGCGGTGATTTAAGGGACTTCTTACAAGGACCTATGAAACCGCATCATAAACGTTTTATATATACTGGTATATATGCCATTTATATTGAAGCTCTGAAAGCAAAACAAGCAGAGACTGCAGAACGAATGCGAGAAATTGATCGTATTAATTTAGTCAAATCAATCCCTGGAGTTGACAATGGGTTAACAACTCTGTCATCCAGAATGTATTCTTTGGACAGCATAGTATCCTCTGCCATAGACATAATGGAACAGAACTTGGTCATGTTACAGCATGGACAGTCACAATTGGGTTCTATAATGCTTTTAGGCTGGACGTTACAAAATCTTTGTTCTGGCTATGTGCCATGGCATCTAATCAACACCACGTCATTGTTTACTGAATTTAACCTTACAGATTAACAAATCACTTTGGCAAAAAGAGGAGCAGACTATACGGTGCTGAGCATTAAAAAACTAGAAAGATTACCATTAACTGTTTCTGAAAAGCCAGCAACAGAATGGATAATACACGGAACAATCACTCTGTCTATCACAATACAATTTTTCATTTTCAGTATTGTTTTGTTTTGTATTGTTTGTGAATATAACTAGCAGTATCATTCCTAGGAACGACAATACTTTACATCCCCATGCTGATATTACACTCCAGAGCCAACCGGACCAAGTCCATGTGCCTGGGTTCTGATGTATCTCGTGAGCTATCTTGTGGAGTCTTGTTATTGCTGCAAACACGGATGGCGCGTTATTAGGAATAAACACGCAACAACTGGAGCCGATCACTCTACAAGCTCCGCCCCTATCTGCCAGGATGACGTCAAGAACAAGGCGGTTCTGAAGAACAACAAGTCTCATCGCAGACTGCTCCTCCGTCAGGTTCGCCAGAGCAGATGCAGTCTCATTTACTACTGCTTCAAGAGTTCTTGTTAACCTACGTATTAATTTACTGTTTTGGACGGGACCTATGAAGAAAAAGAATCCTTTACTGAAATCTGTATATTGCTCCAAAGCTGTCTCAGTCTGATCAATCACTGGGGAATCAGTCTCCCTCTTATTTCTAACATGCACTAGTCGGGAATCTCGATGATAATGGGATGGGGCTAGAAAAACGGGTGGCAGCAGGAACGCAATATAACACGTCCCACCCCAGTCTAATGGCAGACGTACATAGGCTGTCTGACCACAAATAAAATAGGAGTGGCGGGAAGCTTTGAAAGTAGACTTTCCTTTATCATTGAACTCGACCACAGTATTACAATCACTGTGTCCCAAATGCACCGATCCTTTCTTTCTAACACACAATTCACCCTTTACTGGTAGGACTGTTATGAACGGTGGACCTGTATTTTTCTCGGACTGGACATTCAAAATCATAAAGTTAAGGGAAGCATTTCCTTGTTCGTACACTTCATTTTCTAGATCGGTCCCTTTCCTCTGGGGAAGACCATCTTCGTCTGGAAAACATGCTTTATTCATTACTTTATTTAAATCTCCCCAAATCCAATCGCCCTGGGAAACTGTGAACTTTCTGTCTTGTGATGACATTAAAGCAAACCATGCTCCGCACGAACCATTGTGCGAGAACGGGAAAGGAAAAAGGGGCAGAACTCCCTTCGTTTTCTGATAAGGTGGGAGTCGGCCACATACCCAGCAATTCGTAACATTGCTGGTCTGATGAGAATGGTGCAACATTCGAATAAAGAAAACATGTAGTGTCAAGCTGATACATATAATCGTTATACTTAGAAGAAACATAATAATCAGAGTTACTATACATCGGCTGCGTAAAGTCTTGCAGTATTTTTCTTTCTTATCTCTCTTTCTGCTATTCTGGTCTAAGATCTTATACATGTCAGGAACCTGTCTAACCGATTCACCACAGGGTGGACTTAAACAATTAAATGCTGTCTGACTTACTAGACCGTAATTTAGACCTATATTCTTGTTGCGGAGTCTTTTCTAGCAAAGGGGGCTTTGAGTCATTAATTTCGGGGCAGTCTTTAGTTTCAATCACAGTTCTGTCATTTCCATGGAATTTCTTGATGTGTTGGGCGTGGATCCAGCCTTTTCTTCCCTCGACCTTGACGGCAGTCCTCGTGGTAAGCAGTACTAACTTCGGCGTGCGCCAGCAGGGCTCGAGAGGGCTTGAACGATCAAAATTCCGGACCAGCACTACATCCCCCGGAACGATGGTGTGCTCTTTGACTTGGATGTTGTCGGGGAAGGCGGCGGCAACCTGTGAATGACAAGAGAGGAGTGCAGACATCAAGGAAGCCAGGTAATCTGTCAGCATATTACTGTCAACATCAGTAATTTTCTTTGGCATAGGCGTACCCCACATATTCGGTGGTCTACCAAAAACCACTTCGTAAGGGGACAGGCCTGTTCTGGAATGAGCTACCATACGCATGTAAAAGAGGGCAACCAGCAAGGCTACCATCCAATCCACGCCTTTTTCTGCACAGACTTTCGCTAATTTCGTCTTAAGCGTCTGATTGTGACGCTCTACAAGTCCGGCTGCCTCTGGGTGTCGTACACAATGAAACTTCCACTGGTAACCTAACAGAAGAGATACTTGTTTCATTAATTCAGAGGAGAATGGCTGACCGTTATCTGAGTACACGACACGGGGCAATCCGTACCGTGGAAAGAACTCTCGTACCAATTGCCTGGCGGTCGTCACAGCAGTATAATCTGGGACTGGGTACGCTTCTGTCCATCTAGATAGTGCACATACAACTACTAGGACATATTTGTAACCTCTACATCTGTCCATCTGGATATAATCCATCTGGAGGACTTCAAAAGGGTGGTCAGGAGAATGAAATCCACCTTGTTCCACCGGAATGCCTTTGCCTGGATTGAACTGGCAACATATCATGTAGGTGCGTACTTTCTGTTTTGCTGCTGCACGCAGGTGCTTGTTAAACCAAATATTCTGTAAACTGTCTAGCATTGCCTTTTCTCCCAAGTGTGCTGGACTATGTGCTGTGTTTATGATGACTTGTACCATAGAGTCAGGGAGAAACCATGTAGCTTTGTCTTTTGTCATCCAACCCTGGTCAGTCTGGACCCCTCCTTGTTCAGTCCATTTCTTTATTTCGTCTGGAGTGGCATGTGTCTGTATGTCGAGTACATCTTGTGAGGGATCCCTGACTGTCATGCTGTTTGTCAGTGATGGCACTTTTGTCTTTGTCGTGTCTGTTGGTGTAAGCTTAGCTGTTCGGTCTGCCAGGTCGTTACCCTGGGAAATGGTGTCTGTAACTTTCGTGTGTGCTTTGCATTTCATGATGGCTATGGCTGTAGGCAAATGTATTGCTTCTAACAGAGCATGAATAAGGGGACCATGCTGAATTTTGGCCCCATGAGAGGTCAGGAAACCTCTCTCCATCCACAACACTCCGAAGTCATGAACGACCCCGAAGGCATACTGTGAATCTGTATATATGTTCACTTTCAAGTTCTTGGCTCGTATGCAGGCTTGTGTCAGAGCGATGAGTTCTGCTGCTTGTGCTGACAGTGTGTCTATTCTTTGTGTCTCTATGACTTCAGTATCAGTGGTCACGGCATATGCGGCCACTAACTCTCCTGTGCTAGTTCTCATGCATGAACCATCTACATAAAGTGTCAGGTCAGGGTCTGGCAATGCAATGTCTGTCAGGTCTTGTCTTGGTTTCGTCACTGTATTAATTACTTCCACACAGTCATGTGGTGCAGTGTCCACTGTGCTTGAGGGCAAGAGTGTAGCAGGGTTAAGAATGTTGCATCGTCTGATCTCTATGTGTGGCTGAAATAATGTCAGTTCATATCCTGTCAGTCTCGCTACAGTCAGATGTTGTGTCTGTGTCCGGTTCAAGAGAACTTCCACTGAATGTGGAACCTGTACTGTCAGAGGGTGTCCTAACACTATGGAATCACTCTGTCTTATAGCCAGGGCTGTTGCTGCAACTGATTTCAGGCACGCAGGCAGAGCCTGGGCCACTGGATCCAATGTACTAGAAAAATAAGCACAAGGCTTGTGTTTTCCTGCTTGGTCTTGTGTAAGGACAGATAATGCTGTTCCGTCTCGTTCAGTGACAAAAAGCGTAAAAGGCTTGCTGTAACAAGGAGTCGCTAAAACTGGTGCTTGACATAAGGCTTTTTTCAATTCTTCAAATGCAAGGGTATGTTCTTGTGTCCAAGGGAGGACAGTCGAAGACGCTGCCTCCTGTGTTGTCAGCTGTATGAGTGGTTTGGCTAGATATGCATACTGGGGAATCCATTGTCTGCAGTAAGAAGTGAGGCCAATGAAGGCCCGTACTTCCTTTTGTGTCTTGGGCTGTGAAAGGTTAGCAATTAACTGAATACGGTCTTGTGTCAGCTGTCTACCCCTCTTGGACAGCAAGTGTCCAGGGTACACCACTTGCTGTGCACAGAATTGCAACTTCGAAGGGGACACTTTGTGCCCCTTGTCTGCCAGAAAGTATAAGACTGTCAGTGATGCATGTTCGCAGTCTAGTTCTGTTCGTGCTGTGATCAAGATATCATCTACATATTGGAGCAGTGTGGTGTTGGCAGGCATGTGAATACTGTCCATCTGTCTTTTTAATGCTTGACTGTAAATACTAGGACTTTCTGTGAAACCTTGAGGAGCTCTCGTAAATTTAAAACTGCGTCCATTTAAACAGAATCCGAAGAGGTATTGGCTCTCTGGATGGATTGGAACACTGAAGAAGGCGTTCTTTAGGTCAATTACAGTGAAAAACGTTGCCTCGGAATCAATTGCAGTCAGTAATGAAGAAATGTCTGGGACCACTGGGTACTGAGGAATTATGCATTTGTTCAATTCTCGAAGGTCAATCACTAGTCTGTAGACTGGTGGTGCATTAGGGTCTGTTTGTTTAAGAATAGGGATGACAGGTGAATTACATACATTCGAGTCAGTTTCTACTACCACTCCTTGTGCAATGAGTTCGTCAACAATTTTCAATAAAGCAATTACGGCTTCAGGTGGTAACTTGTACTGTCGGATGCGTGGCAGTACTACTCCTGGTTTGAGAGTGACACGGTGTGGCGTAATGTGCATGTAACCTACGTCAGTCGGACCTTGTGCCCATAAATGCTGTGGTACATTCTGGAGTCTGGGATCGAAATCTTTCAACACATAATGTCCTTTAAAATCATGTAAGAACAATCGTACTCCTTCCGGAGAACAACATATAACTGCTCCTAGTTCTTTCAATGTCTTTATACCAAGCAAATTTTCTGGACATGACTTAGTAAGTAATAAGTCTGTGGTACGGGACAATGGACCGACTCCTAGGGAAACTGGCTTTGACACTTCGTTAACAATAGGCTTTCCTGAAAATCCCAGGGAAACATTCTGTGAGCCTGAGAGGGGTGCCCCTGGAACCTCGTCATGACTGATGGTAGTTCTGCTCGCCCCTGTGTCAATCAAACATTTTCTGTCTTTTCCCAATACACGACTATGTACATAGGGACCTTCTTGATCTACAGGAATCTCAATAAGGGGCAAGCCAACCTCCCTCTCTAGGCTGTTTCATGAGAACTGTTGGAAATCTGGATAGTCTGACTGGGTGTACTGGTGCATTTGCTGGGTGGCTTGTTGTGTGGCAGCTACTGGTGGGGGTGGAAAATTCGCTACTGTCTGTTGCGTGTTCTGTGGGGTGCTATTCTGTCTAGGAGGATGCGGTCTTTCTTTTGTCTTGCCTGTAGCTATATTGTGTTTCAGGACAGCACATTCATTCACATAGTGACCTGGTTGCTTGCAATAATTACAGTTCCCTTTAACAGGTGTCGTGCCCTTTTTATTCCCATTAGCTGGTACCGATTGTGCAACCAGCACTTTCATTTTCGTATCTTTCATGCGTCTCTTTTCATTTTCCTGTTCCTCCCTAATTCTGTTCTGGTGATATTGTAACATTTGCAACATTTGGGAAGGGCTATTTGCTTGCCAGGTACTCTCAACCTTCAGTACTCTATTCTTGATCGGGGGTAAGGAATTCTCTACTAGTTTGCTCACAAAAAGATGTGGGTATGATTCACTACTTGGCTTAAGGCCACTATTAATAGAAAAACATTTCTCGAATCTAGAATAAAAATCACTGGTGTCCTCGTCTTGTTTCTGTTTGCAGGCTGAAATGGCATCCCAATCTTCCTTTTTAGTAATCAATAATCTCGGCAGGACCTGTATCAGGAGTTCAGGTAGGACTTTAGCTTTTTCCCCAAGACCAACACCAGGGTGCCGGCCTTTATCCTCGGCTTCCAATTCTGCCCAACGTAACTTTTTCTCCCCCACCTCCCAGTCTTTCTCTTTAAGCTTTTCGTATATACCAGCAGGTAACAGTACTTTCAATAATTTTATAATGTCAGCGTACGTGTAATCCCCTATGCGGAGAATGTCTTTTAATTCACGGTGGAACCCCCCCGGGTCTTTATCATGGCATGGCAGCATCTTTTTCATTTCCAGTATTTCTAGTTTCGTCAAGGGTGTGTAAACGTATACTCGTTGGAGGTCACCCGCTGCATTTTTGACAGGGTGTACTTCTCGTAGAGGGTTCTGTCTGTCTATGTGTAAGCTCTTTCTGTCGTGGTTTGGGGCAGGAATCATGCACGTGGTCAGAAAAGTCAAGTACTTATGTCGTTGGTCCAGAATGGCATTAATTAATTCGGTACCTAGGCCTATCCTTCTCTCTTGAAGTATATCATCCAGTAATTTATACAGGGGAACGGGATCAGAATATTGACTCTCGTACAACGTTATCAAATGTCGAACCATGTAAATACCAGCCAAGCACTGTTCGTTCGGCGGAAGGCTCAAAAAGGTTTGGGCCACTACGTCACTGTTATATATGTTAGAATTAGACACCCATTGAACTGCTGACCGGGCTAATTCCTGTTTGTGTGTGGTGTGGGGTCTATCGCACTCTACCCGTCTTTTCAGTGCGTTCTCAGTAGCTTGGAATAGATTTTCGAGGGAATAGCTTTCTTTTATAGGAGGTCCCTGTTTGCGGTAGTCGAGGCACTTGGGCCTGTCAAACTGCCGTGCTTTGCCTACATAATTTATTGTATTCACTTCCTCCGTTTCGGGCTCTCCATCTTCTGACTCATCTTTCCCATCAGACTCTTTCCTGTGTAACTTTAAGATCTCTTTTCGTATTTTCCTGTACATGCATTCTGTCTGTCCCTGTTTATCATGCCGACCAGTAGCTATGTTGTCACTCCAATCAGTCAGACCTCTATTTACTCCTTTGTCTGGTTGGTCTTGTTCCCTGATCAGACAGTTAATCAAAAAACGTAAAATCATGCATTTAACCTCCACTTTTCTTTGTTTCATGGCCTCTTCTATACTCTCGGGTCCCTCCCCCGTTCTAATGAATTCATATATGTTATCTAAATTTTCCTTCATACCTGGTAGTGTGATCAAATAGTCTACAGCATGTCTTAATCTTAGTGAGTACACGAGCATCGCACCCTCACCTGGTGCTGGATCGTATATACAACGTGAAATAGTTACATTTTGCTTGAAGGGTGATGCTGTCATTTGTGGCGTTCGTTGTGGCCCTAACCCCAGCAGTGCTCGTGTTGCTGGCGGCGTTCGTGGCGTTCCTGGTGGCCCCCCTCCCACTACCCCTTGTCCTACGTCGTCTTTCACGGTCTGGGGTAGCCGCATTTGTAGAAGCAGATCCTGTGATGGGGGCGGAGGGAAGGGAGAATTGCTGACAGGAGGTGGGAATTCTGCGTTTACATAGTCCGGAGCGGGCTCTTCTAGATAGGAGGCAATAAAAGCCTCAGCTTCTGCCTGCTTTTGTCTACGTACTCTAAAGGGTACTAGTGGTGGTGGCAACTTACTGGGTACCTCTGAGGGGGTCGCTTTAGCTAGTTCTTCTGTGTGGACGGGATAAATACCTGCAATGAGGGCATTTCTTTCTCTATCTGCTTGTTCTGCCTTGACCCGTTCCCCCTCTTCCTGTAGTTCTTTTTCTCTGGCTTTTTCTGCTGCCTCTTTACTTCTCTCTGCTTTGTGGAATTCTTTCTCTGCTCTTCTAATCGCTTCTTTACGCCATAACTCAATGGCATCTTTCTGGGACGGTCTAACTTTCTTTTTCCATAGCGCTTCCTCTACTTTCATAATGCATTCAGCATCCCATGTTCCTGAGGCAGGCCATCTATACTTCTCTTCTAGATCCTTCGTGTAATCTACCCATAAGTCTAAAAACAGTATGGCATCTAACCCATGCTTCTGATACATAAAATGACCAGGTGTGTCTCTAGGTGGGACGGGAACTGACTCTTCGAGTATCCTTTTCCTGGTCCCTATCTGACGTAATTTCGAAAACAGTGGCATGTTGAGACTAACTTAACGAAAACACAATATACACAAAAATAGACTGAAAACAACCATTCACACTACAACACTAAAACATTAAAAACAGATACATCCTAACTAGTACATGGAGAGAGAAAACATGAACTTGAAAACTGTTAACTTTATGTACTGGAATACAGTACAACCATACCGGTCTCATAAAGAGACACGTCTTTACCGTGCCCACTAAAAGGGACACGTCTTTACCGTGTCTGTGTACCCAGACACGTCTTTACCGTGTTCAAATAAATGAACCCGTCTTTATGCGTTCCCAATAACGGTACTCACCGGGAAGCAGAACTTGAAGGCCTCGGAAACTCGATACTCGATACTGCGTGACTGTGGTGCTGCGCATGCGCCTCGGAACAGGTGGGCCTCGGGATACCTCGGACCTTGCTCTCTCAAGGCTTGGGCTCTGGTTGGGATGGTCCGCAATCCTCACCGCCTCGTGTGGATGCCTGGTCGCAGTCTCCGTCTCCTCCGTGGGCCTGAGGGAGTAGGCAGGAAATCCCGCTGTCGTGTGCACTTGAAGTCCGTCACGGCTACAGAAGGGGGCAGGGGGCTGGACCTACATCTCCGGCGCGTGGGGAAGGGGACTGGTCCCTATTCGGGCACCAGATTATGTGGTAAATAAAAGAATTACCCTGTCGGAATTTCTATACATTAACAAGGATCATGCATATAATGAGAGGCAGAGTCCGTGGTGTCCGATTCATAAGGGCTTTAATTCAGTAACTCGAGTTAAGGGAGAATCGGGTTCCATCTCCACTACGGATCAGGAAGGATCGTCACCTGAACTTTATTCACAGAGTTCATTATTTATACTTAAAACATACATTACATTGCATAGAGAAGGCGGGGCGCTCCAGGCGGAGCAGGCGAAAGAGAGAGATAAGAGCACATGGGCGTGAAAAGGGCGTGTAAGAAGGCGTACATGTGGGTGTTCACTTGAGGAGTCATAGGTGTGTCATAGGTGGGTGGATACATGGAGGGGGTCTGCATGGTCAGCAGGAACCTTTACCCTACTTGTGCGCGCAAACTTGGTCATGACGTGGAATTGACGTGTATCTGGGGGAAGCTGGGGGGAGCTGACTTTCGTGCTAGTAGAGAAACCTTGGATGTCAGGACGACCTGCACTTCTGGTATTATCTGATGTCTTGAGTTTGGAGGATGTATTATCTGACTTAAAGGTCGCTCGAGCAAAGGCTGCTCATCACTAAATGCTAGTGTGTGCATATATTTCTTTGTGCATTGCGTGGGGCCATGGGCCTTCTATGGATGCGAGTTCTGTAAATCACTTGAATGGAGACAGAAAGGCTAGGCCCTATCTTCTGCAGGCGGAATATGTTTACCCTTTTCATTAAGCAGGAATGTGTTTCTGAGGAGCAGAGCAGATAACTGTAAGCAAAATGCTGTCTTGGCAAGCCGGGCTGGGCACCTCTCGGCTGAGCAGGAAGTATGTGAGAGGTCAGGGATACATAACTGAACTGCAGCTTTCAGAGTGTCAGGAGGCATGGAGCCTGAATTCGGGTCCTGGCTCGGCTGAGCCACAAAAACAAGTTCATCTCGACTTTTAAACGTGCATCATGCAAATACATTGGCAACATAGGCCTCAGTGCAGAATTATCGTTTCTTTCATGGAGGGCTTGGTAACTGACATACTAACATTGGACGGAAATGCAGAGGCATTAATATTATAGGCATGAGAAAGAAATGCATGGTGACATGGGCATACATAGGGTACATGTAGGGGGCATATTGGCCACATAAAATTTCTGTTTCCTCAGAAGAAACAATGTTTTTGAATGACACTGTTCAACAGACATCTTGTCTTGGCCTAGCTAAGATAAAAGATTTAAACAAACCGTCCATACCTACACCTACACCTGATAGTAAGAACACTACGGAGGGGGTGGTCGACGTAAAAACTATTTTATTTAAAAACAGAACAGATTCTGAATTGGAAAAAATGGTTAATCTGGCCCACAGACACAAACAACTGTCAAGATAGATTCCTGAATAAAACACAAGGGTTTACATTCACTAGGCCAGATCCAAGATATGTCCAGAGACAACACCCAGGGATAGTAACAACATACAGTGTAGGAACACTGTGCCTTGAGTGGCTAC